>NC_143146.1:27797500-28109250 GCF_059928025.1 Delphinapterus leucas | reverse complement strand
GTCCTTGGTCTTGTCCACAAAGTCATTGATGGGGTGCAGTTTGCACTTTGGAACCTGACAGATTGAGCCTGATCCTCCTCACCTCCATCACTTACTCACTGTGAGACCTTGAACATCCTGTCATCTGTTAAATGGAGTAATGTCTACTCATGGGTTGTCAGAAGGAGTAAAGGAAAGTAACACATCTATCTCAGCGCTTGGCCCATCGTAGGCATTCAGTAAAGGGTAGGTACAGTATGGTCATTCACAGCAGGTGAACTAACACAGCAGGTGTTTTCCTACTCTCCTGTCTGGGTCTCTTTCTTCTAGACCGTTTGTCTCCTAAAAACCTATTCGTGCCCTTCTACTGTTAGGGTCCTTTAAGAAAATGCTTCCCAAGGTTAGTATGCATTTGAATCGCCTAGGTATTTTGAGATGCAGATTCTGATTTAATAAGCCTGGGCTGGACTTGCAGTTCTAACAAGTTCTCAGGTGATAACAATCCTGCCAGTCCATGAATCATCAGTTTCTGAGTAGAGAGAATGTACCTTGTGAGCTGGATTTAGGGACAAGGTCCTTCAGGACCAGTGGTTCTTAAACCTTACGTGCAGGGCTTGTTAAAATACAAACTACTGTGCTTCACCCAGAGTTTCTGGATTAGTAGGGTTTGAGGTGGAGCTATAAGATGTCATTTCTAACAAGTTTCCAAGTTATGTTTATGCTGCTGGTCTGGGGACTATGCTTTTTCCAGGCTTAGCAGTGGGCTACTGAAACCAGAAGGCTATTTGGTTCCAATGATTACTGACTTCTAGGAAGGGACGGATCTTCGTGACTAAGCTTCCTGCAAAGGCTCTGGCATCTCCCCCTTCCTAACGGTGTGCCCTCCCATTGCGATATTAGCAGGCACCCTTTACCTTGTAGACATTGATGGGGATATCAATGACGATGTGCAGCAGGTCTCCCAGGGCCAGGCTGGCTATCAAGATATTAGGGCCGTTTCGCATGCACTTGTTCTTGTAAATGATTCTCAGCAGTGTGGAGTTTCCGATGATGCCCAGCACGAACACTAGGCAGGACACCACCGTGTTGATGTACTTGAAAGTCTCCTTGATCTCGATGGGTCTTTCGCACGGGGGCGGGGGAAGGGTGCGCGGTGGGGTTCCCGCCATTCTCGCTCCTTTCGGCATCTGCGGAGATGCGGACGACCGCTGCACGCTGGCGTTGGAGCCCCTGGGCCAGGAGGTCTTAGTTGGCGGTGCCATTATCTCTCCGGCCCCCAGAAGTGGCGGAGTGGCCCCGGCCGGCGGGAATCCCCTCTCTTCAGCCTGGACCCCCACCACGCCGCAGGCAAGGATCAGCGCCAGCAGGGCGCGTCCGCACAGGCTGGGCAGCGGCTGCATGCTGCTGCCTGCTCCAGGGGGAGTCGGGTGGCCACTCTTCAGCTTTCAGTCTGGAGATCAGCAAGGGAAGGAAGACGGGACACCCGGGTCAGCTACCCCAGCCACGCCCCTGCAAGCGGCTAGCGCAGAGCGCAGCCGCGCCCGCACTATCCGCGCGCAAAAGTAACTCAAGTTTGCGCGCCAGTGGGGGGACTCTGGCCCGTGTGACCCTCCCGAGCCCGTCTCCTGCCCTTCCAGAGCCAGCTTTCGCTGGTTTTTCTCCCCTGCGTTTCCCGAGGGGTAAATGACTCGCAGTGGGGTGGGGTATTCTGGAAGGGCTGTGACAGGGAGGAAAGGATGGGTGTCTAGAGCAAAGCTTTGAGCTCCTGTTGTGCCCAGAGGGAGACGTGTGTGTTCGTTCTGGCTAAGGGCGCGTGGGGACGGGGGAAATCAAGGCACCTAGAGGCCAAGGGATGTGCCAGTCTCTGCATTTGACTCCTCAGGAACCCGGATACCCTGTGTGTGGACGCCAAGACTCCTTCCTCCCCGCGGGTGAAAGCAGCTACTTCCCGGCTGCCTGCGCTCGGGCTCCCCCGGACCCCCCACGAGTGTGCCGGCTGACTCGGAAAATCTCTGGGACATCTCAGTTCTGATTGGGGGAGTATCTGCATTAACGCGGAAGCTTCTGTGCCCTCCAAGTGGCTTCAAACACTCACGCGCTCTCCTTCGCTCCAACCCCATTGTAATTCGCTGTATCCATACATTAAAAAAAAAAAAACTAAAAAATCCCCAAACAAGTAATCCAAGCTGAAGCCCCAGGATAAGGTTCAATCACTGATTTTAATTCAACACCAAGCCAGAACTTTTACCTCGCGGACCGGACGCGCCAGGCGCAGAGGGACCAGCGGGGACCTCCTTCCCGGGACGCACTTGGCTCGCAGCTGGGTTCCAGGCTACCCTGGAGCAGAGCGCGACTCCCTTCAGCTGCGGGCGGATCTGGCTCTGACGAAACGCTGAGGGAATGCCTGACCGTGTAGCCTCCGCAGCTTGCTCGGGATCCTTGCTGTCCCTAGACAAGTACCTTTATTCATTCGTCCCTTCCCCATCAATCACCAACAGACTCCTCCCGCCTCTTGCGACCGCGCGGCAACCTTTCCCCTTGAGCGACGCCTGCACTGCATCAGCAGGACCTGCCCGCGGCCGCAGAGGGCAGTCCTCGGCCCGCGACGCGTCCTGGGAGGCTGTGGAGTTGTCATGGTTCTCAGTTCTTCAGATGATGAGCCTAAACCAAGGGCAAGTTTTCACACACCCCGCGACGCTCGAGGCTTCAGACTAGAACCGGGCTCTGAATTAAACGTGTTTCAAGCCCGCTAGGACTTTTCAGAGAAAAGTATCCCGCCGTGATACCTAAACCTTGATTAGTTGTTGGGAGGGTGGGGGAGAGGCTGCTTTTGTTTTGCCCTTCAGTTTCAAGTCCGCATGGGTCCCCACCCACACGGAAGAGCACGATCCTTTCTTTTCAAGCCCTGTCACTGCCCTAGGAGAGAACTAAAATTCCTCCTTCATTTTCTCTAGCAGAGGCCCTTCTCTCTTCCTGCCATCTCTTGAAGTGTTATTGTCAGCCTATCTCTGGATTTTATTACTGTCGAAGGACCCGATACCTATAGGGGGCATGAAAATCATCAGAGAGCTGCCGTTCAAATTTAGAATATTTATTTATGAGGCAGAGCCATAAACTCCTCCTATCCATACTTGAACTCAATTTTTAAGGGGTAGAAAGAATAATAATGACTGACAGTTTTGGCCAGAGATTGTATAAAACAGAAGTCAGAAATCCGGGCTGCTCCATGTACACTGGAAATTACTCTGCTGTCCCCCAGTCAGCTAAGTCCCTGTTGGATCTGTGAAATTTCAGAGGCAGGAGGAGCCACTCATTGAAGCAATTCACAGTAGAGTCCAGGTGGCTCATTCTTGGCTTCACAGCTGGTTAATGGCGTAGGTGGGACAAGCATCTTGGATTTTTTGTGTTCTATGCAATGCTTTCTGGGAAAGTCGAAGTAGAAAATCAATTTCTATTTTAAAAAGGTGAACTTTAAGTTTGAAATGTGGTCTAAAGTATATGATTAAGGAATAATGCTAAAGGAATGAGAAATATGGTTTAGGGTTATGAGTGTTAATTCCAGTGCTAATTCCAGTGCTGGCTATTTTGAACCCAGTACTCATCCTCCTTGTCTTGGTAAAAACAAGGTCAACATTCAGTCGCTTCAAAGCTGAGCCGAGTAACAATATAGAGTGTTATGTGAATGAGGAATTACATGCATGCATTTGGAGTATGAATATTCTGCCCTGTTTTGAACCTGCCCTTCTTCCCATCGTACATAGAGCCCTACAGGGCCATTTTCTCTTCCCTCCCAGTTGCTGTCCCATCTTCACTACTACCTCCATTCATATTTCTCCCACCCAGTCCTGGATGTCTATTCTAAGCCTCACTGAGATCTCACTCTCCTCTTTTCTCTTAGCACTTTAAGACTGTTAAATACAACTGAGCACTTGATCACATGAAGGCTTTTTTGGCTCAATATTGATTTCATGTGTATTCACTTCTTTTTCAGGACGGGGACAGAACGATAGGTTCTTTCCGGACCACCACAATGTACCTGCCACAAGTTGAGCTCAAGAAATAATTTTTATAGATGTGATAATTACATTTAGGTTACTCAATTGAATTATATTTTGGTAACTCTAGTCATAAGTCTCAGGGTCGAAGGCAAATAATTTTAAGGTAAACATACACATTCCTCAACTGGAATTTAAAATACAGTATTGGCTACCTATTACAGGACCTACTAGGCACCTCATCCACAGGATCTCATTTACTCTCTCACAGTAGTCTTTAGGTCAGGAATTGTTTTTCATGACTATAGATAGTGAAACGGAGCTTTAGAAATGCACATAAGGTCACATAGCTGGTTAGTTGTGGGATTATGATTTGGAGCTAGGATTTGAATCTGAGCCTATCTGGTTACATAGACTGTGCTTTCGATTAATTACATAGAGTCTAAACAGATTTTTTTTTTCCTAATTTGAGAAGGCAGTATTTTAGACATCAGAATATTTAATTGACGTTTAACCTTAAATTGAGTGAAAACGTAAAAGTAACCATGTGAAAGATTTATTATTTGATCCTCATGAATGACCTTAATCAAGTCACAAGAAATTGAGTCTCAATTTCCCCTTTTGTAAAGTGGAGGGAAAGGATTAGATGATCTTTAAAGCTGTCTCACTCTAATACATCAGTTTAACAGATAAGCTAACTGATCCTGCAAAAGTGGCCTGAAAAGCAAAAAAGCAAGGCGAGATCTTATGCCAGACCTTAGTTTTCTTCTTTGTACTTTCTCCACTCATACTTTGAGCACCCCTACTACAGATACAAGAGGGTTTTTTCACCTGATGACTTAAAAGCCTTTATTGATAAACTTTATGTGTAAATCCACCAGTAGTTAAAGTGCTGTGTAAATGGTATTTGTAAATAGGAGTAAAAAGTTGGATCAAGTTTTAATAACCCTTTCCTGAAAACTTTTGGGTTTGAACTAGTTTTGCTGTTAGCACTGATGAAGGATATTTTTTTTGACTTCATAAACGTGGAAACTTTTACAAAGTTGCTTTTACGAAGACACTTTTTGAAGTGTCCTAGGAAGTATATCAAAATCCTAGATAGAGGGGTGGGATAGGGAGGGTGGGAGGGAGGGAGACGAAAGAGGGAAGAGATATGGGAACATATGTATATGTATAACTGATTCACTTTGTTATAAAGCAGAAACTAACACACCATTGTAAAGCAATTATACTCCAATAAAGATGTAAAAAAATGAAAAAAATAGTCCTAGATTGGCTAATATCATCCATCAAAGACAGAAAGGGTGGTGAAGAACAATGTCCCACAATCCTTTTAAATGCTCTAACTAGAAGGTCTTGAGGGCATGCACATTCAACAATGCACTTCAGAATTCATTTCTCAGGGAAGTTTGCCGTGGGGAGCTTGCCCAAAGCAAACCTTTTCCCCGGGTAAGAGAACAAAGAAAAGCCCTTTTAGTCATAAAAAAGAACTAATACTTTCATGTGATCCCCTTAATATGAATGTACCTTTCGAAAGCTACCTGGCAGTCTCTAAATCATGAATGCTGGGGAACACAGTGTGTGAAAAACAGAAAGCGTTGGTTCAATTGCTTCTCCACAAATGATGAACAAATAGTGGTTGAAGGAAGAGCAGATAGAGATTTAAAGTTACTGTACAAATCAACAGCAAACAGCCTGAGCCTTTCTAGTTTGGGATTTTTCTCATATATTAAGTGACTGTAGCTATTTGGGCCTTCTGGCTAAGGATGCTTTTTTAAGTCTTTTAAAGTTAAGGTATAATTCATACATAGCTAAATGGACAGGGCTTAACTGCACAGTTTGCACTTTTGGAAGAGTTTTGACAAATGAATGCCTCCCTATGACCCAGACTTAACAGGGATTTTTGAAAATGCATTTATTCTTCTAAAGTAGCAACATGTGAATATTTTGGATTTGGATACTATTCTATTAAAATTTTTATTTAGACATTATTTCTGCTCTATTAACTTATTTTATACACATTATCAGTTTCTGTAACTGAAACGTGATTCATAAATTAGAGGTGTGCTTGTAATTGAAAGAATCTAAGATTTGAAACTTTATTGATGATTGCTTAATAATGCCCCTAAAATAATAAAAATTTGATAGGCTTATAGTAACTAGAAATAAGACATAATTAGTTCTTTTCTCCTTATAGAAAATATGAGAAATAGCAACGCCACACTTCCTTTTTTTTTTCTGTTTGAGAAAAGCAGTGTAGTTCAGCTACCTTAGGCTACAGTCTACTTTAATTAAAGGATTTAAGTAAAGGATTTACTCTCCTGCTTATGGCTTAAGTAATTTTTATATTCCTTTCTTTGATGTATTTTTTTTCAACGCCAGTGTCAGTAAAAGAAAAAATGAGTATAACCTGGTCTACAAAATCCTTAAAACTGTTCACCAGAACTATTTAGCACAACTTAAAAATGTATTAGAAATTCCTTTTAAGTAGGCAGTCCAACCTGGCTCACTCAGTTTGCCAGTGCACACTTGACATTTATGGAAATTATTCTTAGGCCATTCAATCATGGACAAAACACTCCCATTCTTTGATATTAGAATAATCCCATCATGTGTAAGGAACTCCTTTGGGGGCTGTTATTTCAATGATATACAATTTATGATGAATTTATGGATCATTTCCTCTAGTCTCTTTAATTTTCACCTTTTCTTATTTCCATTCTTTTAATATCCTAATGGTGTGTCCAAAAGGATGTGAAATAGTCAAAGGAAGTTAGAAAGAAAGGAGAGAGAGAAACTTGGGGATTTAACAATACCCTGTTGAATAAAGGAGAATTGCTATTTTCTTAAAGAAAGGAAAAGTTCTTTGCAGTAGAGAATAGAGTGTGTTAGGAGATGAGAAAAAATTTCCACAGCAGGCTTTTTAAAAAAATTGTATTTCATCAATGAGATACTTTTATTTCACTTCTGCTAATAATTAAGGTCTGGATTTTAATGAAAATCTTTTCAATCAAATTCTGTTGACATCTTTAAAAAGTTTCCTATCTGTTGAGATCTAGTAGTAGAAGAATAGAACTGCTTGAACTAAAGGGAAAAAGTGAATTTCCTGAAAGTTCATTTACCTTACATAAGATGAATAATTTTATCTCCAGTCCAAACTAAAATAAATACCTCAGAATTATGGCATCTTTGTTAAGGTGAGGGATCATCAGGGGCTTTCAGAGCGGTGCCCGATTTCACAAGGCTGTTTTTGGTCATCTCCCTTAGAGATGGATGTGCAGAGAGTTGCCTCTTCTCTTTCAGGCCTTTGAGGAAGAACAGTTATTTCTACCTGTGGAAATAGGGATTCTGAAATGGTTTTATCAGCTATGGATTATTGAAACTGCTCACATGCTTTCATAGGAAATGCACAAAAGACATATTCCTTCAGGGGCTGCTGGTCCAGATGCAAGGCTGGCATTCGAGGGGCCACTGCAGAGGCAGTGGATACCAAGTAATAGGCAGGGAGGCAGGCAGGATAGAGCAATAAGGAATCCAAAGCTGTTCATCCTTTGGGCTTCCCTGGTGGCACAGTGGTTGAGAGTCCGCCTGCCAATGCAGGGGACTATGGGTTCGTGCCCCGGTCTGCGAAGATCCCACATGCCGTGGAGCGGCTGGGCCCGTGAGCCATGGCCGCTGAGCCTGCGCGTCCGGAGCCTGTGCTCCGTAACGGGAGAGGCCACAACAGTGAGAGGCCCGCGTACCGCAAAAAAAAAAAAACAAACACAAAGTGGTTCATCCTTTGAAAATCTACATAGTTTATTTTTTATTGTGATAAAAAACACATAACATAAAATTTACCATCTTAATCATTTGTAAGTGTACAGTTCACTGGTGTTAGGCCTTGTTACAGATCTCCAGTTTTCATCTTGCAAAACTGAAACTCTGTACCTTTTCCCTCCCCTCCCAGGCCCTGGTAGCCACCATTCTAATGTTTCTATGAATTTGACTACTTTAGATGCCATACAGTAATTCCCTTTTTGTGACTGACTCATTTCACTTAGCATAATGTCCTCAAGGTTCATCCATGTTGTAGCAGGTGGCAAGATTTCCTCTCCTTATCAGGCTGAATAATAATACTAATAATGTTCCATTGTATATATATAGGCAGGGAGGCATATATATATATATATATATATATATATACCACATTTTGCATATCCCTTCTTCTGTCCATGGACATTGGGTTGCTTCTACCTCTTGGCTATTGTGAATAACGTTGCAATGAATACGTGCTGTGGACGGAATGTGTGCCTCCGAAATTCGTATGTAGAAACCTAATCCTCAGTATGATGGCAAGTGGGAAAACACAGGCTGGGACTGATGGGCAGAAAGCCTTGGGCCAAAACTGGTGAGCAGGAACCATATGCTGCGGTTTTAGCAAAACTTTCCTGAGGGTGGGAGCCCCTGGTGTTCTGCACACATGCTGCTGGGTACACAACTTGAAGCTGAGTTTCAGTCCATGTGAAAGCTTCCACCTTTACCCTTATGAGCCAATACCTTTGGGCTTCCCTGGTGGCGCAGTGGTTAAGAATCCGCCTGCCAATGCAGGGGACACGGGTTCGAGCCCTGGTCCTGGAAGATACCACATGCCATGGAGCAACTAAGCCCGTGCACCACAACAACTGAGCCTGTGCTCTAGAGCCCGTGAGCCACAACTACTGAGCCCACGTGCCACAACTACTGAAGCCTGCGTGCCTAACGGCCCCCACTCGCCGCAACTAGAGAAAGCATGCGCACAGCAACAAAGACCGAATGCAGCCAAAAATAAATAAATAAATTTGAAAAAAAGGCAACACCTTTGAGTTGCAACCCCGAATGGGGGACATTTACGAGGGCCCACACTCATGGTGTCCTGGACTCAAACTTTTGTCTTCCTACCTCTGCAAGGCTGGAAAGAAGCTGCCTCTTCCCACAGCTGAATTGGTCAATGCCTGGGGGCAGCAAAAGCAGCCTCAAATGACAGGCTTACTTCTCTGGGTTTCCCATTTCTCTGGGAACTTGGCCCAATAATCATTACCTTGTTAAATCTTTGATGTCTTCAAGCTAGTTAAAATGCACACACACACACACACACACACACACATACACATACACTATAAGATATATATCCATTTCTCATCTTCAAAAGAAAGGTTGTTCTTTTTTTTTTCCATTTTGGTTTTTTTTTAATTTAATTTTATTTTTTATACAGCAGGTTCTTATTAGTCATCTGTTTTATACATATTAATGTATGTATGTCAATCCCAATTCATCCCACCACCACCACCCACACCGCTTTTCCCCTCGGTGTCCATACATTTGTTCTCTACATATGTGTCTCAATTTCTGCCTTGCAAACTGGTTCATCTGTACCATTTTTCTAGATTCCACGTATATGCGTTAATATACGATATTTGTTTTTCTCTTTCTGAATTATTTCACTCTGTATGACAGTCTCTAGATCCATCCACGTCTCAACAAATGACCCAATTTCATTCCTTTTTATGGCTGAGTAATATTCCATTGTATATATGTACCACATCTTCTTTATCCATTCATCTGTCAATGGGCATTTAGGTTGCTTCCATGACCTGGCTATTGTAAATAGTGTTGCAATGAGCATTGGGGTGCATGTGTCTTTTTGAATTATGGTTTTCTCAGGGTATGTGACAAGTAGTGGGGTTGCTGGGTCATATGGTAGTTCTATTTTTAGTTTTTTAAGGAACCTCCATACTGTTCTCCATAGTGGCTGTATCAATTTACATTCCCACCAACAGTGCAAGAGGGTTCCCTTTTCTCCACACTCTCTCCAGCATTTGTTGTTTGTAGATTTTCTAATGATGCCCATTCTAACTGGTGTGAGGTGATTACCTCATTGTGGTTTTGATTTGCATTTATCTAATAATTAGTGATGTTGAACAGCTTTTCATGTGCCTCTTTGCCATCTGTATGTCTTCTTTGGAGAAATGTCTATTTAGGTCTTCTGCCCATTTTTGGATTGGGTTGTTTTTTTAATATTGAGCTGTGTGAGCTGTTTATATATTTTGGAGATTAATCCTTTGTCTGGTGATTCGTTTGCAAATATTTTCTCGCATCCTGAGGGTTGTCTTTTCATTTTGTTTACAGTTGGCTTTGCTGTGCAAAAGCTTTTAAGTTTCATTAGCTCCCATTTGTTTATTTTTGTTTTTATTTACATTACTCTAGGAGGTGGGTCAAAAAAGATTTTGCTGTGATTTATGTCAAAGAATGTTCTGCCTACGTTTTCCTCTAAGAGTTTTATAGTGTCCAGTCTTATGTTTAGGTCTCTATTCCATTTTGAGTTTATTTTTGTGTATGGTGTAGGGAGTGTTCTAATTTCATTCTTTTACATGTAGCTGTCCTGTTTTCCCAGCACCACTTATTGAAGAAGCTGTCTTTTCTCCATTGTATATTCTTGCCTCCTTTATCAAAAATAAGGTGACCATATGTGTGTGCATTTATCTCTGGGATTTCTATCCTGTTCCATTGATCTATATTTCTGTTTTTGTGCCAGTACCATATTGTCTTGATTACTGTAGCTTTATAGTATGGTCTGAAGTCAGGGAGTCTGATTCCTCCAGCTCCGTTTTTCTTTCTCAAGATTGCTTTGGCTATTTGGGGTCTTTTGTTTCTCCATACAAATTTAAAGATTTTTTGTTCTAGTTCTGTAAACAATGCCATTGGTAATTTGATAGGGATTGCCTTGAATCTGTAGATTGCTTTGGGTAGTATAGTCATTTTCAAGATATTGATTCTTCCAATCCAAGAACATGGTATATCTCTCCATCTGTTTGTGTCAACTTTAATTTCTTTCATCAGCGTCTTATAGTTTTCTGAGTACAGGTTTTTTACCTCCTTAAGTAGGTTTATTCCTAGATATTTTATTCTTTTTGTTGAAATGGTGAATGGGAGTGTTTCCTTAATTTCTCTTTCTGATCTTTCGTTGTTAGTGTATAGGAATGCAAGAGGTTTCTGTGCATTAATTTTGTATACTGCAACTTTACCAAATTCATTGATTAGCTCTAGTAGTTTTCTGGTGGCATCTTTAGGATTCTCTATGTATAGTATCATGTCATCTGCAAACAGTGACAATTTTACTTCCTCTTTTCCAATTTGTATTCCTTTTATTTCTTTTTCTTCTCTCATTGCCGTGGCTAGGACTTCCAAAACTATGTTGAATAAGAGTGGTGAGAGTGGATATTCTTGTCTTGTTCCTGATCTTAGAGGAAATGCTTTCAGTTTTTCATCATTGAGAATGACGTTTGCTGTGGGTTTGTTGTATACAGCGTTTATTATGTTGAGGTAGGTCCCCTATATGTTCACTTTCTGGAGAGTTTTTATCATAAATCGGTGCTGAACTTTGTCAAAAGCTTTTTCTGCATCTATTGAGATGATCATATGGTTTTTATTCTTCAATTTGTTAATATGGTGTATCACATTGGTTGATTTGCATATATTGAAGAATCCTTGCATCCCTGGGATAAATCCCACTCGATCATGGTGTATGATCCTTTTAATGTGTTATTGGATTCTGTTTGCTCGTATTTTGTTGAGAATTTTTGCATGTATATTCATCAGTGATATTGGTGTGTCATTTTCTTTTTATGTAGTATCTTTGTCCGGTTTTGGTATCAGGGTGATGGTGGCCTCATAGAATGAGTTTGGGAGTGCTCCTTTGTCTGCAATTTTTTGGAAGAGTTTGAGATGAATGGGTGTTAGCTCTTCTCTAAATGTTTGATAGAATTCACCTGTGAAGCCATCTGGTCCTGTACTTTTGTTTGTTGGAAGATTTTTAATCACAGTTTCAACTTCATTACTTGTGATTGGTCTGTTCGTATTTTCTATTTCTTCTTGGTTCAGTCTTGGAAGGTTGTACTTTTCTAAGAATTTGTCCATTTCTTCCAGGTTGTCCATTTTATTGGCATAGAGTTGCTTGTAGTAGTCTCTTGTGATGCTCTGTAATTCTGTGGTGTTTGTTGTAAGTTCTCCTTTTTTGTTTCTAATTTTATTGATTTGTCCTCTCCCTCTTTTTCTTGATGAGTCTGGCTAAGGGTTTATCAATTTTGTTTATCTTCTCAAAGAACCAGCTTTTAGTTTTATTGATCTTTGCTATTATTTTGTTTCTATTTCATTTATGCTCTGATCTTTATGATTTCTTTCCTTCTACTAACTCTGGCTTTTGATTAGTCTTTCTCTAGTTCCTTTAGGTGTAAGGTTAGATTGTTTATTTGAGATTTTTCTTGTTTCTTGAGGTAGGCTTGTATTGCTATAAACTTCCCTCTTAGAACTGCTTTTGCTGCATCCCATAGGTTTTGGATCATCGTGTGTTCATTGTCATTTGTCTCTAGGTATTTTTTGATTTGCTCTTTGATTTCTTCAGTGATCTCTTGGTTATTTAATAACGTATTGTTTAGCCTCCATGTGTTTATGTTTTTAACGTTTTTTCCCCTGTAATTGATTTCTAATCTCATAGCATTGTGGTTGGAAAAGATGCTTGATATGATTTTAATTTTCTTAAATTTACTGAGGCTTGATTTGTGACGCAAGATGCGATCAATCCTGGAGAATGTTCCCTGTGCACTTGAGAAGAAAGTGTAGTCTGCTGTTTTTGGATGGAATGCCCTATAAATATCAATTAAATCTATCTGGTCTATTGTGTCATTTAAAGCTTGTGTTTCCATATTAATTTCTTGTCTGGATGATCTGTCCATTGGTGTAAGTGAGGTGTTAAAGTCCCCCACTATTACTGTGTTACTGTCGATTTCCTCTTTTATAGCTGTTAGCATTTGCCTTATGTATTGAGGTGCTCCTATGTTGGGTGCATGTACATTTATAATTGTTATATCTTCTTCCTGGATTGATCCCTTGATCATTATGTAGTGTCCTAACTTGTCTCTTGTAACATTCTTTATCTTAAAGTCTATTTTATCTGATATGAGTATTGGTACTCTAGCTTTCTTTTGATTTCCATTTGCATGGAATCTCTTTTTCCATCCCCTCACTTTCAGTCTGAATGTGTCCCTAGGTCTGAAGTGGGTCTCTTGTAGACAGCATATATATGGGTCTTGTTTTTGTATCCATTCAGTAAGCCTGTGTCTTTTGGTTGGAGCATTTAATCCATTCACGTTTAAGGTAGTTATTGATATGTATGTTCCTATTACCATTTTCTTAAGTGTTATGGGTTTGTTTTTGTAGGTTATTTTCTTCTCCTGTGTTTCCCACTTAGAGAAGTTCCTGTAGCATTTGTTGTAGAGCTGGTTTGGTGATGCTGAATTTTCTTAGCTTTTGCTTGTCTGTAAAGCTTTTGATTTCTCCATCGAATCTGAATGAGATCCTTGCCCAGTAGAGTAATCTTGGTTGTAGGTTCTTCCCTTTCATCACTTTAAAGATATTGTGCCATTCCCTTCTGGTTTGTAGAATTTCTGCTGAGAAATCAGCTGTTAACCTTATGGGAGTTCCCTTGTATGCTATTTCTCATTTTTCCCCTTTTACTTTTAATAATTTTTCTTTATCTTTAATTTGTGTCAGTTTGATTACTATGTGTCTTGGTGTGTTTATCCTTGGGTTTATCCTTCCTGGGACTCTCTGTGCTTCCTGGACTTTGGTGGCTATTTCTTTTCCCATGTTAGGTAAGTTTTTGACTATAGTCTCTTCAAATATTTTCTTGAGTCCTTTCTCTCTATCTTCTCCTTCTGGTACCCCTATAATGCAAATGTTGGTGCATTTAATGTTGTCCCAGAGGTCTCTTAGACTGTCTTCATTTCTTTTCATTCTTTTTTCTTTATTCTGTTCCATGGCAGTTAATTCCACCATTCTGTCTTCCAGCTCACTTATCTGTTCTTCTGCCCCAGTTATTCTGTTGTTGATTCCTCCTAGTTTAGTTTTCATTTCAGTTATTTTATTGTTCATCTCTGTTTGTTTGTTCTTTAATTCTTCTAGGTCTTGTTAAACATTTCTTGCATCTTCTCAATCTTTGCCTCCATTCTTTTTCCGAGGTCCTGGATCATCCTCACTATCATTATTCTGAAATCTTTCTCTAGAAGGTTGCCTATCTCCACTTGATTTAATTGTTTTTCTGGGGTTTTATCTTGTTCCTTCATCTGGTATGTAGCCCTCTGCCTTTTCATTTTTTCTATCTTTCTGTGAATGTGGTTTTCATTCCACAGGCTGCAGGATTGTAATTCTTGCTTCTGCTGTCTGCCCTCTGGTGGATGAGGCTATGTAAGAGGCTTTTGCAAGTTTCCTGATGGGAGGGACTGGTGGTGGGTAGAGCTTGGTGTTGCTCTGGCGAGCAGAGCTCAGTAAAACTTAAGTCCACTTGTCTGCTGATTGGTGTGGCTTTGTTCCCTCCCTGCTGGTTTTTGGCCTGAGGCGACCCAGCACTGGAGGCTATAGGCTCTTTGGAGGGGCTAATGGTGGACTCCAGGAGGGCTCATGCCAAGGAGTACTTCCCAGAACTTTTGCTGCCAGTGTCCTTGTCCCCGTGTGATCCACAGCCACCCCCCGCCTCTGTAGGAGACCCTCCAACACTAGCAGGTAGGTCTGCTTCAGTCTCCTATGGGGTCACTGCTCTTTACCCCTGGGTCCTGATGAGCACACCAGTTTGTGTGTGCCTTCCAAGAGTGGAGTCTCTGTTTCCCCCAGTCCTGTCGAAGTCCTGCAATCAAAGCCCTCTGGCTTTCAAAGTCTGATTCTCTGGGAATTCCTCCTCCTGTTGTCAGACCCCCAGGTTAGGAAGGAAGACATGGGGCTCAGAACCTTTACTCCAGTGGGTGGACTTCTGTGGTATAATTGTTCTCCAGTTTGTAAGTCACCCACCCAGCGGTTTTGGGATTTGACTTTATTTTGATTGTGCCCCTCCTACCATCTCATAGGGGTTTCTCCTTTGTCTTTGGATGTGGCCTATCTTTTTTGGTGAGTTCCAGTGTCTTTCTGTCAATGATTGTTCAGCAGTTAGTTGTGATTCCAATGCTCTCATAGGAGGGAGCAAGCACACATCCCTCTACTCCGCCATCTTGAACCAATCATCCATTATGGTTTATCACAAGATATTGAATATAGTTCCCTGTGCTATACAGTAGGACCTTGTTGTTTATCCATCCTATATGTAATAGTTTGCATCTTCTAATCCCAAACTCCCAGTCCTTCCCTCCCCCACACCCTCTCCCCCCGGCAACCACAAGTCTGTTCTCTAAATCTGTAAGTCTGTTTTTGCTTTGTAGATATGTTCATTTGTGTCGTATTTTAGATTCCACATATAAACGATATCATATGGTATTCGTCTTTCTCTTTCTGACTTACTTCGCTTAGTGTGATCATCTCTAGGTCCATCCATGTTGCTGCTAATGGCATTATTTCATTCATAAGAAATGTTGTTCTTAATTCCCTAGTTCTCTATTCCTGGTGGTAGAAGTCAGAGGTTCAATGATCACTTTGGGAGCACTGAGCCCTCAGGTCCTTGATCTGGGAGCTTGAGTAAGTTCAGAGATTTTCAGGTTGAGGTAGGTTGAGGGTTGGACTTAGAACTTGTTCTGGATTCCTGTAGAAACTGGGCAGGCCTGAAATTGCACAAGAAGGGTGTTAACAGACCCATCTGGGGGGATGTGAGGATTGGGGAAGTCTGTGTCTAGAAACTAGGTCAAGGGTTAACAAGGGTGGGAGTTCTCAAGACAAATTTCATACAAATTTCCCCTTTTTGACCATTTGGTAAGAGACTAGCCATGGAATTTAGGTGAAATAGACAATCAGGAACTTCATAGAAATGTTTTCATGATATTTTTCCAATTCCAAGGTAGTTGAAAAAGTAGGTATATGATTATCACTGGGGTGCTTTGGATAAAATTTATCCTGAGTAAGAGCTATAACATCTTTAGACTTTCACAATTTCTCTTCTTCTAACTTTATCCATCTATCCAACCATTCATCCCTCTATCCATCCATCCATCCATCTAGATAGTCACAATAAATAATCCATACCTTGTGAGGGAGTCAAGTATTTGTAGAAAAACGTTATTGTTACTCAGGTATATTTAATCTTTTATATGCAAGCAAGAAGACAACAGTTAAATTAATCTTTTGTCTTATAAAATTTGGGGGGGTAAATAAAATACCACTTTTATTATATATACATATATGTGTGGATTTAATATTATATATGACTATAATATCTCATCATATTTTCAAAGCTGTGATGTTAACCACTGTCTTATGTCAAGAACCAAATGACCTGATCTTTGGTGGTCCTTCTTTACCACCAAGAGATATTCTGAGGAAATATTTCATCCCTTTTGTTTACCACAGGGTGGTATTGTTACCAAATATTTTATATATTTTTTTCATGACAGTGTTTTCTGGTGTAAAATTAGCTAAAGTACATGATATTTTAAGGAGCTTTGTTTCCAAAAGGAATGTCTTTTCCTGAAAAGGTTTACCACTGAAGGCATCAACAACGTGTTTGGCTTAAAACTACCTCTAAAAACACATATTTAAGTTATTCAATCTGAAAGATAGAAATGCAAATGGATTTGCCTGAAAAACAAAAATGGCCCCTTTCCTTGGAATTCCAGACATAAGACAGCTTCTGGGAAGTCAAGAGAAGATCAAGTCTGAGAACAATGCGATCCTTACCTTTACTCTAGGGATAAGCTGAATTTGCTAGAGGGATAAGAAGCAAAGGCAAAATGTCATTGTCTTGGTAACATTTTCACCAAATTATTTAAGAAGAACTAAAATATTTCTAATGTTTAATTTAACAATATTCATCTTCCAATCCCCAACTGTTAAATTAATTTCTGTAACTATCAAATTTACTTCGAGCCCAGGCCATTAGCAGAAGATACAAAGCAATAATGATTGAAGCACTTTCAGTTGTATTCAAACATGTATCAGGTTGAAATTTTAGGTGCAGACACTCATGAAGGTCAAAAGGTGAGTGACTCATTTCCTGTACTTGTCACTATGCTGCTTGTTACAACAGATTTCTGGAAGTGACTGACAATGGAAATAATCATGCAAAGGGATTGTTTGTTTTGTATGAGCAAATGAAATGTGGGCCTAGTACCAAGAATTGTTTTGATTACTAGAAATCCTCAGAGCATATGAGTGAGACGACGAAAATATACAGGACTCGATCTCCCTAAACAGTCACTAATATGATGTAGGAGAAAAGGGTAAGATAAATATCTAAGATCTGGTCGTGGTAGGTGTACCTTTCATCTATACATATGTGTGAATATTCTTTGATACTTAGTGATGTTATATTGGCTTCAGCTTGGTCTAATAACACAGCTCCTGTTCTCTTTAGGTGGCCTTTATTTTTTAAAAAGTATATTAGAAGACTTCCCCTTCTTTGGTTTATTTGCTATTATTTTTTTGGCTGAGATTGATCTATCTATCTTAGAATCATGAGATATCAACTCTCTTAATTCTTATATGGGCTAGATGTTTCTTAATGACCTGAAGACATATTTGTACATGGCAGGCAAATTTTCCAATACCTTCTTGATAACAATCTTCTTTTTAAACCTCCGGATTAGAAAAAGCAGAGACTCATGTCCCCTTACAAGGGAGGTAGCCTGGAAAAGATAAAAGAGCATGGACCTTGGCAACTCTGAATCCTGGTTATTTACCTAGCTGAAAAGCCTTACGTGAATCATTTTACCTCGATGTATCTCCTGGGTAAAAGGGAGAATAAGAATAGTGACTCCATTGTAAAATTTAAATTCTACAGTTTGTAAAGCATTTAGAATGGTGCTTGGGATAAACTGACCATCTAGAAATATCAGAGATCATTTTTATTATTAATACATTTTCTGGTTGCTTGAAGGTAAGTATTAAGGTGGGGACACTGTATGATGGTGGCGAGGCTTGCTTCTAACAGAATTGATGCATGTATGACTGATTGACAGCTGAGTTTATGCAATCCCTGGTTGTTGTGCTGAATTGCTTTCTTTTGATGATCAACTATATGATGACCAGAAGTGAGCAAGACTGACCATCTCAGTGACTGTTTAACTGGTCTTCAAAGACATGGCCATTGTCTTTATGGCCACTTGAAAACCGGCCAAGAAGACTGAAGACTGTGAAAATTAGTTATATAGATACTGATTTTGCATCACTTACAGAGTTAGAGCTACATAGATTCAGTTGCCTTGTTTATTCCAGTAAGTTCTTAATATGTACTTTCATATAAGAAGTGTGCTCCAAAAAAAAAAAGAAGTGTGCTCCAGTAAGCTACTTTTGGAGAGGAGTGTAAAAATAACTGGTTCATTGGACTGTCAGTTCTAATTTTTACTTCAGAATACTTTAACATTTTATATTTAATATTATTAAACATCTGTAACATGGCACCACAGGTTAGCATAAATGATTTCTACTTTCTTTGGCTGTTTGTTCTCTGGAAGACAGTAGCATTGTGATGGAGAAATGGTTTCAGGTAGAAATTTCCATGTTGGTGGACATGTACTATCCATCAGTGCAGATCTGAGACCAAAATCATATCAGAAATTTTGATAGTTTGTAACATACTAACTTTTCATAAGTATATGCAGGACGGTATTCAGAAAAATCCAGCATTTATTGATACATCTGTTATGTGCCAAAATAGAACTTTTAGCAGTTCTGAGATGTTCTCAGAAATAATGAGACTTGGCTAAACACATGCAGTGCTTAAAGTGTAGTCTTTGAGGGGTTTAACATGCAAGCTGGGTCTTGTTATTGATGCCAGTGGAATTTGGAGCACTGTCTATTTTACCACATTTCTACACCTGTTTTTACCTTATAAGGTAAAGACCCAAATTCTAAATGTGTATTATACATAGGCCTATATTTAGCAGCAAACTACTGATTTTTGCAAGTCAAAGAGAAACAGAAATTCAGTCTCCAGATGCTACTTTTGAAAAGCGGCATCTGAACAGTTGCTGCCCAATGTCATGATGTTGTTGTTGACTAAGATAATTCCAGCCTGTTTTCCTAAAGCCATTATGTAAAGCCAGATTTCTATTTTTTAATACAACATCTAAAATACTTACATGGATAATTGACACTAAAATCAAATGAAACTTCAAGTATTGTAAGGCCATTGGTGAAGTGGCTCAGTTTTATTAGAGTTTATGTTTAAAGTCATGCCCCCACATCTTCCTTTCCCTATATTGATGAGGAATTTTTCAAATTTTATATAAGAAGTTATATTAAACAACAACAACTTTTAATCAAGCTGCTTATAAATGATACTCTTGGAGAAGCTTCCTGACCCATAGAGGTTTCTTCCTCTGTCTTAATTATGCAGCGTTGTACCCTCAATGAGACAAATGTTTGTACCATATGACAGCCTTGCTGGCCAAAGCCGATCGGTGGGGAGGTACCAGACCCAAGCTGTCCTACTGTCCTATCAATATCCTTCTCACAGTTTTTTTGTTTTTGTTTTACAGTGTGTCAGGGAAACAGTTTTTCACAGCAGATGTTAGTGGTGTCTCTCAAATGGCAGGGGTCAGTGCACAGTTAGGAGAATTTCACCAGCTACCCAAAAAGGGTGGAGAAGAGCTCTACTGACTTTAAATCCCTCCATCTAGTTTGTTTGTTTGTTTTTTTTAGGTCTAGCCATAACCTTCCCTTTCCTTAGGGTTAAAATAGTGGAACATGAAAAAACTCCTCTTTTTGCCAAATTATGTTCAGTAGAGCATCTTTCAGGAAGCATAGTAGTCAAAAATAGTTATGACTGATACAAAAGTAAATTCTATTCCATGATTTGCTCCCTCTTATTCTGACAGATTGTACACTTTTCTGTTTGACAGTTGTCTATCTCACTCCTCTAGAATATAAGCCTACAAAGACAAGAACTTTTTCTTTCCTATTCATTACCACGTTCACTGTGCCTAAACATTGACAGACACATGGTAGGTTTTCAGTGAATATTGGTAAGTGAATACATTACCAAAATTTAAAGATGGTTAGCTATCAGCATATCTCTTTCCTGGTGGCAGAGAGGAGGTGCTTATCTCTGTCAGATATTAGGGGATTGAAGAATGAATTTGTGTGTGTGAACTGATAGTAGGAGGATTGGAAACAGAAATTAGTTTTTCAGTGAATGATGGCTGACTCAGATGACCTGGCTAACCTACCTCCTTCATGTCTTTGTTAATACGAAATTTTTTAATGAGGAAGACTTTCCAAAGCTGCAATAGATTAGGCCTCCTAAGGGCTTTCTTATCACAACAATTATTACACTATATTGAGATTGCTTGTCTGCCTCAATGTAGCCAACAATTTTCTCTACTTCTAATACTGCCACCACCATAATCACCATCACCACACCCTTATCACCACCACCATCACCAACACCACTAAGTCATCACCACCACCATCACTACCACCACCAAAGATTGTAGGTCCTTTGAGATCAGGGGCCATGTGCATACATAGAAACAGGGGAGGTTCTGAACAAATATGCTTAGGTGTGTATCAGAGGTTGGAAATATAGAAATATATGGCTAATGTCTCTAAAACGTAACTGAAAAAACCCCTTCATGGAATGCTAGGCTTTTTTTCTTTTGGAAAAAATATTACTTGAATTTTCTTATTTTCTATTTTAAATGTATGTGAATGCTATTGTGATTAATGTAATGCAAAAATTTATTGAAGTAAACTGCAGTGGAGAAAAAATTAGAAGCAACTTACATGCAACCATTAAAAAATTGGTTACAACATAATTTTATTACATCCATAGTAGGAAATACTGTTCAGTCATTGATGATTGAATAAAGTATCAATAGATCTATATGGAAAGATGTTCACAATAGATTGCTGTATGGAAGAGTCTGCTTCAGAACAGAATGTATAGCTCCTGAATATTTTTATGAATTATATACACACATGTGCATGCACACATGCACATACATGCATATATGTAAAAACATAAAGAAAAATTTAAAGCTATAGACAACGAATCATTTATAATATTTATATTGGGGGTGTGAAGTGTATAGAAAGCTTATGAAGGACTCTTATTTTTTGTTTTAGAAGTATGTGCTGTTTAGAATATATTTTAATTAGTACGCAGTTAGTTACTGTGGCAGCCAGTCTCCCAAGATGGTCCACCATGATCTCTGCTTCCTGGTATTAAGTCTGTGTGCAGTCCTTTCCTACATTGTACCAGAGTTGATGTGTTGATCTGTGTTCTCAATAGAATGTGACAGAAGTCATAGTACGTGACTTCCAAGTTTAGGTTATAAAAGACCCTGCATCTTCTCTCTTCTCTCTCTTCTATGTCTCTTTCGCTCTCTCTGTGTTCACACACACACACACACACACACACACACAGAGAGACATACATATTCTTGTCTCACTCCTCACTTGATCTGAGGAAAGCCAGTTGTCATGTTACAAGCATTCATGTAGAGATGCTCTTCTTATAGAAAAACTGAAGGCTCTGGCCAATAGCTAATGAGAAGCTGAGGTCTATTAACAGCCATGAGCCAGAGCTTGGGAGTGGATCTCACAAACTTAGTCAAGCTTCAGATGACTAACTTCCCAGTCAACAGCTTGACTACAGGCTGATGAAATCCTTGGGCCATAACTGTCTAGCTGTACCACTCCTAGATTCTTGGTCTCAGAGACTATTTGCTATAATAAATGTTTGATATTTTAAGCTATTAAACTTCGGGGTAATTTGTTACATAGAAATAGATAACTAATACAGTTAGTAAGTACTTATTGAATGAATACCTGAATTAACTTTGATTTCAAAAAATATATAATTGTATTCAAAGGATGAGAGAGCACTTATAAAAACCATTGAATCCATGGCAGTTCTATGTCATTACGTGTGGTCTCAATCCACAGATATGAGAAGCAAAATTGCTGTCATATGGAGGAAGTGTTTAAGACATATATTAACATTGTAAGTATTAATATCATATTTGAAAGGGTTAGAAATACTGTTGTAGACTATTGTTTATAAAATTGAAGTGATTCTGATTTAGATTCAAAGAAAAGCAACCCCTTTTTGTAAAGTGAGTTATTTTTTACATAGCCATATATAAATATTTATAACATATATACTCATGCATATCTATATGTGTGTGTAACAAACATAGACATACACATAATTGACATGCTAATAGAAATTAGATTGTTTACAATCAAATGTAAACTGAAGTCCAAAGTATAGTAAACAGTGAAAATACATTATATATTAATGTTTTTCTCCTTAAGGAGGTATGTGGTTACATTCAGAAAAATCCACCTATTTACAGCTAAGTGCTTATTGGATACATAGAAAACCAGGGTACTTTGGGTAAACTTCTTCAGTCGGCTTACAGGACCACGTTAACTGGCCAGTGATGCTGACGTGGGTGAAGGGGAAGAGACATTTAGTAAACAATAGCAATATATCTATTACCAGAAAAGAATTTGCTTTACAAGGATTTAGGGAAACTTCTGTCATGAGACACTGACTTTGCTCTTTAGAAACAAATGCTCAGGTTACTTTGTTATTTGGGAAAAGATTTTCTTAAGATGTTTTTATTTTTTGTTTTGATGCTGGGTTGCCCTGAATGGGGCCGGGGCCAGCAGGCAGTGCAGTAGCGATGGTGCTTGGTTACTAGTTTTTAAAATACATCTAATATCTGAGGGAGGAATGGTTTGCTACACTTTTTATTCATAACTTTTCCTCCATACAATAATTCTTTTCCTTGATGCTTAAATTCCTAATAAAATTCTTGTTAAATTGAATACAATTCATGCATTCATTTCACTCATCCATTCATTTATATATATATAAAAAAAACCCACAACATTCTGAATGTCTTTTCAGACTGTAAATATTTATGCAAGTGTTCTTCATTGAATACTACTTCTTTGAATGCTACTTCCTGTTTCCTTTCACATCTTTTTCTCTCTACCTACTCTAGGTTAGAGTATATGCCATGTCATTTGGAGTAATCATTTCTTATCTGGGAAAACCTAGCTTGCAAGTTATCTCTTACTGCTGGCTATGGAATTTGGGTACATGTTGAGTTAAATGAGGATTTCTTCCAGGCCTGAATTCTGTGTGTTCTCTGATTACTCACTAAACTATGCTGATGAAAAATGTCAGTTCATTTCCAAGGTAATCAGTTTACGTGATGCCAGATATCCTCGTGTTTGAGAGCTTCTTTGTTAGGTCCTATATTTGAAAATTTTCCTTTGGATTTTTTGATTTTGAAGGTTCTATCTGTATCTTTCCTTTTCACTTGTGGTGGAAAATTCTGTCCAATCACAAATTTGGTGCCTTTGATCAGGGCCCACCTTGAAGAGTGGGTAGCTATACTTAGGGTGTGATGAGGGTTCAGAGACCTGACCTGTCACAAAATTTTAGCATATAAATGACATTTGGAAAATTCTGGTCTGCGTGGGAGATGTTGAGAATTCCACTGTCAGGGAACTCTTGTGAAAATTCCTACAAACTATTATATTAAGTAATTTTCAGGTGGAAATTTTCCTTATCATCTTAGAATTTTATTCTGAATTCTCAGTACACACACTGTACAGGTTCTGTGACCCACAATACAAGGTGTGTGATTTTTTCCCAGATACAAAATACAACGGTAAATTGTCTTCTGCTTATAAAATTGAAAAATAAACTTATTTAAAAATCTGAACAGAGAAAATAATAAAGAGCATAGAACACCATCTTATAAAACAAATATTTAAAGAAGTAAGTATGTAGGCAATATTTAGAACTTGGTCACTAATTCCTAGCTTAGTAATAAGACTTAATCATAATCTTAGTTTTTTCTGTCCATCAGGATGTTTGTTTATTAACTCACCCTGAAACATGTCTTTAAGCCAACTCTTTGTCAAGATTAGAATTTAGCTGCCAAGTCTCTGGAGCAAGTTAGCATCAAACTTTCAGACTACTTCCCTTAGCTACTCTAAGCAGCTTATTTTCCTTCTTAGACTGTCTGAGTTATTTAAATGGATGGTATTTGTTTGCACTTCCAGGTTTCTGATCTTTAGGAAATCTGTACTACTTTCTCAGTATCTTCTCTGCCTATTCCTCTCCTAAGAGCTGAAGGAAAAAAATGAATCGACCACATGGGGCTTGTCTGTTCTGAAAATATAAGATGATTAGTTATGTCTACTTGAAGTGAAGTAGTCTCTGTGTTATTATTACATAGGAGTTAAATATCCTTTCATCTAATAATAGTTATCTCTGGTTAAATACATTGGCTAGAGTAGGTCAAATCATACAATAAAACTTCTCTTTAATAAGAAGGATTAGCTCACAGACTAATTTTTATACAACTGTTTCCTGAAAGACTCAATTCTGTTTGTATAGATAAAAACAAGACAAAATAGTATCAGATGCCAATGTTATAACACAGACATAAGTATCTTGGCAAATTAGATTATCAGAAAAATGTGAAGAAAGAGTCAGTTAAGAACAGGGAAGGAATAGACCCAAGGGTGGAGACAGAAGTCCTGAATTTTTGACACTGTCTCAGCAAGGAAGGCTGAAGAAGGTACAAACATGAACAGATGAAACAAGGATTCCGGGGATTGAAGATGCTCAAAGTCTCTGAAGTAAAGTGCACATCATAGACAGTTTCAGCTGTTTCCTAATCTTTTCAGTGTCTCTCCTTGGATCTAATTTATCAGAACATATCTACATAGTGACATGTGAAAAAGATAGGAGAAACATCAATCTCTATTACTTATTTAACAATGTTTATTATTTAAAACAATACTAGTAGCAATAGTTTTCATTCATTGAGTGAAATCTCAATGACATATCAGTTACTTAATTTCTCTATGTGTGTGACTTTATTAAAATCTTATTTAAAAACCCTGTGAAGTAGGTATTTCCCAGCATTCAAAATCAGGAAACTAATGCAAACAGAAAGTAAGTCTGGGCCTACGGACATAGAGCAAGTAAGTGATGGATGGAGAATCTGACACTAAGTCCATCTGACTCCAATCCCACACTCTTCTCCAAAGGTTTTGATCATGCTCATATTGACAGTGCATGTTAAGGTCTATTCATAGATTCCACTGACATACTTATAGGAAAAGACAATATATACAATCAAAACCAAAAATACTAAGTGAATCATTCCAGTGATTGGTGTTGGTCAAAGCAGTTTTTCTTTTAATCCCTTTGTAGGTGGAACTCAACTTTAATGTTTTAGTAACACAAATTTAGAGTTCAAATCTCTCCAAGATTAAAGCAAATGAATAAGTCAGGAGGCATAATGACTTCTGGAAAACATCCAGTTGTAATAAATCTGTCATGACCAACTAAAGAACACATCACATTAAAGAAGCAAACTTTGATGTTTTGCCACGTATTAAAACATGCAAATTTCCCTTGAGTGGCATTATATATATTTAAGAAGTGTTGGTGACAGGGCTGTTTTAAATGTTCTGCAAATGTCCTTTTATGGAAATATTTTTTCTGTGGTGAGCTTAAGATGCTAGCAACTCCTGTGCCCATTTCAAAACACTGGTGGATATCGTGGATAGATAAACTTCAAAATTTAATTTGTGGAACATTTATTCTGGTGGGTAGAAAAGTAGGATGGAATACTGTATTGGGGACTTTTAACTTCTATGACGTTCAGCAAATTTTCTAATTTCTCTGAGCTTTAATGTTATCATTTGTATATTTGTCAAAATAATACCTTCTTCACAATTTTGTTGGGAGGATTAAATGAAGTCATGAATGAGAAAAAATGCTTTGTATATTTTAGGTGCTCCAAAATGTCTATCTTAAAGAATTGCTGTGCAGGGCTTCCCTGGTGGCGCAGTGGTTGAGAGTCCGCCTGCCGGTGCAGGGGACATGGGCTCGTGCCCCGGTCCGGAAGGATCCCACATGCCGCGGAGCGGCTGGGCCCCTGAGCCATGGCCGCTGAGCCTGCGCGTCTGGAGCCTGTGCTCCGCAACGGAGAGGCCGCAACAGTGAGAGGCCCGCGTATCACAAAAAAAAAAAAAAAAAAAGAATTGCTGTGCAAATTAAATGAGATGATGATGGTAAAGGATTTGCACAATGTGAGCACTCAACAAACATACATGATTCTCTTTGTTAGGCATTCTTTTAAATTACGGTAACACGTTGGACTTAAAGTTGTGTACAGACTCATGTTCTTATGTAATGCACTTCATGTTGATATTCACCATTACTACAGCTATCTCATCATTAACTTACTCCAGCAATGAATAAGCAAACACTTATTGATTAACCTCTAGGTTCTGGGTACTACGCTAGGCACCAGAGGTTGAACATACAGAGGGGGATCAGATATTGTTGCCATAAAAAAGATTCATGGTAGGCATGTGATAAAGGTGTGAAACATCAGAGAGAAGGCAGAAAAGGGAGAATGGTTAATTCTAACAGAAAGAAGTTTAAGAATTTTTAAAATAAGGACGATCATAATGGAGCTGAGTTCCAGGCAGAAAAGAAAGGTAGGAAATTTCAGAAAAATGGAGACTCTTGATAAAATTCTCAGAGATATAAAATTTCCAAAGGTACCTGGGCAGCTTCAATGTCAGTATGGCTGGAATAGAGAATAGAAGAGGGGCATTCAGGGCAGTAAGGGTGAGATTTGAAGGATCATGGAGGCTCCAATACAACAACCTAAGAAGACTATGGTTTACCTTTTAGACTTGGGGAGCATGTGAACTCACAGTTGGTGTCATGAGCATATTATTATCAGAAAATCTCATTCCAAGCCAAGTAAAGGATGGACTGGATGTGTGTATGTGAGGGGGTAAGTAAGGATGCACAGAAAGCGGTTCGGCTAAAATTATCACAGTCCCTGAGCAAGATGAAGAGACTTTGGCTTCAAATATTTGGAGAGGAGATGAATGGAAGTTGAGGAAGTCATTTATGACTCAGAACTCACAAGATGTGGTCTCTGTATGTGAATTGAAGGGAATGAGGAGTCTGGAGGTAATTCTGGCTTGGGTGCATGTTTAGTATTATTCATTAAGAGACGAAGCCCAGGAATTTTGGGGGAAAAGATGGTAAGTTCAGGTTTGGACTAGTTTAATTTAAGATGTCTGGGAGATATCCAGGTGTGATGTCTGGGTGAAAATTGGAGGTGTGAGTCTGGAGCTCACATCTTAGATGCAGATAAATGTTTGAGACTTATCAGCATTTAATTTGGATGTTCTCATCCAGGGTGGCTATGGGAAGTGAGTGCTGAAGCCAGCCCACAAAAAAACTGAGAAGGGATGGCCCAAGAGGAAGAAGAGTAGTCAGAGAAGACCAGGGAAGGAAGACATTGAAGAAGCAGCCCCGAGGCACAGTGTAATGGTAATTGAAAAGTCCATTGGAGAAAATTTTGTTTGTTTTCAGCCTCTATAGACACTCACTATTTCTGGAAGAAAAACTTCTTAGGAGAGAGAGGTGCCATGGTGGGTTTGTCTATTCTCTCTGAGGAAAATAAATATCTAGAAATGACCAGTGTTCACAAGGAGACACAACTGTTTGAATTGCACTATCTTAATTGGTTGATGTTTAATTTATATAATGTCAAAATTCTTTTAGTGTTATATCAAATACCTAATACTTGCATGATGTTCACAAGATTCTTTCACATTTGCTAGTTCATTTTTCTCCCAGCAACCTCATTTCTATTTTATAGATGAGGATGTTTCTCTTAAGCAGGTTAAATGAGGGTGCACAGGTTACCAGAATTGGGTTAGGAAAGCTGGAACAGAAATGTCTTAGTCAGGTCAGGCTGCTATAACAAAATATCATAGGCCAGGTGGCTTAAACACAGACATTTATTTTTCGGAGTTCGGAGCCTAGAAGTCTGAGATCAGGGTGCCAGCATGGTTGGGTTCAGAGAAGAGCTTTCTTTTTGGCTTGCAGAGGGCTAGTTTCTTACCAAATCCTCACATGGTAGGGGGAGAGAGGAGAGAGAGAGAGGGAGAGATCTGGTGTCTCCTCCTCTTCTTATAAGGGCACTAATACCATCATGGGGGCTTCACCCTCATGACTTTATCTGAACCTAATTACCTACCAAAGACTCCACCTCCAAATGCCATCACACTGAGGGTTGGGACTTCAATATGAATTTTGGGGGTGAGGGGGCACAAACATTCAGTGCACAACAAGAATCATGGTTTAAAAATTTTAAAAAGGGGTAAGAGTTGTTGGTTATTGGAAGCCTTCTAAGTATGTACAGTAGGGACAGGGACAACTGTTTTACACCCTGGAATCCATTTGGCACATGGTAAATGTTCAATCAATATTTGCTGAACTAATGCTCAAATAAAGCAAAAATCCATGCTGGGAATACAACATCATTGTGTACAATACCATTTTGAGTATAGAGTTATAAGGTCAGTTAAGTATTAAGTTGTGGTTTCATGAACATCTGTGAAAAGAGACTGAAGAATAAAAGACTTTGTCAATGTTATGATACAATTTGACACAATTTTAAGATTACTGTAAAAGGGGCTTTATTACTGTGTGGTAATATTAACAGGAAAAGCCTATAATAATACTAGCTTATGTTTACTGTGTTTATAATGAACCAAGCCCTGTTTCTGTTGTTCTGTATTATCTCATTTAATCCTCACAACAACTCTGAGAGATGGCTAATTCCAGATGAGAAATTTCAGGGGAAAGGAGGTTAAATAACTTGCCCAAGGCTGGACAGAGATAAAGCTGGTTTCAAAAACCCAAGAAACCCGAGTCCAGTGCCTACTCATTAGCCACTAGGTTATACATATGTACAAATCTACAAATAATAAATACTGGAGAGGGTGTGGAGAAAAGGGAACCCTCATGCATTGTTGGTGGGAATGTAAATTGATGTAGCCACTATGGAGAACAGTACGGAGATTCCTCAAAAAACTAAAAATAGAACTACCATATGACCCAGCAATCCCACTCTTGGGCATATACCCAGAGAAAACCATAATTCAAAAAGACACATGTATCCCAATATTCACTGCAGCACTATTTACAATAGCCAGGACATGGAAGCAACCTAAATGTCCATCAACAGAGGAATGATAAAGAAGATGTGGTACATATATACAATGGAATATTACTCAGCTATAAAAACGAACGAAATTGGGTCATTTGTAGAGACATGGGTGGACCCAGAGACTGTCATACAGAGTGAAGTAAGTCAGAAAGAGAAAAACAAATATCATTTATTAATGCATATATGTGGAATCTGAAAAAATTGGTATAGACGATATTATTTACAGAGCAGAAATAGAGACACAGATGTAGAGAACAAACGTATGGATACCAAGGGTGGGGGGGTGGGATGAAGTGGGAGATTGGAATTAACATATATATACTATTGATACTATGTATAAAATAGATTACTAATGAGAACCTACTGTATAGCACAGGGAACTCTACTCAATGGTCTGTGGTGACCTAAATGAGAAAGAAATCCAAAAAAGAGGGCATATATGTATCCTTATAGCTGATTCACTTTGCTGTGCAGTATAAACTCAGTATTGCAAAGCAACTATACCCCAATAAAAATTAAACAAACAAACAAAAACACCCCAAGAAACCTGAGTCCAGTGCCTACTCGTTAGCCACTAGGTTATACATATGTTTCAGATAAGTCAAACAAGCTTTTCATAATATTTCTCCTTTTCTTTGATTAGATCATATTGCACTGATTAATAAGGGTGAAAATTTGAATAATTTTTCAGTAATGTTTACAGCAAATAAAGGCCAATTGACATCACTATACAAAGAATTAATAATGCATCCAGGGCTTCCCTGGTGGCGCAGTGGTTGAGGGTCCGCCTGCCGATGCAGAGGACACGGGTTCATGCCCCAGTCCGGGAAGATCCCACATGCTGCGGAGCGGCTAGGCCCGTGAGCCATGGCCGCTGAGCCTGCGCATCCGGAGCCTGTGCTCCGCAACGGAGAGGCCGCAACAGTGAGAGGCCCGCGTACAGCCAAAAAAAAAAAAAAGCACCCAGTCTTAGTAATGACTATATTTACCCACATCTAACATGCGGGTAAAAACAAAACTATCAGTAAGGTTTTTTATCTATTAATTGAAATCAGTGGAAAAAGGAAATTGAGAATCAAGGTGTTTTCAGAAACATTGTTATTTAAGGAAACATTATTTGTTCTCCTAATTATACAAATTTTTTTCCTAACAGACTTGATTATTCTTAAATTATTTTACACTAATTATATGAATAATATTAGTTCGGGGAGTATTACGCTTTTGCAAAAATCTGCTTAAATAGTTATTGCTAGGGCAAAAGTTCTTTTTGCTGGAAATGGTTTGCCTGCCATTTAAGGCAACATCAGTCAGTCTAAAATAGAAATCAGTTCCTGAATTCTGCAACTGCTACATATTGTAGTTTTACACTCTAGTTAAATACTCCTCTTTCTTTTACAAAAGCTCTTCTTTGATTTAACTGCCCGAAAATGTACAAAACCCTGTCCTGTAGAGCAATATTTTGCTGTGTAGATATGGTAATTGAGAAACAGTGATTTACCTAAATTATCTCTAATATACAGACAAACTTGAACATATTAGATTATACATATCTCATCACATTAAATCTTCTGTAGAGGCTTGACTATTGTTAAAACTCATGGCATTAAAGAAGTCTTACTGTTCGGGTAATTTCCATGACAATGGAAGTTTCTTACATACTCAAGGATTTCATTTTTCTCTTTATAATCCATGGAACTCATCTATTCCTTTTCTTTGGCCTATTTAATTTTTCATGGAGGCGTACTGACGTAGTTTTACCAGTTTAAGTATTTCATAAATAGTACTGCTTTTGATTTTAATCAAACTTTAAAGGATGGTCCCTAGTTTTATTGTTCTAAAATTTAGTCACTCAGCCATGATTTTTTTTTCTCTATTCAATAACTTAATGTTATTTAAGGAAACATTATTTGTTCTCCTAATTATACAATTTTTTTTCCTAACAGACTTGATTATTCTTAAATTATTTTACACTAATTATATGAATAATATTAGTTCAGGGAGTATTACGCTTCTATACATTTTTATCTCATTCTCCTTTCAGGCTTTATCATTCCTGATTCTATGAACTCTAATTATTTTTTACCTTTCCTTATGGAAGCCTCAACTTCCCCTTCATTATCTTAGTTTCTCCTCCATGGATTTTTATGTTTCATTATTTATTTATTTCTTGACTTCAGCAATCAGAAATATATCCACTATCCTGAGTTAGGATGCGAGAGTTTTGAATAAGTACATAGATTTTTCTAGAAAGTCTCTAGAAAATTTTAAGAAAATTGTTTTCTAAAGAGACAGCCACCAGCACTTTGTTAAATTTCCGTAATACAGTCCTTTTCTTTTACATCGAAACAAGTTTGCGAGAGAGACAGGAAATTTCAGAAAACCTGAGAAAGTGAAGCTCTAACATTGGAGATGGTCAAACTCTGGCTAAATGACCACTTAGAATCTAAATAGTGAAGCTCATGGAACGATCTGTCTCATTTCACACTTAAACAGTCAGGAGGACAGACTGCAAAGTGACCTCTGTAAAATTTCAAACTCCCAGATCTTTTGGAGGCTAAAATACCAATCTTATGGGAGTAAACTTTTGGAATATTTACTGGGTTGTATGAGTAGGCCGAAAGATGTCTAATGAGCCACAGCATAAGCTGTGATGCTCCAAAGGGAGTGTTATTCAAAAAGTGTTAAGAATTCTTGGCCCTGGATATTGAGTCAATCTAAAGTAGGGGCCTGGTTATCAGTAGGATCCATTCTCTGAATGCATCCATCTAATATGCTGCCTCGGACATGTGAGATTCCCATCAACTCTGAGATTATATCATTCAGTGGGCTTTAAGAACTCACTGCTCCCAGCACAAACTTAATCTCCTCCCTTCATGCATCAGATGGACAATTTTTTACAATGTACAAGGCACCACATATAAATTACATTTTAAAAGAAATTAGAGCTCACTTACCAGAGGAGATAAAGAAGGTGAACCTAAATTTAGATAGAAGGCAGAGAGTATGGTAAGTGCGTAATAGAGGTATAAATAAAGGGCTGTGTTCTTCAAAGACAGAAACTCACATACAGTTGATAGATTAATGAAGTTGCTTTCATTAATTAAAAGATGAACGGAATTTCAAAAGGTACAGTGGAAGGAGTAGTATTCCCAGGCAGTGGAAGCAGTATGAATAAAGGTGCCAAACCATATTTTAGTGAACAGCAAGTCATCCACTTAAGCTAGATCTTAGAGGATTGGTGCTTGCAAGTTGGGTGGGAGCCAATCCCAGAAGCTAGGATGAATTTGGCCGAACTACTAGGCTGTGGGATTGGATTTAAAAAGCCAGGAATAAACCACTTTTGCTATAGCTGCCTTGGGTAAATAAGTGGAGTTGGTAAACTGAAGGTTGAGATGTGGAAGGAAAATTTCCAAGTGTGAGATCTTGGAGAAGTCGCAGCTATTGAACGACTGAGTGAATGCCTTAGGGTTATGCGAACTCAATGCCCTTTGTCTTAGAAGCTTGCTGGATTAGAGCTGGGGGCTGTGGTAGTACTGTCTTGTGTTGATATCTTGGATCTCAGGGATTGATGGCTTTATTGATGTGTGTGTGCGTTTAGTGTTTTGTATAACTGACTTAATTTTTAGCTTTAAAAATATATATAGATCCTTGTGATGTTGCTAAAAACAAAAGAAAAACGGAAAAACCCCAGGAAGATCTTGGGACAATCATTTGGGCTCTTTTTGATTAAACAAATTAAACAAATACACCTACTTGCTGATTCCTAAGACAGAAATGTGGACTCCTGTCTTCAGCTCGAACATTTGTAAAGAGCTTAGAAGCCTTCCTTAAAACAAGAAAAAGCCTAACAAATTGAAAACCAACACTTTTTCTTGCCTAATTTCAGAGAACTGAAATCACAGGGCAAACTATCACACCAAAATCTGGAGAGACAGGCAAATGCAGAGAGGAAGCAGCCAATACCTGTTTCCTGGAACAGAAGCCACATAAACTGGGCTCCCATATGCCAACAGTGGGTTATTGCTGAAAGCTGCAAAGCTCAGACTCTCTAAAGAAGAGTACTTAGGAAATACTAAGTCAATAGAGGAGACAAAAATCAAGGATGCTACAGGAATTTGAAGTCTCTGGAACCCACAGCTCCAGCAAATATTAAACACAGCCCAACTTCTAAAGCAGATCAATAGAAAACCTCATATTAACGGCCTTTTTCACTCACTTCTTATTATCTGGTACATTATGTCCAGCTTTCAACAAACTACTACGAGTCATGCAAAAAGCCAAGAAAAAACACTATCTGAGGAGACAAAGCAGGCATCAGAAACAGACTCAGATATGACACAGCTGTTGGAACGATCTGAGAAAGAGAGTCATGCTTTACCACGACTTATATCATTAGTCATCTCCTGAGATTTACCGTTCCACAAATCCTGACTCAGGTCTGAAGCACTAATAATTACAAAATAAGACTCTCTTAAAAGCCACAAGTATCTGAGCTATTATATCCATGTAGAAACATCAGAGAAACCAAACTCAGAAGCCCTGCAGAGAAATTGCACACCTGCTTCTCTGTAGAACAGGTGTTATCTAAAGAAAAGGGCAAAAATCTCCCAGGATAAGTCAGACTAAAGTTCAAGGGTATCATCTTGAAGAGTTTGCTGTCCTCAGCTTTTTTCTTAAATGTTAGGCAGAGAGAGGGTGTGGTGCAGAGGGGAGAAGGAAGGAAATGATCCACTTGGCATGGTGTAAAGCTAGATGTGTCATCACTTTCAATGGTTTAGGAACTTGAAGTAAATATAGTTATCAACACATAGGAAAGGGTTTATATTTAATATCGTTTCCTCTGGAAACCTCCAGTTTTTCCAGCTAAGATTTGTCCTACCGTTCAGTTGTTTTGGTTCACTCTGATTTATTGCTGAGCTCATGAATCATTTGCCTCTCCTATAGAAGAAGAAAAAAAAAAAATCCCTTCTCCACTGATTTCAATTCTATGTCAGGGGCTGTGTGTGACACACAAAGTGATAACCTCAGCCACAGGTCATAAGCCTGAGACCAGAGAGACCGATGTGTAGAGTACAATGACAGGAATTCAAGTGAGCATGGAGCAGAGTTTTTATTTCCCCAGAGATAGCTGTGGGGAAGACAAGGGAAACACACTGACGTTATTAGTGATGTATTTATAACCGCCGGCACCTCCACCCTCTGCTCCATTGTTGAACTGCCATTGTTATTTCCATAAAAATCACACTAGGCAGTTTCAAGTTTATACAAATGATTTAGCTCCACATTTGCAAGGGTGAGAAATGGTTCTTTAAAGCGAGCATTTACTTAAGCAAATGTTTAAACAAGTCCTATGTGGTTACAGGATGGAGAATACAATCTAAGACCATTCTTTAAAAGCCTTAACATAACTAAATAAGCTTTTCTAAATTAAAAAAAACATTTTATTAAAGTTTCAACATTGCTTACAACTCTGAGTGTAACAAATATGTGTAATGTGTGTAAAGAATGTGTATTTAAACTGGGGATTTATTTGAGGCTTTTATTATAATAACCACATGTATAGTAATAATAACACTGATGATAACTTCATAGATTTTATACAGCCTTTGCATTCATCTAAGAATAGGGATGGATTTAATTTAATTTAATTATTGTATTTCCTATTGGATGACCACCTCAAAAATTTTAAGGTCAATTAAATTCATTTTCAGTTCCAGAAAACTTTTTAAACATATCTCTGTCAAATAACTTTCTTAATAGCCATTAGAAAGGAATGGGTACTGGTTGTGAGAGAATACATAAATGCTTTTGTCCAAAAATATCTAAACCTTAACAAGACTACTTAATAGTGTCTTGCAAGACATATTCAATTTTGCTTTCAGTGATCAACTAGTCTAATTCTCCCAAAAGTCTCTGATGTGCTAGGCAAAAATCTTTGAGAAAAGCAGAAGAGAGATTTGCCTTTGATTGAACTAGATTTCTTTTGGTTTCAAATAGAATTTTTAAAGCTAGAGTCAACGGTGTTGTGGGAATAACATACTTGGGTTTTGGGAGTCAAAGAAATTTGGCTTCAAGTCTCTCCTCTAAAAATAGGATTGAACTTGGCTTTGCACACCCAGACAGCTCCTGAAGTCCATGTTCTTCTTGGAGCTTGGGGATCATTGCACAGGGCAGTCCTTTGTACATGGTAAGGTGCTCAAAACCTGCTTCTGCAATTCTCCATGCCTTCATATAGTGGTTTTTAAGGAGCTTATCAAATGGATGATAAATAATGAGCTAATCTGATGGAGTTCACACCTGATGGCTTCTATTTTCTCCCTAAAGTGGGAGCTTATCAAGACTGTCTAATGATGCAGGTTGAAATGAAGGTTTACAGTAGCTGTTGTGCCCCTGTCTACATGAACTTGATATCTTCACTATAAGGATATTGATACTCTGTTTTTTTCATTTAAACTTAGGACTTGTAGCAGTCACATCTGTATATTTTACTACAAAGAAAACCACAGCTAAATAGTTGGTGAGATAAAATTAATGCAAGTGGAAGTACTTTTTCAGCCACGCTGAGAAGTTAGAACCTACTCCAGCATGTGATGGAAACCTTTTTGAGAAGACTTAGTCCCTCTTCTTGGGCATTGTTTTTTTCCAATTTTTCACCATTTTTTAATACTGCAGTCAGAACAATTTTATGCATAGTTTACATTTATATTTTTATCAGTAAAATATAATTATGGAAAAATGAGTACAGAACAAAATTTTTGGTCTATTTATTTTCATTTTCAAAATAAAAATATCTATGTTCATTTATGACTTTTGAAAGTTTTTTTCTCCTAGGTCATAGTGCTTTAATTTTCAAAATCTATTTATATATTATGAATAATGAGAGAAGATCTGTTTTATATATTTCTCTAGTTTGTCATTTGCCTTTTAATATTTTTGTTTGAACTAACAAAAATCTAAACTACTACTCGATTAAATCTTTAAATATTGTCTTTTTAAATTTTAAAAATCAATTTTATACATAATTAATCTTTATATAACTTTACATTTATAAATGTAACTATTCACTAGCAAACTCTTAATTTTCTCATTTGCCTTTGTTTTCAAAATTTTAAAATATTTCTAGGTGCATCTGGGATTGATTGTAGTGATTTTTAAAAGGTAAAGATGTAACTTAATTTTCAGCCTCAAATATAGTCTTCCCCCCAAAAATCATATGTTGAATAACCCATTCCTGTTGAACTAAATTTTGAAGGAAAACTGGGAGTTAGAAGAAAATCTTAAAAAAAGAAGCAGAAGCAGAGAGGTTCTTTTCCCAGAGAAGAGAGAGGTGTAAAAACTGCAGTCAGTGACGATAAAAAGGGCAGGAATAAAAGGGGGAAAGAGACAGTGAGCGGGGTCCAGACCATGAAGTGTGCTGAACTCAGAAATTTGAGTACTGTGTGAAAAACTATAGAGAACCACTCTCTGAGTACATAGATTTGGACCCAATTTCTATAGTATTCACCCTATTAGTAGTGATTAAGATAAATTAAGGGAGATAAGTATCCAACCAGAGCAAACCATATGAAGCTATTACAATAAACCAAAGGGCTTATATGTCCCAGCGACTATTGGGGAAAGAGGAACAAGCAGAGGAAAGGAAGTCTATAATATACAGAGTGGAAGAATTGCCAGAGTTGAGGTTCCTGAGACCTGAGGGTTTCACATAAATCAGGGATGAGTGACTTTCAGGAAGGGGGAGGGGCCGTCAACAGTGATAAATGGTAAATGATAGCTGCTATATGTTAAGGGAAGAAAAGTTTTCCATTGTAACTAGTAATGTAGAGGTAATGTTGTTTCATCAGAAGTGTTTCAGTGGAGTGGGAAGGAAGGTTATATTTCAGGGCAGGTTCCTCTGGTGGATATCTGTGATACTGTCTGCTGGCATTTCTCTTATCCTACTTGGAATTGCCACCTTTCACATGGGTACCATAGGGCTGCCACAGTAGCATATGACCTCTCCCCTGACCTCAGCTGATTGACCTAGAGGCAGGCTCTTGACTGCCTGGACATTACCCTTGCCACGGTGATTTGTCCATGTTGAGTCCTGGGGCCCAACTAAGTCAACTGGTGCCTTTTCTAGGGATTTTAATGTGAGATTCAGACAATAGAGGTTAGACCCTCCCTGACGATAGAAGCTGTGTATGGTAAAATTCAGGGACCCGAGGTCCTAAAATGTGAAGAAAGTGCAACTGTATTAAGAGAAAATGAAGCCAAATGCAGAGAGATGTAGGGCCAAGGTAGAGAATCCAGGCAACAAATGAGTCTCTGATTATTCCTGAGTCTTGGCCAAATCTCTGCTCTTCTCAGACTTTGGTGTTTCACCACTTTCTTGTGTTATGGGAGTAAGTAAATTCCCCTTTTTGTCTAAGCCAGTTCAGTTTGAGTTTTCTTTCACTTGCAATTAGAATGTCCTGACCACTACAGCCAAATGATGCTTATAGCTTGCCAATCAGTGGAAGAGTGATGGGGTCAAGGACAAGATTTTTTCCTTTAAGATGGGAAACAATCTGAACATGTTTATGCTAAGAGGGGAAACCAGTTGAGAGAGGGAGAGACTAAGGACATACTAGAAGAATAAGTATGAGTGATGGGGTAGGGCCACTGGAGACAAAGAGGATGGGACCTAAAGTACGATACAGAGGCTGACCTTGGACAGAAGGAAGGGCCCCTCTTTCATGTAGATGGAAGGAATAAGGGGGTGGAGTGGGAACAGATGCCAATACGTTTATAGGTAGTGAGAAAGGAAGTTGACAAGATCTGACCTGTTGATTTTCATGCCAAACTGTCTTTGAAGAGGCTGTATCATTTTGCATTTTCACCAGCAGTCAAGAAAGAGTTGTTTTTTTGAGAAAGGAGTTGAGGCTGAGAGAGTATCTCAGACGTGACCAGACAGAACACTGCAGGGATTGAAACCAGGAGAGAGCTTGTTGGGAGAAAATGAGGTGCTGGTGACTGGAAGATGTAGAAAAGTAATTAAAAGTGAGCAGAGAGACAGTTTGTTGTGCATGTGTCAAGACTATATTTTTAAAAAAATCAACATGAATAGGTGGACTGAGAAAGGATTGTGAAGTTGAAGAGGTAGGAGAACAAGGAGAGTAGTGTCAAGGGTGCTAAAGGAAGAGTTTACAAACAAATGGGGGGCTAAGAAAGGTGGGGTCATTAAATTACATGTAGAAGTCACTCCAGGACTACATAGAGGTTTTCAAAGCGGACTTCTCACACATCAATGGGAAGGCTGTCCACAAATTTTGCTAGATATTTGTTTATTTGAGTAGCTGAGACCTCAAGAAAACCAAAAAGAGTGGTAAGGTCCGTCTGCAAAAATCTAATTTAACCTGATAGAAATTAAAGTACTATAATATTCAGTGTTTTAGAGTAGAAATATTCTGGGCAAAGTAAAATTTTTAAATGAGAACAGAGACCCTCTATTAGATAATATGATTGCATTGTTTAAAAGTAGAAATCCAATTTTCCCCTAATCTTATGATGCCTTGGACCTAAGATGTTTTTATCCTATCAAGAGGCCCTTGTATTGCTCTGTAGATTGATATTGTACCCCCTGCTGCACTGCTGATTTTCAAGGATGTTCTGTAGAGGTCTTGGCCCCAGGCAAACAGCATTCCTTTGAGGTTAACCCAAACAGGGCTTTATGGAAATCATTGTATGGGGGACAATGGCCCCAGAGGAAATGCTTAGGGAGTCAGCTGGCTCACCAGTTTCCAGGCAGCCTTAGTCCACAGCAGGCAAAGGCATCTCAAAAGGGCACTGGATTCCAAACTGTAAGAAAAACAGAGAACATCCATCGTATATTTTTCATCATCTTTATCATTTGGCTGTTTATCTTTAGCGATACTTTGAACCAACTGAAAGGTAAAACATTACCTCTAAGTAATACCTTAAAATGATAGAATTTATCAAATTTGGTTTAGATTTAAAGCCAAAAACTAGATTGGAGGAAGCAAAGAATTCTATTAGATACTTTCACTGTGAATATTCAAAGGATCACTGCCTTTGTAATTGACACTATCAAGTTGGTCCAATTAAGTAAACACCGTAGGCTTATTAAGATGAAAAACATGTATATTATATATGTATTTTTAAAGATCAGATGTATTTTAAGATACATGTGTATTTTTTCAGATTATGAAAGTTATGTATCCTTCAAAATCTATTTATTTCAAGGTCCCAAAATAAAACAATTATTTAGGGAAATGAATCAATCTTAAAAAGATTTGTAGAATCGGACTACATGGAGAAGAGAAGTATTGTCCATATACAACAAGAATGAACATGGCATCTTTAGATGAATGAAGAGACTGGATTTTCTAGAATCTAATAGATTAGACAGAAGTGAAATAAAGATTTTGAGCCAAAGGGTAGGAAACATTTAAAAATAAGACAGAGGGATTTACATACAGAATGGCATTGAATAGTTTATGGATGTTGGAATGGCATAAAGAATAGCATGACGATGGTAAGAGGGATGAATTTGGGGAGATGTCGAGGTAAGAGGTATTAGGTAGGAGTTGATTGCAGGAATCCAGGGACCAGGTAATGAACGTCTGAACTAGGGCAGCTGGGACAAGGAAAATGAAGAGGAGAGGACGAATTTAAGAATCAATTCAAAGAAAAAAAAATTGTTTCTGACTTTCTTTTAAACTGGCATTAAGTAAAAAATATATGGTAACCCTTTCCAATGTGTAGTATTTTTTAAACTTCATATTGTGGAGAATTTCACACCTATACAAAAATAGATAGAATATTACAATAAGCCCCAAATGCACCCATCACCCAACAATCAACAGGAAACCAACCCTGCCCCTATCTATAGCTCCACTTATTTCCCCTTATTTATATATCATTTGTCATACTAATATTCAACAATGGTCATGATAAATTTTATTCAGCTTACTTCAAAATCCAGTTGCATTTTTATTATTTTTTGGAACTAATGCTATAAAATAAGTTAATTTTATTCATGGTGCATAGATACATTTTAAATAAAGATTGGAAATGAAGAAACTAATAAACCTGCTAATTCAGATCTAGCTAAGTCAGAACAACTTTGAATAATTCAAGAAAATGGCTTAAGTTTCTCCTTTTTGGGATCCAAAACACTTAAGAATACTTAAGTACAGGTAAGAAACTTCCATCTATAACTAGTGAAATTGCCTTGTAAGTGCAGGCTCTCAGTAAACATTTATTCAATTGACTGTTGAAATGACAACGAAAAAGTAGTGGAATTCAAGTAGTGGCTGAGTTTAAGCAAAAGGCAATATAACTACTGACATTACTGTTTGTTTGTTTTGAATTTTATTTATTTTTTTTATACAGCAGGTTCTTATTAGTTATCTATTTTATACATATTAGTGTATACATGTCAATCCCAATCTCCCAATTCATCCCACCACCACCACCACCCCCACCACTTTCCCCCCTTGGTGTCCATATGTTTGTTCTCTACATCTCTGTCTCTATTTCTGCCCTGGAAACCAGTTCATCTGTACCATTTTTCTAGGTTCCACATATATGCGTTAATATACAATATTTGTTTTTCACTTTCTGACTTACTTCACTCTGTATGACAGTCTCTAGATCCATCCACGCCTCTACAAATGACCCAATTTCGTTCCTTTTTATGGCTGAGTAATATTCCATTGTATATATGCACCACATCTTCTTTATCAATTCGTCTGTCAATGGGCATTTAGGTTGTTTCCATGACCTGGCTATTGTAAATAGTGCTGCAATGAACATTGGGGTGCATGTGTCTTTTTGTTTTTGTCTTGGTTTTTTTTTGAACTGCATGGGTCGACTTATATGTGGATCTTTTTTTTTAACATCTTTATCGGAGTATAATTGTTTTACAATGGTGTGTTAGTTTCTGCTTTATAACAAAGTGAATCAGCTATACATATACATATATCCCCATATCTCCTCCCTCTTGTGTCTCCCTCCCACCCTCCCTATCCCACCCCTCTAGGTGGTCACAAAGCACTGAGCTGCTATCCCTGTGCTATGTGGCTGCTTCCCACCAGCTATCTATTTTACATTTGGTAGTCTATATATGTCCATGCCACTCTCTCACTTTGTCGCAGCTTACCTGTCCCATTCTCCATGTCATCAAGTCCATTCTCTATGTCTGTGTCTTTATTCCTGTCCTGCCCCTAGGTTCTTCATAACCATTTCTTTTTCTTTTTTTAGTTTCCATATATATGTGTTAGCATACGGTATTTGTTTTTCTCTTTCTGACTTAGTTCATTCTGTATGACAGACTCTAAGTCCATCCACCTCACTACAAACAGTTCAATTTCATTTCTTTTTATTGTATATATGTGCCACATCTTCTTTATCCATTCATCTGTCCATGGACACTTAGGTTCCTTCCATGCCCTGGCTATTGTAAATAGAGCTGCAATGAACATGGTGGTATATGACTCTTTTTTTTTTTTTTTAACATCTTTAGTGGAGTATAATTGCTTTACAATGGTGTGTTAGTTTCTGCTTTATAACAAAGTGAATCAGTTATACATATACATATGTTCCCATATCTCTTCCCTCTTGCGTCTCCCTCCCTCCCACCCTCCCTATCCCACTCCTCTAGGGACTTTTTTTTTTTTTTTTTTTTTGCGGTACGCGGGCCTCTCACTGTTGTGGCCTCTCCCGTTGCGGAGCACAGGCTCCAGACGCGCAGGCTCAGCAGCCGTGGCTCACAGGCCTAGCCGCTCCGCGGCATGTGGGATCTTCCCGGACCGGGGCACGAACCCGTGTCCCCTGCATTGGCAGGCGGACTCTCAACCACTGCGCCACCAGGGAAGCCCTAGGGACTCTTTTTGAACTATGGTTTTCTCAGGATATATGCCCAGTAATGGGATTGCTGGGTTGTATGGGAGTTCTATTTTTAGTTTTTTAAGGAACCTCCATACTGTTCTCCATAGTGGCTGTATCAATTTACAATCCCACCAACAGGCCCGAGGGGTTCCCTTTTCTCCACACCCTCTCCAGCATTTATTATTTACAGATTTTTTCATGATGGCCATTCTGACGCGTGGGGTGATACCTCATTGTAGTTTTGATTTGCATTTCTCTAATGATTAGTGATGTTGAGCATTCTTTCATGTGTTTGTTGGCAATCTGTAAATCTTCTATGGAGAAATGTCTGTTTAGCTCTTCTGCCCATTTTTCGATTGGGCTGTTTGCTTTTTTGATATTGAGCTGCGTGAGCTGCTTGTATATTTTGGAGATTAATCCTTTGCCAGTTGCTTCGTTTGCAAATACTTTCTCCCATTCTGAGGGTTGTCTTTTTGTCCTTTAAACGCTGTGCAAAAGCTTTTAAGTTTCATTAGGTCCCAGCTGTTTATTTTTGTTTTTATTTCCATTTCTCTAGGAGGTGGGTCACAAAGGATCTTGCTGTGATTTATGTCATAGAATGTTCTGCCTATGTTTTCCTCTAAGAGTTTGATAGTGTCTGGCCTTACATTTAGGTCTTTAATCCATTTTGGGTTTATTTTTGTGTATGGTGTTAGGAAGTATTCTAATTTCCTTCTTTTACATGTAGCTGTTCAGTTTTCCCAGCACCACTTATTGAAGAGGCTGTCTTTTCTCCATTGTATATTCTTGCCTCCTTTATCAAAGATAAGGTGACCATATGTGCGTGGGTTTATCTCTGGGCTTTCTATCCTCTTCCATTGATCTATATTTCTGTTTTTGTGCCAGTACCATACGTCTTGAGTACTGTAGCTTTGTAGTATAGCCTGAGGTCAGGGTGCCTGATTCCTCCAGCTCCGCTTTTCTTTCCCAAGGTTACTTTGCCTATTTGGGGTCTTTTGTGTTTCCATACAAATTGTGAAATTTTTTGTTCTAGTTCTGTGAAAAATGCCATTACTAGTTTGATAGGGATTGCATTGAATCTGTAGATTGCTTTGGGTAGTAGAGTCATTTTCACAATGTTGATTCTTCCAATCCAAGAACATGGTATATCTCACCATCTGTTTGTATCATCTTTAATTTCTTTCATCAGTGTCTTATAGTTTTCTGCAAACAGGTCTTTTGTCTCCTTAGATAGGTTTATTCCTAGGTATTTTACTCTTTTTGTTGCAATGGTAAATGGGAGTGTTTCCTTGATTTCTCTTTCAGATTTTTCATCATTAGTGTATAGGAATGCCAGAGATTTCTCTCCATTAATTTTGTATCCTGCTACTTTACCAAATTCATTGATTAGCTCTAGTAGTTTTCAGGTAGCATCTTTAGGGTTCTCTATGTATAGTATCAAGTCATCTGCAAACAGTGACAGCTTTACTACTTCTTTTCTGATTTGGATTCCTTTTATTTCTTTTTCTTCTCTGATTGCTTTGGCTAAAACTTCCAAAACTATGTTGAATAATAGTGGTGTGAGTGGACAACCTTGTCTTTTTCCTGATCTTAGTGGAAATGGTTTCAGTTTATCACCATTGAGAACTATGTTGGCTGTGGGTTTGTCATATATGGCCTTTATTATGTTGAGGTAAGTCCCTTCTATGCCTACTTTCTGGAGGGTTTAGGCTGTTAATATTTTGAACAAATGATGAAGTGTGAATGCAGAGCCATGAATCTCGACCTCTTATTGTATATCAGTATTGCCTGAGAAGTTCTGAAAACTACAGTTGTGTAGATCTTATTTCCAGAGATTCATATTCAGTTGTCTGGAGTTAGGGAACAGTTGTATGTATCTTTAAAAATATCCTCAGGTGACTTTGATGCATGGCCCAGTGTAAGAACCATTGCTTTAGCCCAGTTAAATCAGAATCTTCATGTTGGGATTCTGGCATCAGTAATTTTTATCTTTTATTATTTTTTTAAATTACTTTTTCTTTTTATTGGCCTGGCCATGAGGCTTGTGGGATCTTAGTTTCCAACCAGGGATTGAACCCAGGCCTTTGGCAGTGAGAGCTCATAGTCCTAACCACTGGACCACCAGGGAATTCGGGCATCAGTAGTTTATAAATCTCCCTTTTATTCCAAACTGCAACCAACACTGAGAACATTTGCTTTATACCAGTGAGACTAAGCCAGATCTGAAGAAGCTCTACAATGGTTTTGAGCAATGAGCCATCCTCAGGTGAGAGCTGTGAAGGAAGAGCTTCATATAAATGTGAAGGTTTATGTTCAAGTGTGTTTTCCGAAATACCACCATCTTCTTAGTTCATTGCCCTATCTGATCCGAGCACTTTGAGTGGGAGGTAGTGTAGGATGTGGATTTACAAAATGGTTGCCCATTGCTTGCAGCTGAAACACAATACCCGGATGGCAAAATGTGTTCTTGGGGAACAGGAGGGGAGTGTGGAGGTTAGAAGGAGAGAATCATGATCCTCCACAGGTATCCTAAATTACTGAGGGACAGAGGGAGATGAAGAGCATGGATGACCTAGCTCCTCCCATACTCAAGTGTCTTTTCTGTCATCCTCCATTAGACTTAAAATCATACAAATTTGGTAGTACCTCTGTGCCTAGTGATTTCCTAACTTTTTGGATTCTGGATTGGCTCTTATGAATATCAGAAGACAAAAGACTAAAATCAGAGAGAGAAAATAAAGAAGAATTGAAAGAGAAAGGAGAACTTGGTGAGAGATGGACCAGCATTATCACTATACAAATGATGAAGTACCCTTAACTATGTGAGTATCATTACTTCCAGTCAAATGATTCTTAACCTTTTTTCCTCTGTTTTAGACCTCTCTGAGAATTGGATGAGAGCTATAGTTCTGTCCTGTGAAAAAATGCATATGTCCACAGACTCAAAAAGGTTTGCATACTATTTTTTTCTACAGTCTTCCTGCGGTCATTGCTAGATGACTACCCAGTATGTCACAGCCCAAATCACTGGCTGCTCCTTCGCAGTCTCATCCCACCATTAACTATAGCTGTGTAAAACATGGAGAGTCAAAAGTTTTTTTTTGTTGTTGTTGTTGTTTTTTGCTGTACGTGGGCCTCTCACTGCTGTGGCCTCTCCCGTTGCAGAGCACAGGCCCCGGACACACAGGCTCACCGGCCCAGCTGCTCCGCGGCATGTGGGATCCTCCCGCACCAGGGCACAAACCCGCTTCCCCTGCATCGGCAGGTGGACTCTCAACCACTGCGCCACCAGGGAAGCCCAGAGTCAAAAGTATTTTGATCTTAGTTTTTGTGAAAGGTAAGCATTAGGGATAAGTATGAACATTAGATTAAAAAGACTCCATGTTTCATTTAAATTAGTTATTTTTAGAGGAAATTAAGAAATGCCCAAGAACATTACAGTTTTGGTGTCAGCAGAGTAATCAAAGCTTAGAAGAGAAGGAAGAAACAGTTAAATACGGGAAGAAGACAGACACAGGAATGACTAGAGAGCCAGATGGAGGCTTAGTAAATGTAATTCTGTTATTGTCCAGAACTCCAGGATCCTTTGAATTTGTCCTAGAGATTCCAGCAACCTAAGCAACAATCAGAAGAGCAAAGGCAAATCAAAAATTTCCTTCCTAAAAAAAAAAGTTTCTTCCTAAACATATTCTGTCTTTCAGACCCTTTTTTTTTGTGGTATGCGGGCCTCTCACTGTTGTGGCCTCTCCCACCGCGGAGCACAGGCTCTGGACGCGCAGGCTCAGCGGCCATGGCTCACGGGCCCAGCCACTCCGCGGTATGTGGGATCCTCCCGGACCGGGGCACGAACCCGTGTCCCCTGCATCGGCAGGTGGACTCCCAACCACTGCGCCACCAGGGAAGCCCTTTCAGACCCTTTTGTGAAAGGTAGGAGAGAGAAGGGAATAGTTCGATTATTGGTTTGCAGATGTTGGAAATATTGTGCCTGGAATGCTACACAGAAAACATGTGAAGGGGAAATGTAAAGATCTAAGTATTAAAAATGCGTTCTTAAAATGTAATCAAGAAAGGCTTTGCTAAAGAGAGTAATGGGATTGCTTGATTAATGACTACCTAGGGCTTAGTAAGAATTCACCCTCCAGGACGCAGGGATGGTGAACTTGCCCCAGGAATTTCTCCTTGACCTGCTGTGTTGGTGCTGAAGGAGCGCTCCTTCCCTGGCCTCCTAAAAGCATCCTGTCCTTCTATTGTTGCACAAACTATACTGTCCTACATGAAGTGAGTAGGTTTCTCCTCGCTGCAGTGTGAGCTTCTTTGTGCTGCCCTTTGTCCACAGCAGTGTTTAAATTAACACATAGGAAGTGCGTAATCAATGTGTCTGTTGAATGGAATGGAACTGATCTGAACTAGATTTTAGTGACAAAATACGACTAATTCTAACAAGCACTTCTCAAAATGATATTAGTTAGAATGCACAAAATGACTAAATTCTGAAGCAATGAAACGCCAATTTTAAATAAAAACGTGGAAGAAATGTCCCATGGATGTCCTTTTGAATGCTTTTCTCATAGTCTCCTAAAAATAAAAATTGGAACTTCTTCTACGCAATTGGTCTTTCAACATAGATAAGCATAGATCTGGCTGGGTTTGTTACAGCAACAAAATTATTTTTCTATCCCTGATATTTATGCTTGCTTCTGAGAACAACTAGCTGAAATGGTGACATTTGTGCAGTTGACTAACGGTCAGATACATATGTATTGAAGTAGTATTATGTAACCCTAAATAGCCGGAATTCCCAAAGGGACAGCAAAGATTTTTTTTAGATGACATGCCTTATTAATCAGGACACTTAGGAAATTCTCTAAATAGTCCATGCACTAACAACTGTGGCTTAAAAACCCTGGTGTGTATTTTAAATGTCTTTCCTTTCCAAAGAGGTACTGAATTAAAGTTTAACATCTTGCTTCCGACAAAAATGGAATTCAGATGCATTTTCCTATAGATGTGAGACAAAAAGATAGTGTACCATAAACAGTTCAAGTTCATCAATTAATGAAGAATTGTGTCTGAACTCAGATAAAAGATTGCCTTATAAGTGGTGTTACACTATATTAAATATTGTATCATAAAATACAAAATAAATAATTTCCTCCCATCTATTTGCCTATTTTTAGGTAATTTAGATACAATCTGAAGGTTAGTTTAGCCAGAAACCTATGTTTAACAACTCTGTTACATTAAGCAAAACTGAGGATATTTTAAATTGGTTAGAGAGAGAGATGCTATTCTCTCTAGAATTAGAAGGCTTTTATATGGAGTAAACAGCAACAACAGCTCATTTTAATTCTACATTTACTCATAAAAAGCTTTCAATGTATAATCTCATTTGATATTAAAAAAATCTTATGAAGGTGATAGTATTCCCCCCAATTCACGGTTGAGAAAAATAAACTCAAAGACTCATTCATTCAGCAGGTATTTATTACATTTTTATTTTGTATCAGACAGGTGCTAGGTTCTGGGAAATAGAAAGTTGAACAAGACAGACTTGTTCTGTGCCCTTATGTAATTTATATATTGGTAGTAGAGACAGCAAATAAATAAAATAAAAATAATTAAAACTTTTATTAAGCGCTATGAAGGAAATAAAGAGAATGCGTGCTGGGCGATGTGGGGAGCGGGAGAATGACCTTAAACAGGATAATTAGCCGAGGCCTTTGGTCACATAGCCAGCTGGCCATTGGCAAGTCTGGGCCGTACTCATGGCTTCTGTCTCCTGGGCTGGTGCTGTGTCAACTGTTTTATACTGCTATATGGGCAAAATTGTGAACCGCTCCTAAAAAAAGTTAGGCACTTTGGGAAATGACATTATGTTTTTTCAGTCCCTGATTGCCCTTGTAGTTGAACAAACAGGCAGGAGTAACAGGAAAGAGCCTGACTTCACCCTTCCACAGTTTGGGACATCCTTAGAGTTCCTTCACCCCTTGGTATTGTGAAGTGAAATCTCACTGGTCCCTAAAGTTGGAGAGTTTGATGCCTGTCTCATAGGAAGCAGCATCCATTTCCACCCTGTGGTACCAGGGTCCCTGCTAGTTCTATAACTGTAATGTAATTGGACCTTCTGTGTCACTACCTCTATTTTGTAAATATTACCTTTCATTAAGCATTCTTCATAATACAGGGATATTTTCAGGTAAACGAGAATAAAAGAGTACTTATTTCCAAAGTTAATTCTGCAGCCAAGTCTACGGTTGAACTGTAAGATGAGAAGCTAAATGTAAATACATGCTCAGGATTGCTGTTTGCAAAGACCATTTATTCTTTCCCAACAGAGCTGGGAAAGCAGCTGAGCAAAATGGAATTCCAGTTTTTCTAGAGGGTTGTTATAATGACAGGAGTTCCGTACAATCATGTCTATTTACTCATCCCAACACTTGGTTACCTCCCTCGTGACCCTATGGAGCCTGAGGGAATGCATTCTGCATGGTAGCCTGGGTCTGAGAAGGTTCTAAGAACTTACTGACAATTATGCATTGTGTTTCATTATTTATCCCACTGGGGTAACGTGAATCTCTCTGATGTCCACTGCAGGCTGATCTGAGGCCCCAGTTCACAAGGAAAGTCATGAGGGACCTTATCCTGCTTTCAAAGCCTCCCCCTCCCCCTGCTATGTAATTTTCATTTATTCAGTAGGGATAATGGGAGTAGTTTTATGACTAAAAACTACCATCTTGTTTCCAAGAGCTTAACTCTCTTTTAACCTAGTGCATTTGCTGTACATAATGTACCTCGTGTTATCAGAAATTTGGGATATTTGCTCTGGAAAATTTTAACAACTTCAAAGTGTAACTGAACAGCCAGAAAGGGTTCGACGAGGTCAGCTGCATTCCACCAGCACCAGAAGCCTGCACATATCTGGCATTGTAAATAAGGAAGGGACATGATGTTTGAAGATGTTTGCAAAAACGTGGTTTTCTTTGACCTGTGCAAAATCGACTGGAATGTTTCTGCCATTTCAAGCTATGGATAAAGTACAATTCCAAGACTTTTCAAGAATGATGTCTCTATTTTCTAGTGGGTTCGTATAACTATTCAGATTGTTTGATGTAGAAGCTTAGGACAGAGCATTTGCTTTATTCAAAATTTTTCTAAAAGCGATACTAAAACAAAATTGTTTTTATACGCATGCTCATTGAGCTTGGGTGGTTTAAACTGCGGCGAGCTTGAAATTCTAGGCTCACTGAAAAACCAGGAATGTCAAATGTAAGAAATAAGCAAAAGTTCTAGAATATTCCAGTGCCCTGGTGGTATTTTTGGGGTGGGTGGGGGGCTTTGGACTGTAGTCCACCAGCACCAGAAGCCTGCATTACTGTATTCCCGTAAGTATAAATTGTCTGTGAAGGTGTGGATTGGTCCCCAGCAGCAGGGACTTGCCGAGGAGTGCCCTGCTGAAGCAGAAGGAGGGTGGCAGAGTCTTGGGTTTGAGTCAGGTAGGAGACGTGATTTAAGAGGCTGTGATTTAAGGTGGCCAGAGAGTGAGCTGCTAAGAGGTAGTGTTGGAGCCACATGAGAGAAACATCCAAGGCTGTGTGACCAGGAGAGACAGGGATGACTTGAGGAGTCTTCCCGCACTCTTGCTGCCCCTGTAGTCAATTTCCCACACCCCAGCCAGGGAGACCAAAATATATATCCAAGTCAGTTCAAGTTGTTCCCCTGCTTAAGACTTTTCAGTGTCTTCCAGTAACTGAATAAAGTCCAAATATATTTCCAAATATAATTTGGAAGATAAATGCCAAATGAATTCCTAACTCCTTGCCACTGCCTAAAGGGACCTAAATGATCCATCCTGGTAAGCTCTGCATCCTCCTTTTCTACCCCTCCCCCCGACTCCACTCCGGCCATCCTTGAACTTGCCAAACTTAATCCTTCCTTGGGGCCTTCCTGTTGCTGAACCACCCTCTACTCCCCAAGACTGCAATGTGCTACCCCAAGATTTTTGACTGTCTCGCCCCCCTTGGCTTCACTAAAGTCTCCCTTCTCATGTCTTTTCCTTTGACAGCACTTCTCTAGGACATTTTCTAAGACAGTCTCTCCACCCCTTAACTTTCTATTCCCTTATGCCAATTTGTTTTCAGCTTTATCGCTTTCTGATATTATGTTATATATTTATTAGTATGACTCTTTCTTAACTGTCTTGCACAAATCTGTAGCCCTAACACCTAAAATAGTTCCTGGTACATGGTGGATTTTTGATAAATTTTTTTTTTTTTTTTTTTTTTTGCGGTACACGGGCCTCTCACTGTTGTGCCCTCTCCCGTTGCGGAGCACAGGCTCCGGACGCGCAGGCTCAGCGGCCATGGCTCACGGGCCCAGCCGCTCCGCGGCATGTGGGATCTTCCCGGACCGGGGCACGAACCTGTGTCCCCTGCATCGGCAGGCGGGCTCTCAACCACTGCGCCACCAAGGAAGCCCTTTGATAAATATCTGATGATTCACTGAGGGAATGGATATTAGCTGATATAAATAAGAGGAAACAACCTGATGATTTGGGCTATGACATTTATAGCAAAGAGAGTCATGAGAAATGGGATAAGGAATGAGGTACAGAACAGAAAGAGTGGTTTAAGAAGCTACATTTTGGAAGTGAGTTAGAATGTGTTTTAGAATGAACTAGACATAAGTGACCCTAGATGACAGTCTCTGATGGTCAAGAGTGAGGGATCCCATCTAAGACTTGCACCATGTCTGGTCCAGCTACATTTTGATTTTTTTTCTTAAAACATTACAATGCATTTACATTTCTTACATGAAAATCCCTTTATTCTGTGCACCTCAAGGCAAAAATAAAAAGATGTATCTTTTATAATTTTGGTTGAATTTGGAAAACATCTTATGTTTGGGCCTTTCTAAATTCCTATGCAATTGTTTTTCTAAAAGGTAAATGGAAGAAAGAGAGAGAGAGAAAGAGAGAGAGAGATTGATTTCACTTTACTTCTTTGATCAGCAGGGACAGGATAACTTCCAGCAGCAGTACTGAGAGAGAGTAGCAGGAATCGGGATGTGCAGAAGCTGAGAGAGGATGTGGGGAAATTAATGCCTTTTCTGAGAATGTAGCAGAGAGGCAAATGTAACTATTGACAACAAAACACCAGTAGGAAGGTGGCAAAGAAGTAGAAAAACTGACTCAGCAAATTCTGAGGTTTGAAAATTTTCTTTCAAACAGAGAACTGGTAACGTGTGATAATAGAAGATAAGGGGATCATAAGTTTATTTTCTGCATCTGTGACTCTGTTTCTGTTTTGTAGATAAGTTCATTTGTACCCTTTTTTCAGATTCCACATATAAATGGTATCATATGATATATGTGTTTCTCTGCCTGACTTACTTCACTCAGTATGACAATCTCCAGGTCCAGCCATGTTGCTGCACATGGCATTATTGCATTCTTTTTTTATGGCTGAGTAATATTCCACTGTATATATGTACCACATCTTCTTTATCCATTTCTCTGTTGATGGACATTTAGGATGCTTCCATGTCTTGGTTATTGTAAACAGTGCTGCAGTGAACATTGGGGTCCATGTATCCTTTTGAATTATGGTTTTCTCCAGATATATACCCAGGAGTGGGATTGCTGGATCATATGGTGGCTCTATTTTTAGTTTTTTAAGGAACCTCCATACTGTTCTCCATAGTGGCCGCACCAGTTTACAATCCCACCAACAGTGCAGAAGGGTTCCCTTTTCTCCACCCCCTCTCCAGCATTTATTGTTTGTAGATTTTTTGATGATGGCCATTCTGACCATGTGAGGTGATACCTCACTGTAGTTTTGATTTGTATTTCTCTAATTATTTCTCTAATAATTAGCGAGGGGGTATGGGGAGAGGGATAAATTGTAAGATTGGGACTGACATATACACACTACTCTAATAAGGACCTACTGTAGAGCACAGGGACCTCTACTCAATACTCTGTAATGGCCTATATGGGAAAAGAATCTAAAAAACAGTAGATATACGTATATGTATAACAAATTCACTTCGCTGTACGGCAGAAACTAATACAACATTGTAAATCAACTATACTCCAATAAAAAGTTAAAAAATTAAAAAAATAAAAGGTATTATTTAAAAAAAAAAGATAAGGGGAAAAAAGATACAAATATGTGATTTTATTTACCAAGAATTTTGGTTATATTTCTTTCTTTTTTGGTTATATTTCTTCCAAGGTAAAATAAAGTTATTATTTTTAATCATAAGGTAATGTACATTTAGAAATTGGAACCGTTAACAGTTGATAATCAGTGAAAATATACTAATAGAGACTTTGAATTGAACACTTCTGGGAATTAATTGATTTAAAATTAATAAATAGGAAATCTGTGGACATAGGCCTTTCCTGTAGTTTGTGCCACACTTGAAAAACTTGTCTTGGATGGCTTCATCATGGGAAAAAAAATACTGGTTTGATCAAAAGGAAAATTGTTAGGTGAAAGGGTAAATACTTGGGAGATTTAAATGGAAAGTTATGAGCTAAAAGCAATAGGGGAAAATCCATGCAGTATGTCTTGCTATATGCTAGAATCCGAGTGTGTTTGATGAACTGAAGTTTAAAGAGTTTCTGAGAACTTTTGAAGCCATGTGCTTTGCGACATTCCCAGGATGACTCAGCATGGGAAACTTCAAGTCAGTCTAAGCAGGCAGATCCTTTTGTGAGGGGCAAAACCCTTCCTGCTTCTGAGTTTCAAGGGAGAAAACAATGAAAATGGAATCTACTTGCTCTCTGAATTGGTGAGAACAAAAATGTTCTGAAAGAAAAAAAGAGGGGTTTCAGTGAAGAGAACCGTATTACAGGGAGCTATTTAGTCAGGGGAAAAGTTGTAGAAGATCTTTAACGATATGGGAAAATAAACACAGATATCTAAGACTAACTGACAGGATCAGAATATAAAACCACTTAACAATGTAATGGAATATTAAGAGATTTGGAGTCAGGTAGCCAGAGTTTGAATACCAGACCTACCACTTTCTAGCTGTTACTGAGGCATAACATACATTCAAAAAACTGAGTAAATAATGGCACAGTTCAATGACTTTTCACAAAACAGATATATCCACTTAACTAGCACTCACAGAGACTGAGAATCAGAATACTAAGAGCATCTCAGAAAGCTCCTTGGCACTCACTTCCTGTTACTGTCCCCAAGATTATCCACTCTCCTCATTTTTAACACCACAGATTCATTTTGACTGATTTGTCATAACTTTTATGAATAGAATCAGTCAATATGTATTCTTCTCTATTTGATTTCTTTCAGTCAGCTTTATGTTTATGTGATTCATTCATGTTGTTTGTCTATCTGTAATCTATTGGTTTTCACTGCCTAATTATATTCTCTTGTATACATTACCACAATTTAAAAAATCTACACTTGATGGACATTTGGGCTGTTTCTAGGTTTTGGTTATTCTTCACAGTATTGCTAGGAACATTCTTGTACATGTCTTTTTTGTTTAACAACTGAATATATCAATATTTGTATTAGTCTGCTAGAGCTACCATAACAAAATAGCACAGAATGGGTGGCTTAAACAACAGAAATAATTTTATCACAGTTCTGGAGATTGGAAGTCCAAGATCAAGGTGTTAGTAGGTTTTGTTTTCTCCAGTGGCCACTCTCCTTAACTTGCAGACAACTGCTTCCTTGCTATGTTCTCACATGGTCTTTCCTCTGTGCAGACACTTCTGGGGTCTCTTCCTCTTCTTATAAGGACACCAGTCCTATTGGATTAGGGTCCCACCCTTATGACAGCATTTAACAGTAATTGCTTCCTCAAAGGCCCTGTCTCTAAATACAGTCACATTGGTGATTAGGACTTCAACTTATGAATGTGGGAGGTCATGATTCAGTCTATAATAGCATTTCTGTGGGTTATACACTTAGGAGTAAATGATAGGTCATTGGATATGAGTATATCTAGGTTTAGTAGATACTGACAGTTTTCCAAATTGTTTGAACTAATCTGTACCCCTAACAGCAGTATACCAGTGTTCCAGTTGTTTTGTGATCTCAGTAAGTACAGTGTTTTCTTTTTCATTTTAGCTATTCTAGTGGGTGTGTAAATGATATATCATTATAGTTTAATTAGAATTTCCTTGACGATTACTGAAGTTGGATATCTCTTATATGTTTATTAACCACTTGGATATTCTCATTTGTAAAATACCTAAGACTTTTGACCATTTTAAAGCTTCTCTATCTGCCATTTTCTTACTGAGTCATAGGAGTTCTTATCCCGAGAATCAGTTCTTTGTTGAATATGTGTCTTGCAAATATCTTATGCCACTGTGTATAGCCTTTTCAGGTATTAATTATGTTTGTTTGGTTTTTTTGCCCACTGCGTGGCTTGAGGGATCTTAGTTCCCAGACCAGTTCCCGTGCCCCCTGCAGTGGAAGCACAGAGTCCTAACCACTGGATAGCCAGGGAATTCCCAGCTGTTAATCATGTTCTGATAAGCATAAGTTCTTAATTTTAATAGAAGAGTTTAAGTAGTAATTTTTTTCTTTTATGGCTAGTGCATTTTGTATCTCATTTTAGTTTTTGCTTAGCTTCAGGTCATGAAGCTTCATTTTGATATTTTCTTTTTAACAGTTTCATTGTTTACCTTTCACATTTAGAACTCCTTAACATTTAAAACTAATTTTTGTGTATTCTGTGAGGTTGGGGCTGGGGTCATGATTGACCTTCTTCCATATAGGTATTCAACTGATCCCAAACCGTTTATTTATAGAGACCATTTTCCCCTACTGCATTGCACTGTCACCTTTGTCATAAATTAGATGATGGTACTAATTATGGGTCAATTTCTCGGTGCGCTCTTCTTTTTCACTGGCTATGTATTTATCCTTGAGCCAATATCACACTGTCTCAAATACTACTTGACTTCTTACAGCAACCTTCTTTGTCAAGGGCTATTCATGGCTTTTTACATTTTTAAACACATTTTAGAATTAGCTTATCAATTTCCATAAAATATCTGCTAGGATGTTGGTTTGGATTATAATGAATGTATAGATCAATTTAGGAAGAACAAATATTTTAAAAATATGGAGGCTTTTGACTCATGAACATGGTACATCCCATTATTTACTTAAATCTTTGATTTCTATCAGTAATTTTTTATAGTTTCCATTGTAGGGGTCTTACACATCTTTCATTAGATTTATTCCTAGATATTTTATGATTTTTAAAATGTTACTGTAAATTAATCAAGTGCTTTAACATTTCCATTCATACCTCTACATATGGGTATGTTGGGAATTCTGAATAATATTGATCCAAAGATGATCTAAGCAAATGATATAATCAAGTACAGTCTTCATTCATGCCTTCATGAATTTGTTTATTGAATAAGTACATGCTTTTTTTTTAAACATCTTTATTAGAGTATAATTGCTTTACATTGTTGTGTTAGTTTCTGTTGTATAACAAAGTGAATCAGCTATACGTATACATGCTTCTTGTATACTAGGAGTATAGAGGGAATAACAAAGTATTATAGAAGTAATGAAACTACTTTGAAACCAAGAATACTGAAGGATTATCAGAATAATCAAAGCAACTATATTGAGAAGTAGTATCAGAAATAGCTAAATCACTTCACAGGGGGACAATAAAAGCAAACTAGGACACCTGAGCAAAATGAAGGATGTGTGAAAGAGAATAACTTGGTAATATTATGTCTGAACTTTCAGTTATGGCAAATAAAATAAAAACTATCAAAACTTCTCATAAAATCATATCATACAAGTTGGTGTTTAACTTCACCCAGAAGGTAGGAGCCTGGGTATCCTGTGTGATCAGTATGGCCTAAATTTAAGGGATTTACAAAGAATAGGAGCCATAAACCTAACAACCAGTGACCTCCTCTAGGTGGGAGCCACAAAGGGCCTGAAGGAATATGAATTCAAAGACAGAGATTTATCTGGAAAGCACTGGGGTGGGAACTGAGACCAACCCAGCTCCATTATTTATTTATAAGGCTGATGTAGGAAGTATGGATCCTTTTGTTTTCCAGAAGGACTATAAACAATTTCTGCTCTGTTCTTTTGTATAAGAGATACCATTGAATTTTTTTTTAAGTAGACAGGAATAAAGTCTAGTTTCATTTAGGTTATGTGTCCATATTACACATTATCTAAGCGTAGTTATGTTGCCCATCGACGTTGGCAAAGCCAAGACATCTAAGCAAATGTAAGAACAAGGAAAGGAAGAAAATAAAAGTGCAAAGCGTTGAGCAGTGAAGATTTTGAGCTCGTGAGAGTTCTGAAAATATGTGTAATCTAAACCAGAGATAAATGGATATAGTGGAAGGAGCTTTGAATGAGGAATCAAAACTAGTCTCAGTTCTCATGCTTTACTAGCAGTGTTATCTTTTTAAGCTAATTAACCTCTCTGACTCTTAGTTTCCTGACCTATCTCAAATGATTTGCTGTGAGGGCTCTTCTCAATGATAAGGTATTACATAACTATCAGAGATGGTGGTTTAACATCACTTTCCTTGTATCACTAAACTCATACAACAACCTTTTATTGACTACCACTAAAGCACCAGTTCTCAAACTTTTGTGTCTCAGGACCCCTTTACACTCTGAAAGTACTGAGGACCCCAGAGAGCTTTTGTTTGCATGGGTTACATCTCTGGTGCATGCTGCATTAAGAATTAAAACAGAATAATTTTTTAAGTATTTATTTATTTAAAGTAAAATGAGCCCATTACATGGTAACATAAATAACATATTTGTATAAAATAATTGCATCTTACAAACAGTTTTTTTTCCCAAAGCAAAACCACATTTGGGGAGAAGACATTATTGGCAGTATTTTACATTTTCGTGTATCTCTTTCATGTCTGGTTTAATGAAGATGACTGAATTCTCATATCTGTTTCCGCATTCAATCTGTTGAAATATGTTGTTTTGGTTGAAATAAAGAAAATCAGGCCTCATGCAGATATGTATTAGAAAAAGGAAGAGTATTTTAATAGCTTTTTTTGGATAATTATGGATATTCTTTGACTCAAAACTTTCTCTCTTAAAGGTTGAGTACAATGCGGAATCTGAACCCATATCAATGATTTTTTCTTGCTCATTATATTAAATTCGTTAGATCATCTTGCTCTTTGAATGGCTCTTTCCCCATGCATGATTCTGTAACATCATTTATTAGTCTGCTTTAAAGATTTGCCAAATGTTGGCGTATTTTATTATACAACATTTAAAAAATCATATTTGTTAATATCACCACTATTTCATTAGGAAATCTTTAAGTATTATAAGGCTGTCTAACTCAAGGTTATAGATGCAAGTCTTCCAAAATTCTAATTTTCACTTGAAAGCTTGAATTCAGTTACAGGCAACAAATACTGTCAGTTGTTTTTGAAGTAACAGTCTTAATTGGTTCATTCTGAGAAAATGTCTGCCAAATACCCAAGTCTGAATAACCATAGTTTGCCTGATAAATGTTTTTCAAGTGAAGATGGTGTTTCATGAAAAAAGCAGCTAGTTCACCTTCCAACTCAAACAACCACACCAGTGCTTTTCTCTGACACCATCATACTTCTGTAGGCAGCAGAAGTGCTTTATTTGTACTTCCCATTTCATTACACGGACGTCTTAAAGACATGAATTCAAAGACAGAGATTTAATAAAATTAATTCTTTTACTGCTTCATCAAGGATATTCTTAAGTTAATTGGCTTTTCATTTTCCCCTCTGTGAATGATGGAGGCCAAGTATTCAATGATCACAATACAGTTTGGTTCCACTGCTTTGATTTATGCTAAGGTGCCCAAAGTTTCCTTTTCAGTGTCAATGTCAATACAGTGAAAAGGAAAGTGATGTCTTTTTATGAAAATAGTTTGACCTTGAAGTCTCCCTGAAAGTGTAGCAAGGGACTCCAGGGGTCTGCTGACCAAAGAGCCATGTTGCAAAGGATTCTGAGCATCGTCTTTAGTTGTCAGTAGGAAAGAATGCTGTCCTGTTCGTCCTTGAAGGAAGATAAGCAAGAGTTCATAGTTAGGTCCCTACATTTTTCAGCCGTATCTGTCTTTATTCCTCTTCTGGATCCTCAGTTCCAAACAAGGTGCTATCACCCCCTGCTCTTATTCTTTCATAGTAAATTTCTCACTGTGTTGCATTGTCCATTATTTGTCTGATTAGCCCACTAGATCAAAGTAATTTGTGAGCACTTGGGTGTTTACCTGTCTGGTTCCCATTCATTGTGTATCTAATTGCCTAGCTCAGAGCAGATCCTTAGTGCATATTTATAAAGTGAAATTAACATGATTCAATATTAAAATACTATAAAAGAACTTTAAATAAAATGCCGTAGAAGCTGAGACTATAAAGAGTTTAAATTTAACTGTGAGGGAGTGGAGGAAAAGGGAGCCTGGGAACACTTCAGAGAGGTGCGTTTTTGTATGTCGTCAGAACAAAAACGATGTTGTACCTTTCCTGTGGGATTTTGGGAATGAGCCAGAGCGTAGCCTTCTTGCTTATGCTGCTATGATACACGCCCTAGAGACAATGATGAGAGCTATGACATAGAAAAAGGGACTTCTGGGAAAAGGTCTTGAAATTTGGGGTGTTACACAAAAGGACATGACGTGTCTTGCCCAGTGAATAAAGCTCTACTGAAAACTTTTAAAAGGAGGCTGAGTTGCTTGGACCATGTAAGAGACAACTTTTCAATACTGGCGTGCGCGTTCAAAGAGTGCCGATCTCTCCAAATACAACATTGTGAAAACAAAGTTTGCTCGTTCATTCTGTTCACCTGGGTATGCAAGATTCTGAGTTGCTAAGTGGGAGGAAGTGTGGAGAAGCAGAGGAAACACTCAGGACCAAGTAGAAACAAGAAAAAGATTTGCTTATGAGTTTATTTTATTCCTAGTTTAGTGACAGAGTGGTAAAATGTCTTCATGAGTAATAAGAAAGCTGAGTTCCTCCCCTGAAGCATGTTCTATTAGGGAAATTTACATATAAAAAGATGACACTGATTATAAACAGTCTTTATTCTGTTTCCAGAAGGGAGTGCACTTCTCACCTGTTTAAACAGTTATCTATTTTCTTCATCTTTATCCCTTAGGATGGAAATTTAAGATATTTTAATCAAATCCCTGTCTTCTAGAAGATATCATTGAAACAAACTTTCTCCCGTCTTTCCTTCCTTCCTTCCTCTCTTTCCTTTGTTTCTTCGTTCGTTCGTTCCTTCCTTCTTTCCTCTTCCTTTCTCTCTCTTTCTTTCCGTCTTTCCGTCTCTTTATTGAAGTATAAGTATAGTTGATTTACAATGTTGTGTTAGTTTCAGGTGTACAACAAAGTGATTCAGTTATACGTACGTATATATCTAATTTTTTCAGATTCTTTTCCTTTATAGGTTATTACAAAATATTGAATATAATTCCCTGTGCTATACAGTAGGTCCTTGTTTGTTATCTATTTTATATATGGTAGTGTATATATGTTAATCCCAAACTCCTAATTTATTCCCCCCCGCCATTTCCCCATTGGTAACAATAAATTTGTTTTCTATGTCTGGGTCTGTTTCTGTTTTGTACATAAGTTCATTTGTATAATTCTTTTTAGATTCCACATATAAGTGATATCCTATGATATTTGTCTTTCTCTGTCTGGCTTACTTCACTTAGTATGAAACAAACTTATCTTGAAAATATGGTGTCATTTTAAAAACCAAGCATGTATACTGTACTGTGTAGTGATACAGTCCTGGCTTTTTTTTTTCCTGCCTCCTGTGTTTCAATATGACTTCTCTGTCTTGTCTCTAACAATCTACCTCCACCTGACTCCCAACACTGTTATCCTAGTTACCCAGCTAATCTGCACTGGGCAAATAAAGCAGATAAGCAAACACATTAAGAATTAAAATGTAAATAAGAACAAGCAAATCACATGATTAAGAGAATCTCTCCTGGCACAACATTTACCACATATGGGCAAATTAGTTGACCTCTCCATGCCTCAGTTTTCTTATCTATGAAATGGGTACAATAAGAAACCATACCTTATTATGTTACTGTGAGGATTAAATGAGAACTCTTAGAATGGGCATGGCACATAATAAATACTAGATAAGTGTTTACTATTATTATTGTTGTTGTTCTTAATTTAGCACTAAGATAAAGGCTAACAAAATGGGAGGTGTTATTGTGGAGGATCTGCAGAAGTAATTTGTGTTCTCAGAAGCATTTCAGTTTCATTTGGGACCACATATAATGGTTGAGTTCCTGCAGTGTAGCCTCAGGAGACTGGCTGACTGCATTCTCCTTCAGCTCATAGTACAATATCTGAATCTTTCTGTCAATCAAGGATCCTTTTTTATAAATTTATTTTTTATTATAGTTGATTTGCAATATTATATTATTTTCAAGTGTATAGCATAGTGATTCAGTATATTTACAGATTATACTCCATTAAAAGTTATTAGAAAATAATGGCTATAATTCCCTGTGCTATACAATATAACCTTGTTGCTTATCTATTTTATACATAGTAGTTTGTATCTCTTAACCCCATACCCCTATCTTGCCCCTCCTTACTTCCCTCTCCCGACTAGTAACCACTAGTTTTGTTTTCCATACCTGTCAGCCTGTTTCTGTTTTGCTATATATTTGTTTGTTTTATTTTTTAGATTCCCTATAAAAGTGATATCATACAATATTTGTCTTTCTCTGTCTGACTGATTTCACTAAGCATAATACCCTCCAAGTCCATCAATGCTGTTGCACATGGCAAAACTTCATTCTTTTCTACGGCTGAGTAGTATTCCATTGTGTATATATACCACATCTTCTTTTTCCATTCATCTGTCGATGGACACTTAGGTTGCTTCCATATCTTGGTTATTGTAAATAATGCTTCTTTTGGATATATACCCAAGAGTGGAACTGCTGGATCATACAGTAGTTCTATTTTTAGTTTTTTGAGAAACCTCCATACTGTTCTCCATAGTGGCTGCACCAATTTACATTCCCACCAACAGTGCATGAGGGTTTCCTTTTCTCCACACCCTCTCCAGCATTTGTTATTTGTGGTCTTTTTGATGACGGCCATTCTGACAGGTGTGAGGTGACATCTCATTGTGGTTTTGATTTGCATTTCTCTGATGACTAGTGATGCCGAGCATCTTTTCATGTGCCTGTTGGCCATCTGAACGTCTTCTTTGAAAAAATGTCTATTCAGGTCTTCTGCCCATTTTTTAATTGGGTTGTTTGTTTTTTGCTGTTGAGTTGTATAAACTGTTTATATATGTTGGAATATTAACCCGTTATCAGTCATATCATTTCAAAATATTTTTTTCCCATTCAGAAGGCTGTCCTTTATATGGGACTGAGCAATTTTAATGTAAAATGCTAAGTGCAGAACAAAAGTTACCACATCAGGTCCCAATGGAAACTGTGCTTTGAGGAGAGGGACTGATGTCTCTTTTCCTGGTTAACTGAGGGATGAACAAAGAGATCTTGCCGTGGGCAACCCCTGCACTGATTCTGCAGTGTGATCCTAAGCTGTTTCCAGCCCCAAAGGCTTCAGTCTCTGTGAAACTGTGCAAATCAGACCACAAGCCACTTGGAGACCACACGATGACAGCTGGCACGCCAACACACGCTGGAGGTCATTGCCACAGCTCTGGGTCCTCTGGGGCGGTTCAGGGCACAGACCAAGCCTTGGCCTTTGATGCTCATGGGAAGTTCGGATATGATCCATGTAGATCCCAGTCAGGTAGACCACCAATCTCCTGAGAGCTGTTGCTTGGCAGACACCAGCTCAACCCACTTCCAGAAGGGCTTTCACAGCACTTTGGGGGCACTTCCAGGCCAGATTTTGGGGGCAGCAATGGTGGAGGCAGCAGGCTCACCTGGACTGGAGCACTGCCCCACTGGATCTGAGTGTCCCAAAGGGGTCGCCTATGGCTGAACCTAGAAATGAGTGTGCCTGGCTTGTGCTTTGAGCAGCCTCACTCTCCTCCCCACTCGCCCCCTCCTGCATGTGCATACTGTGTGACAGTGAGTAGACTTCTTCCCAGATACTGACCAACTTCAGAAATTGAGCTTGTGGTAATTTATGAAAGTGTGTCGAATTTTAACCCTGAGTAGGTAAGCCTGCCTATTGTAAAACATGGTTATTTATTTTTTAACAACTAAAAGTAATTTTTTAATTGAACATCAGAAACTACATATTCATAAATAACGCTTTTTAAATTGAAAGACAGTATTTCCATGAGTTGTCTGAGAATTGAATGTAATCATATTAACTAGGAATTAGTCTATTATTATCTTGTTAGACACCAACACTAACATCGTCTTTATGAAGAAGGAATGCATATGTACTCACATACATTCATATACACATTCCTAGACTGTGTTTATCTACATGATTATATATCATAAATTTATATTTTGATTTCTCATTTTTTTCTTTAAAAACATCCTTTCATTCATGCCTAGTACTAACCCTCAGACAAAGCATGTTTTTAAGGATTAGGCTCTTGTTTAGTAATATCAGAAAGCTATAACCCTGAAGTATTAGCTGATTAAAAAATAAAAATCAGTGATTCCGCAGTTAGCCTTTGGCTTCATTTCAGTATTGGGTTAGTGATGTTCTACTTCTAGCTGGGTTTGAAAAATTACCTAAAATTATATCCCTTATTGATTATTAAATTCATCCATACATTATTGTCACGGCTGTTAAGCGAGAAACTTAATTTGCTCTCCTTAAGTCAGTTTAATTTTCTGACATTTCACTAGACTGTACTTTCCTGGACAGGAGCTGTCTTTCTACCTTCCTTACTCCAGTGCCTGTAACATAGAAGAGCTTAATACATGTTTCCTGAAGAAATGTCCCCCAATCCTGCTTCTCAGTGTTAGTTTTGAGCCTTGAGAAGAATGACAGCCTTGGAAAAGTAAATTTAAAAGTTAGAATAATTAAAATGTATGTGAACTATCCCAAAGTAAGGTTCCCATGTACTTCCACCATAGGGTTTATCGTTCTTCATTTTTATCATTTGTCTCTGGATGCCCCACAGAGGCTACCATAACTGTACATGCCTATCTTTCACCCTTTCATAACACTTCTGCTAAGTTGATGAAGAGTCCTCTCCTCTTAGAAACAACTGTGGCACATATTGGAATTTCCAAAGCCATCAAACTCCCATGGTATGTCAGAGACAGGTGTCCATGCGAGTGGAATTAGCAACCCCGGCTGCAACCACTAGTGTACTGCAAACCCTGCCAAGGCAGGACAGGAGGAGATGGTTGTCAACTGGATGCCGGTCCATCCCCTCAGGCTTGAATAAGAATGCTCTACTACCAGGAATGGAACAGGTCTGTTCAAGGCCACAGTGGACAGTGGGCTCGTCTGTCCTTTTGCTACATGATCCAAACTCCCAGCATTTGAGGGAGACTCAGAACGTGAGCAGAACATCCCAGTAATGGGTGCACATGACTCTGGCAAAACAGGTACCTTTAAGGACCTCGCCATTTATTCTCCCTAAAAGGTTGCTCCATGTGGCATAACAAAACTGGTATCAACAGCTTGGGACATGCACGGGTGAATAAGGGAATGGGATGCTTTCAAATTTATCGAATGAATGAATGTAGAAAAACTTGTTTCGCAGTTGCTGCAGATCAGCTTCAGAGAGAAAAAACCTCTACTAGTCATATCCATCATGCTCTAAAGGGCACTGTCTATTCATACACTTACTAAAGCTATTGTCTGCTGAATTTAAATAACAAACACCAAAAAAATTGTAGTTTATCTATTGAAAATGGGAACTGTTGGCAACACTTTTTACATTCATAATGTAACACAAACATATTCCTCTCTCTCTCCCCTCCTCTCACACAAATTTGCAGCAGAAAAGGACAACAATAGCATGTATAATTTTTACTGGATTATGCTCTAACTTAGATGGCTGAATTGTGCACAATTTAATGATTACAAAATACCCCAAATGCTGCTGAAATCAAGTCTCTATATTTAACTTGTTACCCCATGTCCATCTTCCATGGTGGTCTAACTAGATACTTGCCCACTGTGATTATTGACAGAAGGTTCTTCCATTTTCGGAGAAACCACAGTTACTAGTTTTAGCTGTAAGGGCTCCCTTTCTCCTCCTCATCAGCAAGCCTAGGCAAGATTCCACAGACTGTATTTTTTCCTGTCTGTCCCCACCTACAAATCCTTTATCTATTCAGGGAATAGGAAAAATGCAGGAGTCCCCTTTGTGAATCCTTTGTAATCAAAAGTCCTTTAAAAATTCTGATTAGGACAGGAATGAGTGGTATAAAAAGAAGTAAACTTGTGGAAACTGGAAATGGCAAGGAGTTGAGTTTTCTTCTCATTCTTTAGCACAAAATTCTGGGCTTACAACCTTTAAAATCCTATTATGAAAGACAACCACATTACAAAAAATTGAAAATAATACAAATATTAGTGATCCCAGTAATTCACTCCATAACTTTTTTTCTTTGGATTAAAAAAATACAATTTTTTAGGGAATTCCCTGGCAGTCTCCAGTGGTTAGAACTCAGCACTCTCACTGCCAGGGCCCCGGGTTCGATCCCTGGTCAGGTAACTAAGACCCTGCAGGCTGCACAGTGTGGCCAAAAAAAAAAAAAAAGTACAGTTTTTAAAATCATGTCCAATTAAAAAACACAGAGTCATAAAATAAAAGAATAGGAACATAGGATATGCACTCAATTGAAATATTTTGAAGAAGAAAATTGACAACTGTTGCTCTGCAGCAAATATATGATCTCACTAGCAAGGTAGAAATAGGAATTCATTATCTTTTTAAAAAGTCATAGGTAAACCATCACAGTAGTTAGGAGCATGGATGTTAGAGTCAAAGCTTCTGGTTCCAAAGCTTGACTTTGCCACAGAACTCTTCCTGTAAGCTTGGACAGGTCACCTCAGTTTCCTTTTCTGTAAAATGACAATACTCATTGTACCTACTTTGTCATGGTTTGATGAGTTAATAAGAGGAAATACTTAGAAAAGATCCTAGAATATAATAGTATATGATGAAATTAAATTATTGTTACTATTCTTCAGTTTCTAGCATTTTTAAAATAAATACTGACCCACAATGAAGAATAATTGTATTTCTAGTCTCTGAAAGGTTCATTAAATAATAATGAATGATAAATTCCTTTTTCAATTTGAAAACCAAATTTAGTAATCTCTTAGAATATTATTATAAACTATGTTTCAGAATTAAAACCCTTCCCCACAAAGAAGAATATACTTTTCTATGTTTTGTGCTATCATTTGATAGGAGGATGCTATTATACCAGGAGTTGGAAACTCTACACTGAGAAAAACCATTCACGCTGACTGCAAATGTTACCAGTGGGAGGAAGATTCTAGTATATCTAATTTCATCACTGATAAATCTGTGAGTGACAATAGGTCTGCCTTTGGACTAAGTCTAAGAAATTCTCTTCTCACATGCAAAATGTTTTTGCTTAATTTTATGGTCTACAGCTTGAGAGCCATTTTTTATCATTTAGAATTGATAAGGCAGCCAGTTTCCTGCCCTAGAGATTTTGTCAGATAAAATCAGGTTTTATCAGATTTCATCTTATTTTATCAGATACAACTCCCGATTTTCTTTTAACCTAAGTCATGATTATAATCTTCTCTGTGCAAGAAAAAGGGAATATTTTTACTAGATCATCTGTGATAAGATTTGTGACTAGTTTTTCCCGCAAAATATTTAAGTTTTGAAATTATTTCCTCTTTCCTCCAGGACACTATAAATAAACTTTTCCTATGTGACTATTTGGTTTTCTTCAAAATATATTAGATCATATTTATCACAGACATATTCTCTATTTCAAGTAGAGAAGATGCTGTGTATTGCTTAACTTAGCAGGACTTTTTGTTCAGATTTCCAGATAAGGCATAAAATCAGCTTTAAAAATAAAAAGGGTAGGCTGTTTCCCACAGAGTCCACCGGTGTTCATAGGATGAGAAACTGGCCCCCGTGTTGTTTGATAAAAAAGGAATTCCTAGTACAGAGCTATTTTTAGCGCATCTGATGGAACATCAGTGCCATCCACATTTCCTTAACATGTTGTGCTATATTCTCCCCCCCGAACATTCCAGGATTGTTTCATTACCCAAAGTAACAGGGAGAAGTCACTTAAGATTTTTCTCTCACAAAGGAGAAATGAAAAGCTGTTATTATTATACTAACACATGTTTCTCTTTCTGCATCAAATAAACAACAGCATTTGTACCTCTGCTAAAAATGATCACACACTGAGAGATGGACAAAGCCCTCCCAGAATTTTTAATTTATTTTGTGACTGTAACATCAATATGTTTAAATTACATGTTTATTTCTGTCTACATTTTGGATATGGCCCCTAGTGACTAAAAATAGAAGTTTGTGTTACTTTGCTGCATTGATTTCTTTTCCTAAGCAATTGACTAACACTTGTTGACTTCTTTGTACAGTGAGATCTTGGATAAAAACAACACACTCTCTCTCTTTTAAATAGAACACAAAAACAAGTAATGTTTTAAAAAATCTGTTAAGCAAAACCTTGGTCAAAGCATAATCTGATTGTCCATACATAGAAAGCTTGTATTATAATTATAATTGTTCTTGAACATAATTGTAACATCTCTCCCCCTTCCCAAATATGCAATTTTGATTTAACACCAGGTTGATAATCACCTGACCAAAATTAGATTTCTTGATCATGTACAGACAGATAGCAAATTTGCAGGTTAGTAATGCAAATGGAAAGAAATAATTTTGGGTAATTTCCTTTTGACTAAAACTACTTTTATCACAGCTCAGTATCCCTCTTATCACATATAGTTTCCAAGACTTTATTAAAGACATTTGTCAGAAGGAAAATCTGGATTACAGGTAAGAGTCATTAGATATATTCATATATATATATATATATATATATACATAGAATATAATAGAAGTTGGAACTGTGTATGGCTACGTGTGTGTGTGTGTGTGTGATAGCGTATAGGATCACATAATAAAACAGTTTTCCTAAAGTTAGGAATTTGAAGGGTGACTATCATATACTGCCACACTTTTTGAGTTGCAAAAAAGTCTACTGAACTTTATAGATTTGAGGTTTAAAGCTTAAAGTTTTCCTTTGAATTTTTTCATTCTAAAACAGTTGACCACCTGGTTTTTAAAAAGAAGGGTTTCAAAATATTGCAAAAGTGAAATGACTCATAAAACAAAATCTAGACAAAGTAGAAATAAATTTTAAAAATTAAAATACAAATTTATTTTAAAAGCACATACGTTTTGCATTAAGGGGAAAGTGTAGCCTTCCCAATCATCTTTTTCTCTCAAATATTCAGAGTGCATTTTTAGCACATTGTGCCAACATTCAAATGTCAGTGGTTCATTATTTTAAAAACAGCATCTCTTTTAAATGACAAATATTGAAATATAAATTCTATTCTTTTCCTAGGGTCTTGTACACAAAGTCTCTTTTATGGCTTTGAGATCATTGCTAAGAAGCTTTTAAGTGTTCTTTTTGTATTCTTTTTGGAATTCTGCATAGGAACTGAACTTTTTTTTTTCTGCTTGAGAAATGCTACCTGAGAGAAAATCACTTTTCAACTGTTGTGACTCCTTACAATTTGTTTCTTCTCTTTTGTCGACAATACCCTTCCCAGCATCAGTGAGTTTCAAACACCTCTGTTTTGATTCAGGGATAGAGTATTATCGTTTTTATATTAAAATGAAGAACATATGTGGGGATATACTGACACCTTGTCAGATGTATTAACCCCAGGGAGGATGGAAGGAGGGACACAGGGATGAATAACACTCTTGCCTGTGAGTCTCTACTGAGGGCTAGGAAAACATCCTGGCATGTCCTTTTGTAGCTTATTGGTTTCCTGAGCTAAGTTAGGGATTAGGACAAGAGGCGTGGCTGAATCTCTTCCTGAAGATTGTGATTCTGAGACTCAGAGGAATTGAGACCCAAGTTTCCCACAGCAGAGCCAGAAAAATAAATAAATAATAATTAGGCCTGCACCTCTGACATTTAGCCACTCCTGTGGGTATTGTATCTGGGGCCTGATACATTTTCTTTTCCTAGTTGAGGCTGTAGCTGCTTAGAGCAAAGAGTAGATATTTGGTTGGCACTAAATACATACATATTTTCTGAACTCTACAGATAATAAATAAAAATAATAACCAAATCCTTAAAGTCCACTGAGGCTGCGTGGGCCCTCTCCCTTGCAAGATAATCTGTAGGGCAAGGTGTTCTTATAAATCGATTCAAAAGGAACTACAGAGTGATAAATTTGTGGATTTTGTCAGAATGAGAATTTGTGCTCAAGATTTCATTAACCAAACCATTTTTGTAGATCTGTTATTATCACAGCAGAGTTTGGAAGGGCTTGAAGTTGCCCAGAAGTTTACCTATTCAATTCAACAAATAAATAGGCAACTATGATGTGCTAGGCTGGATAGCAGATGCTGGCGGGTATAGAAATGTATTCTAGTCTCTTATTTCTCTCATTTTCTCTTTATAGCTGGACTCAACTTATTAAAAAAAATAAAAAGCCCACACCCTTGAGGGAGAGTATTCCTGGGGCTTTGGAATTCAACACCTTTGTCCTGACTTCACCCCTACCAGTTGTGCAACCAGAGCCTTGGCCTCTGTAAGTAAGCATGGTCTTCATGCATGTATGACAGGTTGTAACAAGAGTTGTAGTGATGTATACAAGGTACATGAACGGGCACATGGTGACTTCTCTTATTTTCAAGCAGTAAGCAAGGCTGGACCCAGAATTCACTTCCAAGATGGAAGGAACTCAAATTCTCTGTTCATCTTGAAGAGCTAAAGAATTCGTTCCTTTTTTTAAATTTATTTTTTATTGAGGTATAGTTGTTTTACAATGTTGTGTTACTTTCTGCTGTACAATGAAGTGAATCAGCCATATGTATAAACGTATCCCCTCCCTCTTGGGCCTCCCTCCCCCCTCCCCCCCCATCCCACCCATCTAGGTCACCACAGGGCACAGAGCTGAGCTCTCCGCCCTACACAGCAGGCTCCCACTAGCCATCTGTTTTACACATGGTCGTGTATATATGTCCATCCCAATCTCCCAGTCCATCCCGCCCCTGCTTCCCCCACAACCGTGTCCACACATCCGTTCTCTACGTCTGCGTCTCTATTCCTGATCTGCAAATAGGTTCATCTGTACCATTTTTCTAGATTCCACATATATGTGTTAATATGTTGTTTTTCTCTTTCTGACTTACTTTACTCTGTATGACAGACTCTAGGTCCATCCATGTCTCTACAAACACTATGGAGTTTCCTTAAAAAACTAAAAATAGAACTACCATATGACCCACAATCCCACTACTGGGCATATGCCACGAGAAAACTGTAATTCAAAAAAGTCATGTACCACAATGTTCATTGCAGCTCTATTTACAATAGCCAGGATATGGAAGCAACCTAAGTGTCCATCGACAGACGAATGGATAAAGAAGATGTGGTACATATATACAATGGAATATTACTCAGCCATAAAAAGGAAGTCATTCCTTTTTAAAGATATAGTTGACACTGTGAGGAGAACTGAATGCTGACTAAAATAAACCAGAATAGTAGTTATCATAAAAATTCTGATAAAATTACTTGGTTTTCTTATACATAAGAGCACGCCTGTCCTGGGCAGAACTGAGAAATTACTTTGGTTTGTTTTCTTCACATTCACATCTCATTCAGGTTTCTTTCACAACTCACACCCTAACTTCCCAGAAGCTTCTTTCTCTAACCTAACACTGTTAAGTAGCCTATTATAGTGTGAAGCAAAGTCTCTCTGAGGTGTTGGCTGATACTGGTTAAACCCCTGTCAGCTTACCAGCTGCTCTACATTTTAATAGGAGGTCTCTAGAACACACAGGACTTTCCAAACCCAGGGAATCATACTATCTGGTGAGGCAGACTGTCTTTTCTGTAGCTACTCTCTCAGAAAGCTCATCCATCTTTATGACATTAACTTCCATTTCTATCCTTATGATTCTTAAAACTATGGGTCAAGCCTGCCTCTCCCTCCCAAATTCTGATTATGCAACTTCTTAATGGACGTTTCAATTGATTCAACAGATATTCATGAGGCATCTCTTACGTGTCAGGTCAAGATCAATACCTGAAATGTATTTCAACTAGAATACCTTCTCTCTTGTGCCTGTTGAGAGATCTCCTTATTCTGTTCTCCAGCATTTTGTCCTATGCTTTGTCACCAAGTCCTAGCAATTCTTCCTTGAAATAACTGCCATCACCCTGTACTCAGAAGTTACACTAGCTGGCTGTTCCAGAAACAAGAATCTTACAGCCACAGTGTGTCACAGTTAGCACCTGCATACAGATCTCCTTCACTTTACAGAAGTGGCTCTGAGCCTGGCCACTTTACAGCCTGTGACCTTGCACAACTCATTAACTTCAATCTTGGTTTAATCATCTCCTGCAAAATATAAACAATAAAACCTGCTCTGACTCCCTCACGGGATTATTATAATGATCAGTTGAAATAGTGCTTAGGAAATAATTTTACATGTCATATTTATTTATATTACACTGATGTGAATATAAAGTCTTCTTGTTTTCTATCTTGTCTTGAGTCAGACAGACTTGAGTTCAAATCTTGAATCCTCCACTTATTACTCATGTGATCATTAGGTAAGTGACCTAACCTCTCAGAACCTCCATCTTCTCATTTACAAAATGGAGATGCCAACCTCCCTGCAGCTCGGTACAATAATTAAATAGAGGAACACTTGGGAGTGCACCAAGGACTCAGTGCCAACTTGTGTGCCACAATGCGAATTTTTCTTTCTGTTCTCATTGGTTTCGTTCTTTGTACAGGTCTTTCTTAATCCAACCTATATAATTTAATTCTATTTTTGGAGCAACCTTGTATTAGCTAGCCAGATTGGTCAGCGAATTAATTTTCCGTGGCTTCCACAACACATTACCACACACTTAGTAGCTTAGAACAATGCAGATTTATTTTCTTACAGTTCTGGAGGTCAGAAGTCTGAAGACAGTCTCACTAAGCTAAAGTCAAATTGTTTGTTCCTTCTGGAGGCTTCTTGGACTGATCTACTTCTTTGCCTTTTTCAGCTTCCACAGGCTGCCTGTGTTCCTTGGCCCTTCCTTATGTCACTCCCAACTCATGCTTCTGTCATCCCATCTACTACTTACACTGAAATCCTGCCCTCCTTTTCCAAGGACCCTTGTGATGACATCATTGGGCCCGTCTGGATACTCTCCCCATCTCAGGATCCTTAACTTATACACATCTGCACATCTGCAAAGTCTCTTTTGCCATTCATGCTCACATTCACAGGTTCTGGGAATTACGAAATGGACATCTTTGTTGGGGGAGGGGGTGTCATTATTCAGCATACCATAGTCATTTCCCAACGAAACACGGGTTTACTATGACCATTGTTACCTTTCTCTCTTTACCTATTTAATTACTCTTTCCTCAAAACACCCCTTTTTCCCTTTGTCCAAATTCTACTTATTCTCTCTGAAGTGTACAGTTAAATCAATAGATCAATAGATCTCTATCTATTAAAGCTGGGTTCTGTACCATATAGATCAATGCTTAGTTATGTGCTAATGTTTACTATTTCTTGCCAGATTTAGGCTTGTCTCAGGCAGGGACACTAAACGTCCTTATACATTATTTTTAAAATCACACAACACTCCTTCATTCATATATTCATTCATCAAGGGGTTATCAAGCGTCTATTAAATCTACCAAAAGCCAGGCCTTGCATTCTGTGAAGGAAATACAAAGTTGAACACAGAACAGTCCCTATCTTTTGAGAACTCATTGAGTGATGGGGGTATGGTAGAGACAGTAAAGCTCACCGTGTATTTTCCCAAACTTCTCAGTCGCCTTACAGGTCATGAAATGTGGGCAGTAGTGATATGTGTCACTTCTGGATTGTGGTCACTTGTGGGTCTTTGGCATTGTTCTGTGCCACTGGGTACAGCTACAAGATGGTGGACTTCCATCCTGAGTTCCTGAGAGACCGTATAGCAGAGCTTCCTGGAAATTCATGTGGGACGTGAAACATGTGGGAGATGCAAGATTTTGCTGTGCTGAACCACTGATATTTGGGGGTTATTTGTTATTATCACATTCAGCCTGGCCCATTCTAATTAATACAGAAAAAGGCACACATGACCCTCTTTGGTGTAGTGTGACAGTGTGGCTAAGAGTTGGAAGTGGAAAATTCTGTGGAGGAAGCACAGAGGGAACATTTGAGGTGGCTCTTAAAGGGGGACTGGAAGGCCTGAGATGAATAAGGTGTGAGAACCAGCATTTCCCCACAAAAGCAAAGAGTACACATGAAGGTTTGGAAGCCTGAGAGAGAGTCCAGTCAACAGAGAAGGGACACAATTTCTGAGGGAGTGAGAGGGAGACCAAAGGCCAGGGCTGGTGGGTGGAGAGAATTGTATAGCATTCTAAAGCATTTTATTTTCAATTTGTAAGCTAGAGGTTCTCGAAAAGCTTTTTAACAATTGTGTTCATTTATTTCTGCTTAACATAGTACTACAAGTACATTATATAAAGTTGGAAAGACATAGAAAAACAAATGAAAAAAATTATAATCAACGTTCATACTGTCACACTGGGCAAGAAATACTAATGCTGCTTTTGTTTTTCCTTCCTTCAAATATGTATATATATGTGTGTGTGTGTATGTATGTATACATATACATACATACACACACACACACACACACACACACACACATACATATTTGACTTTTTTCCCTAAAAATTGGGAACATGTTTTATAGGCGTTATTTTGTTTTTTCACCTTTTCAACTAAAATTCTTCAAAAAAAAAAAAATATCAGTTTGGGCTGATAAAATTTCAGTGACTAAAAGACATACCATAATTTATTTAGCTATTTGGCATATAGGAAAAAAATCCATTGATATAGAAACTATCCTTTTAAGTAGACACATAAAAATTAGTTTTATTGAGGAATAATTTATATTGAATAAGATTTACCTATTTTAAGTACCAATTTGAGGAGTTTTGACAGATGTATGCAGTTGTGTAACCACCAGCACAATCAGGATATAGAACATTTTTATCACCACCAAAAAGTGCCGTTGTGCCTCTCTGCACCACTATTTGCTGTGTCTTTCCATGGTACCTTAATACTCAAAGCATTTCTTTTCTAATCTGTAGTCACGTGGGCCTCTTGCACGCCCTTGTATCTCAAGTGCTCTGGGGAGTGAATGCCTGACGCAGTGAAGTGCTCAATATGGCACCCAATTTAAATTTAAATTTTTACAAATTTTTTACAAGTGAGGAACCTACATTTACACCTCATAATCACCCGAAGTTTGTACTTTAACATAGGGTTCATTCTTGGTGTTGTATATTATTTGGAAACTATGTACTTTTTAATTTGGTGGAACTCTGCCAAGACATTTATGTTAATGCAGGAACAGATAACTATAAAAACACTATTTCATTTACATAGATCTTTCTTCCTTTTCTTTTTTTTGTTTCTAAATTCACTGATAACTGTCTTCCCCTTAACATATCTTTGTCTTCCCTTTTGCAACTTCTTGCACTGAATACTTAACTCATTAACTTTTCATTTTTAAAAACAAAACCATTTAAAATGATACATTTATTTTTGTTATTAATTTCTAGTTTCATTTTGTATTGAAGTGAAAGAATATGTTTTTCATGTTTTCTTTTTTGAGGGGATTAAAGAGGCAGTATTGATAGTTTCATGGTGGCCTTATATAAAATTAATGTTTGAAAATATTCAAATAATACTTGAAAAGGAGGTGAATTCTAAATATTTGTAAGATACCATTTTCCATATAAATATCTTTCTTTTCATTAATTGAATCAAATATTGTTAACATTTTAAAATTAAATATTAATTTAAATTCTTACTTTGTTATTTAATACTCTACCTATTTTACATCTTTAACTGAAGCTAAAAATACATAGAGAGAAGTGTATAAATAGTAAGTAAACATTTCAATAATATCACAAATAGAACACAGCAATGTACCCTCTATCTAGGTCAAGAAATTTCTCCCCATGTCTTTTCTATCTACGTGATTTGTCAGACCCTGAGAGATGTATGTACTTACTGTTCCTAAACCATTGTTCAACATGGAAATGCTCAAGTCCCTCCCAAGAGCTACTAATCTAAGTCTCAGTGGTACATCACAGCACCTGGGAAATTCTGGGGCAGAATTTGGGAACAGATGTTTTTCTCCCTGAATGTTAACTGTTTTGATTTATCTCCATATTCAAACTTTCACCAAATGATGCATATTTTCTAAAAGCTTCAAATAATTTTCTTCAAATAATTCATGCTACTGCAGCCCTAGTTTGAGAGCTTATTATTTCTCGCCTGTAGCAGAATGCAAATTCCTCACACCATCTCCAAAGTTATCTTCCAAAAAAGAGTTAAGTCCATTTAGTCCCCTCTTGAATATTTAATGCCAACCAGTGCCTATAGAATAAAGTTTAAGTTTCTCAAAATGGCATCCAAAACATGTCATTATTGGGCCCATTCTGATTCCACAAATTTCTCCTCTCAACCCTTTGCTTACTCATCATTCCTCATGTACAACTTCCTCAAATTCCTCAAAATGGTACCCCAGGCCTATTAGTATTTGGGCCCACACTCCTACTCATCTCTCTCCTCACCCCTTATAAACCACATAATGAAACGTGTCCTTCATCAACAGCAACTTAACATGTTAGTCATTCCACCTGGAACGCCCTTTCCCTCCCTTCCTTTCTTATCTCAATTCTGCTCATTCTGAGAAACTCCCCACCCAACACCATCTTTCCCATTCCCCAGTGATAAACAGGATTACACTTTCATCTAAGTTTTCACCATCAGATTTTAACAAGTTTTCAACACGACACCTGCCTCTTCTTGTAACTGAGGCCACTAATTGTTACTTGCAATCCAACTCCACTCATATTTCTAAGACTTACCTTAACCTCATTGAGGAAGAATTTCAGAGGGTCTGGGTTACAAGGTCATTCTTATTGTCATCCAATATTACTTTTTGACCCAGTATTAGAAACTAGGTTTTGGCCTCCTTCTGGGAACCATAATTTCCATGTATGGAAATTAGATTCCAATCTTGTTACTAATATTCCTAGTACCTCTCTCTACCTGTAGGATCACTCCTTGCTATTGCCAAACTCACTCCTACCTAAAAAGGTCCTGGCGGCATCCCCAAATCCCACCACACAGGCTGGGTCTCTTGTTCTGAGACACCTCCCTCTTGCTGATGACTGCCCTCCTAGTTCTCCAGGCATTGGCTTTGGGAGGATCGGAATCTTCAGCTGTGGCCAGCTGTTGCTAGTCCTGCAGCTACACTCTGGATTGCACATTGATTTAAAGTAATATCTTTCCAGAGCTCATATTTAGCATTGTGATGTATTTTATACACCACACATATTTTTGTAGCTTAGGGAAAATGTAATGAATGTGATGCTAGATAAAATTTTTTTGAAAGCTTTATTGTGCTCAAATGAGTCAAAGTTGTGAGCTATCTATTTAACTATGGCTATTGAATGCCTTGGTTCATAATGTCACAGTGTTTTTACAAAATATTTCTGTTTTTATTTCTCTGGTTAAGAGGGAAAGTTGAGTGCCTAAAGAATTTACAAGAATAAAATATTTAATGTTTAATGGCCTTGAGATAAGTTTTTTTTTCCCCCTAAAACATTGTTAGTCATAGACACACTTTCAGCTTTATATTCTTTTTTAAAAAATCTGTATTTTAGGTTTATCTTGTATGGGACTCTCTGTGCTTCCTGGACTTGATTGACTATTTCCTTTCCCATGTTAGGGAAGTTTTTGACTGTAAATCTCTTCAAATATTTTCTCAGACCCTTTCTCTTTCTCTTCTTCTTCTGGGACCCCTATAATTCAAATGTTGGTGTGTTTAACATTGTCCCAGAGGTCTCTGAGACTGTCCTCAAATCTTTTCATTCTTTTTTCTTCATTCTGCTCTGCAGTAGTTATTTCCACTATTTTATCTTCCAGGTCACTTATCTGTTCTTCTGCCTCAGTTATTCTGCTACTGATTCCTTATAGAGAACTTTTAATTTCATTTATTGTGTTGTTCCTCATTGTTTGCTCTTTAGGTCCTTGTTAAACGTTTCTTGTATTTTCTCCACTCTGTTTCCAAGATTTGGATCATCTTTACTATCATTACTCTGAATTCTTTTTCGGGTAGCTTGCTTATTTCCTCTTTATTTATTTGATCTTGTGGGTTTTTACCTTGTTCCTTCGTCTGCAACATATTTCTCTGTCTTCTCATTTTGTCTAACTTACTGTGTTTGAGGTCACCTTTCCACAGGCTGCAGGGTTGTAGTTCCTCTTGCTTCTGGTGTCTGCCCCCAGTGGAAGAGGTTGTTCCAGTGGCTTGTGTAGGCTTCCTGGTGGGTGGGACTGGTGCCTGCGTTCTGGTGAGTGGAGCTGGATCTTGTCCCTCTGATGGGCAGTGCTGCATCAAGTGGTGTGTTTTGGGGTGTCTGTGGGCTTAGTAAGACTTTAGGCAGCCTGTCTGTGGATGGGCAGACTTGTGCTCCTGCCTTGCTTGTTGTTTAGTGTGTGGCATTCAGCACTGGAGCCTGCAGGCAGTTGGGTAGAGCCGGGTCTTGGGCATATACCCAGAAAAAGAACATAATTCAAAAAGACACATGCGGGCTTCCCTGGTGGCGCAATGGTTGAGAATCTGCCTGCCAATGCAGGGGACACAGGTTCAAGCCCTGGTCTGGGAAGATCCCACATGCCGCGGAGCAACTGGGCCCATGAGCCACAACTACTGAGCCTGCGCATCTGGAGCCTGTGCTCCACAACAAGAGAGGCCATGACAGCGAGAAGCCCACGCACCGTGATGAAGAGTGGACCCCGCTTGCCACAACTAGAGAAAGCCCTCGCATAGCAACGAAGACCCAACACAGCCAGAAATAAACAAATAAATGAATTAAAAAAAAAAAAAAGTTGGCATGCTTCACCATCCCTAAATTTATAAAAAAATAAATAAATAAAAAAAGACACATGCACCCTAATGTTCATTGCAGCACTATTTACAATAGCCAGGACATGGAAGCAACCTAAATGTCCATCAACAGAGGAATGGATAAAGAAGATGTGGTACATATATACAATGGAATATTACTTAGCCATAAAAAGGAATGAAATTGGGTCATTTGTAGAGACATGGATGGATCTAGAGACTATCATACAGAGTGAAGTAAGTCAGAAAGAGAAAAACAAATATCGTATATTAATGCATATATGTGGAATCTGAAAAAATTGGTATAGACGATCTCATTTACAAAGCAGAAATAGAGACACAAACGTAGAGAACAAATGTATGGATACCAAGGGGAAAGGGCAAGGTAGGATGAATTGGGAGATTGGGATTAACATATATACACTATTGATACTATGTATAAAATAGATAACTAATGAGAACCTACTGAGCACAGGGAACTCTACTCAGTGCTCTGTGGTGACCTAAATGAGAAGGAAACCCAAAAAAGAGGGGATATATGTATATGTATAGCTGATTCACTTTGCTGTACAGTATAAACTAACATAATATTTTGTAAAGCAACTATACTTCTATAAAAAGTCTGTATTTTAATGTATAGTAAAGTTTTTAAAATACATCAGGGTTTGTATTCTTCCTTAAGCAGAATCCTTGAAAGGGCATGTGATGGGTTACAGATTTTGTTTTTAAAAATCTGACTGTGTTAAATAAAATAGAAAAATAAATTAAAGATGAAAATTTAAGTTTAAAATTATATGACCATTATCCAGCTACAACAACTGCAAAGAGAGAAAAGATGCAAGTTTCTCTTTTCTTTTTTAATGCAATAGATGCAAAGTTCTTGACAATAAAATGAACCTAAATACATACTAGATAATAATCAACTCCCCCTCTCCACTCTGGCTCATCCCCAGTCACTGCATGGATGAAGCATACCCTCTTCTCAAACCTCCCATTAGAGGAGTAAGAAACATGTTATGTATGCTAAGAAAAAATTAAGTTCTTTTTCTCTCCTATTGCTTCATCCTCTCAGTAACCCAGGTATTGTAGCCAGCCCAGTGTTCACCAGAACAGATGACCGGGGAAGCCATCACAGTCATCTGAGGGGTGCCCCTTCCCTGAAGTAGCTTTCCCACTGCCTGCCACGTGGCAGAGTTCTGCCACTGGAGATTAATTTGGGGGGTGGGTAAGGCTCTCTATTTCCAAGAATGAGCTATAATAATTATATTTAAAAATTTTTATCTTTCAGAGTATAAGACCTTCAGGTCCTAAAATATAAGACAGAGGGACTTTAAGTTGGCTAGGAGATAGAGCTGAAGCGTAAAGGAAAAGAAGACCTAGATAATAAAAAATGAACTTATTTGTAAAACAGAAACAAATTTACAGTCATAGAAAACAAACTTATGGTTACCAAAGGGGAAAGAGCGGGAGAGGGATAAACTAGGAGTTTGGGATTAGCAGATACAAACTACCATATATAAAATACATAAGCAACAAAGACCTACTGTATAGCACAGGGAACTATATTCACTATCTTGTAATAAATTATAATGGAAAAGAATATGAAAATGAATATGTATATTGAAATATATAATGAATATATATCTATAAAAGTGAATCACTTTGCTGTACACCAGAAACTAACAACATTGTAAATCAACTATGCTTCAATTTAAAAAATAAAGGAGAAGAAGACCTAGCCCATTGAGAAGGGCTACAGAGAGAACATGTAGATGGTGGGGGACTCAAAAAGACAAGTGTCTCTTTCCTTCTTTTCTTTCCTTTCTTGCTCTCTTTAGTCTGGTTTGAGTGGGTGGCCCCTAGGACCACCCGATCACACCAGCACATTCAGGCTTTTCTCAGCCAGGTAGTAGCAAGTGAAATTCTATCCTTGTAACTCTTTAGTCTTATCCTCTGTCTTTAAAGCAAAAATCCAGAGAACAAAGAAACTCAATCTTTTTATTTATGTTTTATACCTTGATATTTTAAATTACACTAATAGAAAAGAAACCAGAATCCATAATTATTTGGAAAAAAGCACGAGGAAAGGAGAGAGATCTCTATTAAGCTTATGTCAAAATATAACTTGCTTTGAAGTTTCTAAAGATGAAAAATTACAGTGCATTGCATATAACTTTATATCATTATAATAGCTGATTTTTTCATATATGCTTTCTAAACACTTCTTTTTAAAACACTTTTGCTTTAAAGTAATGTCCTTTCAGAACTCATATTGATTATTATTATATATTTTAGAGAACCTAGTATACTTTTCTGTCTCAGAAAAACATAATTGAACATAATGGAAATTGAACACTAAGTGAAAATTGTGGGAAAGCCTTATTTTGTCCTGAAAGATTGAAGCTGTGAGTTATTTGAGGGTGGGATGCATTTAACGCCATAGTTAGTGCCATATGTACATGATTCTGAGCGCTTTACATTTATGATCAGTACAATGACGGATAAGGCAGGCACTATTACTGTCCCCATTTTACATGTAGGGAGACAGACGGTTGAATTATTCCAGAGCCACAGAGCTGGGGTTTGAACTCAGGTAGTCCAGAGTCATGATCAGGAGCAGTACTTTATGTCACCTCTTTGGGACAACCTTGTGACTGTGGAGAAAGGAATATTCGAGGATGAATCTTATTTTATAATGAGCTTCCTCTGCTGGGAAATGTATTTTTCTATTCAACTCTACAGGGAAAGGAAAAAAGCAAAAAAAAATGCACTGGAGTCTATCATTATATTCTCTTGATATACATGCTCATTTGTCACATTTCCCTGATGTTTCCCTAGTCATTATAAGGAAACGGTGGTACAACCTTAGCTCCTTCAGCCCAGCCCTGCGCTGTGGTTGTGTCTGGACCTGGTGAGGGGAGGTTGCATGACAGACTGGAGAACTTCCTGAGAAAGGACTTCTCACAGGCAGACAAGATACCCAGTTTAAAAAAAAAAAAAAAAAAGCCTTAGCTCTCGGCAAAGAGGGCCAATTCCAAATACAGCGTGAGATTTGGCTTCATCCATTTATCTCCTAACCCAGATGCCCATGGAATCATGTCCGCATCCTGCGAGGGCTGTGGGGCTGTTTCAGTAGGAACTTTGTGAGACTTTGTGCCCCTCAGGGCACGAGGAGCGCTGCTTTGATTCTTCTACTTTTCTGAGAAAGGGGTTCTCTCTCCGCCGGGTGCGGAACCCTATGTGACATGGTAATGAGTCCAGCAGCACACGCCGTGGGCACCTCCAGAGGAGCACACTGGTGGTGCTGCACTGGGATGATGGCGGGCTGCCCAGTCAGAGTTGAAGCAAGAACCCACCTCTTGCTTCAAACTATATTTCACCTTATCAAAATATACATGTTCTTGGCTCCAGGCCATGGGGACAGGGACATCACTGGATTGTATGGTAGTTAGAAATGGTGGCTTTGGAATGAGAAAATGTAAGTTGAAATCCTGGGTTTGCCACTTTCCACTTCTGTGACCTTAGATAAATCACTTAACCACTCTAAGCCTCAGTGTTCTCACCTATAAAATGGGGATAATGACAGTTTCTACTTTGCACTATGGTTGATTTAAGGCAGGGATTGGCCAAGAGGCAGAACTGAGGAGTATGTAAATAACTGCATACCATTTAAAATGTAACTATTTAAAAATTTGAAGGCTATTTTTATGTATGGCTTGTGCGCCATACATAGACAGGCAATGGACCGGATTTGGCCTCTGGACTGTAGTTTGCTAACCCCTTTATTAAATGAATGAACTACCTTGATGCCTGGCACATAATAGTAGTAGCTCATATGACTACCATTATTCCTTAAGGCTCTTGCACTCAAGTAAAGCAAATCTTGAAAGCGAACCCAGAGGCTGCTTAAATTATGTACTTATCAATGACAGCGAATTTTTATTTTCTTAGCAATAGAACCTCCCCCATTCCCTCAAACCTATGCAGGGATTTTCTTCCTTCCTCCCGCCCTTCCTTCCTTCCTTCCTTCTTCCTCTTCTCTCTCTCTCTTTCTTTCTTTCTTTCTTTTTCTTTTTTGAATGAAGACTTTTATAAAAGTTCTGACACAGAAACTCCCAAGAGGCAGTCTTTGGAAACAATAGATGACATGTTTTTTAAGGTGGAAAGGAACAGCTAACTTCTGATTGTCTTTCCTTTCCTTTTTTTTTTTTTTACTTGTTGGGGTTTCCAAACTGAATTGTTCAGTACAACAGAAGAAATGATAAGGATTGTGTGTTTGTTGGCAGATGGGTATAGAGTTAAGGAGATGGAGAGATACTTGGATTGGAAAGGGGCCTTGAGGAAAGAACAAATGTGGTTTAAATAAATATTTTAAAATATTACACTGAAAACTTTTCCCTATTTTCCCCAAAACTTGCATTATTTGCTTATGTTTTGTTAAGCTGGATCTCTTTTAGGGTGAGAAAATAGTGAAGGTGAGAAGGGTCTCACTATGGACAAAGGGCAAAGCCACAGTCAACCATGGAGTCTGGTCACCTGAGTTTCATGCAGTTTAGTTCATTGATTGAGAACACAGTTTAGGAGTCAGATAGAACTGGTTCCAACCTAAAACTCCAGGTTTTTTTTTTTTTCTTTTAATTAGCAGTACAAGTTGGGAAAGCTACTTGACTTTTATCAGTGTTAATAGCTTTATTTGTAAAATAAGTAAAACTCATTGTTTTCCTAATGAAATAATGTCTGTAAAACATTTAGAACAGAATCTGCTAAGGAATGCATGCCCTTGAAGGGCTAATTATTATTGTACATCTTAACAGTGTACACTGGGAGACATTGCTGGTGGGAATTGCAGGTAATCAGGCCAAGCAGCTCCTCTGGGGGCAAAGGCTATGGACTCTACAGGAGGAAGTCAGAGGCAAGAAGACCACAATGGCATAAAGTATCAGTGATGAGTGTTTCTGAAACTCTTCTGTAAAAGTCATCCAAAAGCAAATGAGGGAAGCCTGTAGTCCTGGGCTCTGGTGGAGCAGATCCAAACAGACCCCAGACATGGGATATCAGATAAGAAGAGGTTCCATGTTTAGACTTGTTGGGTCACCCCAGAAGTACCAGTGATGGCTGACAGCACTTGCCTCTTGAATCTTTTGGATTAGATAATTCTCTGTGATGGGGGCATCCTATGCATTGAAGAGTATTTAGCAGCATCCCTGGCTTCTACCAGAGAGAAGCTAGTAGCATCTCCTCCAGGTGGGAAAACTGAATATGTCTTATTAACTAGGTAGCCTAACGTCCCCTGGGGAACAAAATCATCCCTGGTTGACGAACACTGATCTATGTGGACAGTTTCATTCTCCTCTAAAGACTTTCAGAAATAACTATACTGGGTGGACTTTATGGAAAACTAAAGGCCCTTCAGGAGCAGGTGGGGGACAAGCTGGTGAAACATAAGTTACACATACAGGATATAAAAGCTGAAGGATATGCACACAAGAGTAAGCTGTATAGGGCTTTTTCAGGATGTGTGATTTCTTTTCTCAGTCTCAGCATAGAGTTGAATATCCTGAAGTATAAACTGTTAAGTGTTAGGTTCTGAATCCCAAAAGTCTAGAGACCTTCTAATGCCATCTTTGGCCCTTAGGCCTTTACATTTGCTGTTCCTTTGCTTAAAAACCTCCTCCCTGAGGAACAGTGCCTCCACAGCCACCTTTTTTTGCTCTACCACTGTATCCTGTGACGGTTCATTTTATGTGTCAACCTGACTGGGTCATGGCGTGCCCAGATATTTGGTCAAATACTATTCTAGGTGTGTCTGGGAGGGTGTTTTTGGATAAGATTAACATCTGAGTTTGTAGATTGAGTAAAGCAGACTGCTTTCCCTAATGTGGGTGGGCCTCATCCAATCAGTCGAAGGTCTGAATCGAACCAATACACTGGCCCTCTTTCAAGTAAGAGGCCACTCCTCTTGCCTGATTGGTTGAGATGGACCATCAGTCTTTTCCTACTTTTAGACTCAAACAGAAATATCAGTTACTGTTGGGTCTAGAGCATGCTAGCTTTCTAACTGGAACGGCTTTCCTGGTTCTCAGGCCCTCAGACATGGACTGGAACTACAGTATGGGCTCTTGGGTCTCCAGCTGTCCAACTTCAGATCTTGGGACTTTTCAGCCTCTACAATCACATGAGTCAGTTCCTTATAATAAATCTCTCTATATACATGAAGATGTATATAGGTATAATGTCCTGTTTCTCTGTAGAATCCTAATATACAACCGCTGCTCCCCCTTCCTTGAACAACTCCTCTGCATCTTTCCCCTCTCAGCCTAAATATTATCTCTGAGTATCCTTCCCTGAACCTTTAGATTGACTAGATGCCACTTCTTTGGACTCTAGCCTGCTTAGTGGTCTATTGCAGCCTTTAAAGTTTCCTCAAGGAAGAAACCATATCTTGTTCCCTCATGTAATCCCACGGCCTAGCGTGGTGTCTCACATAGAGCTGGCAATCACAAGGAATTTGTTTAATAAATGCTCAATTGCTTCGTAGGAAGTAAGCATGGCTTGAATAATCATATTTTTATGTTGTTTAAAAATCTCTCTATATTTCAGCTACTACTTAGGAACAAGTACCATTTTATTAATAAAGCACCGTAGAAATCATTGCTATTCCTTTTTCTTTTTGTTTTTTTGTGCGGTACGCGGGCCTCTCTCAGTGCTGTGGCCTCTCCCGCCGCGGAGCACAGGCTCCGGACGCGCAGGCTCAGCGGCCATGGCTCACGGGCCCAGCCGCTCCGCGGCATGTGGGATATTCCCGGACCGGGGCACGAACCCGTGTTCCCTGCATCGGCAGGCGGACTCCCAACCACTGCGCCACCAGGGAAGCCCCATTGCTATTTCTTGAAGCCAAAAAACAACAACAACAACAACAACAAAAAAAAGTGTTATAAGATTTAGAAGCAACCTGGTGAGTGGGAAAGGATCCACTAATGAGCCTGAAACCTACTCTAAAATGTGAAAGTTGAAGAGCCCTTACCTCACTTTGGGTCGAATAGTGTTCTCTTCTGTATTTTTTAAAGATTGTATTTGGAACTATTTTCCCCATTTTATGCCGTTATTTATTATCCTGCTCAGTGGATTTTTGCATTAGAGGTCTATTTCTGCCTGGTTTGCCCTGAGGGAAAGGATGATACAGAACCCTCATATGTCTCTGTTACTATGTATTATTACTTGGAAAATGTCAACGCAAATGCCATGTAAGTAAATAAAATGCTCCAGACGCTTTAGCTCTCACTGCTAAGCAGTGGGGGGAAAGAGCAAATGTTTAAGTTTTAAGAGATAGACTTAATAAGAAGCTGCCATTTTCCGTAGCGTGGGAGAAAAAGCATATTCTCCTCAAGCACGTGTAATTTGGTATTGAGGATTAATAAAATATTATTGAGTCTGGCTTTGTTTTCTGTTTGTTGTTATTTGGTTTTGTCACAGCCTGGCAGTCTCAGTTCTATTGAATTTAGTGTATATATTCAGCTATCAAGTAACAAAATTAATCTATTGAAAGGATTTTTATCTTTTATTAGGAGAGGCTAGGCAAAGCTGTTTCATTTGCCATTACTCTGGGGACTCATTTTTGGTTAATCTCTTTCTGATTTCCCCAATCATGTGGAGAATCAGTAAGATCCAGTCAGATTCACCTTCCTCTAAACTCCACATGAGGGAACTCAGTTGCTTTCAGACAGGGTGAATCTCCTCCCATGTACTCTCTTTAGGGTCGGGTATGGGGAGCTTCAATCTATTTATATCTTCTGGGCAGCTGAGGGCTGACATGTAAATGTGGAGATTGTCAACACAAAGAACATAGTGTAATTATTTGGAGAAAATTACAGAGTGCACTTTTTCCCCCCAGAAGGGTTGAGAATTGAGTGTTCTGGTGAAATGAACATCTTTGACAATGGAGACTCACCACACTGTCCCTAATGCTACCCGTAGACTGTCATAGTACTCGCTGCACATGGATTACAATCTTCACACAATTAATATCCTAGACCTTGGAAGACACTGTTCTAGTCACATACTATGTGATAGCTACTCACCAAAGATGGCCTCTAACGAACCATGCCTCCCAATATTCAAGATCTTATACTGCCCTCTTCACATTGAAGCTGGGCTGATCCTGTAACTTGCTTTCCCAATTGAATGGGGTAGAAGTGACAATGCGTTTGCATTTCCGAAAGCCTGAGCAGTCATGTAACAGGTCATATTGTTCTGAAGGAGAGACCTCGTGAAGATACTATATGGGAAGGATATATGAAGAGAAGGCACTCTGAGTCTGTATGGAAATAGAGATAGAGACCAAAAAAGATAGAGAGGGAGAGGGAGAGAGAGACAGAGAGAGAGGAAGAAATCCAGCTGCCCCAGTTTCCCACCTAAGCCTAGCTATCCCTGCCAAGGTGCCAGGTACATGAATGAAGCCATTCTGGACATTCCATCTTTGAAACTGAATATGCAGCCACTATTTGACTGAAGTTGCCTGAGGAACTACAAGCAAGACCAGCAGAAGAACCACACAGCTGAGCTCCAGTCGACCCACAGAATCATGAGAAATAACGGAATGAGTGTTGTTTTAAGACACTAGGTTTTGAGGTGATTTGTTATGCAGTCATAGATAACCAAAGTAGGAACCCTAAGACCCTAAAATAATTTAGTTCAGTCATCTTTATACTATAGGTGAGGAAACTGAAGACCAGAGCAGCGAACTCATTTGACCAAAGTTACCAAGTAACTTAGAAAAAATGCTGGGATTAGAACTCACATCTCTGGATTTCAGTTAAGGTGTCTCTTCATTTTACTATGCTGAGTTAGTTTAAATACATGAACACTTAAAACAACTCTGTGACCCAGGAATTTCACTTTTGAGAACGTATCATTAGGAAATAAAGAAAAAACATTGTGTCTAAAGATGTTCACATATTATTTATAATAACAGTTGGAAACAAAGTGTAAGTCAAAATATAGAGGCACAGTTAAGAAATTTGTCTACACTTAAACAAATAACATGTGGCTATTAAAAGTGATGCCTTTGAATAGCATGAAAAACACATGATATAATGTTAAGTGAAAAAAGTGGAGCACAACGAAAGCAGGACACAAAATGCTTTTTGTATCCTTAAAATTAGTACTTTTTTTCCCAAAGACTAGACAGAGAAAGCATATTGAAAAGATATCACCAAAAAATTAACCATAATTAATAGGAAGTAGTAAGACTAAAGGATACATTTTCAGCCATTTTTCCTGTATTATTTTCATAAATATATTGGAAAAAATAAATATGTACTGTAGAGTAAAACTCTACTGATTTTAATTTAATGTCTTTTATTTAAAAGACACTTTTGGGGTTTCTATGCCCTTTGAACAATACTTGTCATTTTACAGTCCTTTGCTGACAGAGGAGAGAAGGAATATAGTGTGTGATTTATTGCTTCTCCTATGGGTTCTTAATATGATCCTGATGTCAGCTTAATTTAATTTGTGTTTTTCTTATAAAAGAATGGAACAAAATAAAATTCCATTCTAGTTATTTATATTCTTTGCTTTTTTCCCTCAATTCTACATAATCAGACTGTAAATAGTATTGCAAATACAAAATGTATGTTGTTCGCTATATGAGAAAATTAAAATATTCAATGATTACTTTAACTTGGTATTCCTCTTCCTATTTTCCATAACCAGTTTCTAAACTTAGAATGGATTAGCTCAAAAAAGAAAACTGCCTGTCTCCTTAGAGAAGAAGTTACTGCTGTTGAAAGTTGTTACTAGCCTCTTATTCATTAACTAATTTACAGGTGAGTTGTTCACTCAAATGCCTACACAACAAACCTATTCTCAAATTATTTATTTTTATCGCTAAAATTTCACAGTTGGTATGATATATTGGAGAATAAAATATCAAAATTAAAGCTATTTTTATTTGTTAGCAACTATTTTAACATGTGAAATCTGATTAACACTTGAAAATCTAATTTAGATGTTCTAAATCAGCTTTTAAATATGGATTCTCAAGTCCCCATCTTTATTTCTGTGGCTTACACTTTTAATTTCCCCAGTGCCTGGCTATAACCCAGAACAAGTTTAAATACAGTTCAAATATCTGAAAAGGCTGATAATTTGAATCATAATACTACAGTGTAATAAGTAAAACAGGGAAGAAATACCTCTGAGGCAGGAAAGATAGGTCCCGGCCCAAGGACAGTCTCCTCCTGCATAAGCCTTAGGCAGAAGGCAAAGCTACCTCCTTGTTTTGCACTTAATGAGGTCATGAGGCATGGAGGAATGGCATCTAAAACAGAAACTTTGTAGCATCTGAGGAATGGCATGTGAAACAAAAACTTTGTAGCATCTGAGCAAGAAACTCTTGACCGTGAAAACTATGGAGCATGGGCTTTGAGGTAGGCGATAGATAGGCTTTGGGTTGACCTGCTGCAACCTGTTTCACGCGGACTTGGAGATAAACTACTGTTGGACTATGAGTCCTGATTGGGTGAAAGACAAAGCACCCCCCCTCCCCGCAGTTCCGTCATTTTTGTGGTCAAGATTTCCCAGCCCAACACACACGCAGAGGGGGTCTCAAGTTATCCTCTAGTAACTTTGGCCACATTGTAATATCCTTGTAATATCATTAGCATTGCCGTTTTGACCTCCTCCCTCACACCCCGCCCTGTGGTTTTCACTTAGGTGTTCGTGGGAAAGATCAAGAAAGGAGCTTGGTGGAAGCACAGATAAGGAATTGCAGATGACACGATTATAGGGGAAAGAAAAGGGGAGTCACCCTCATCTAAACCCCAGAAGATTAAGCCCATATTAACAACCTAACTGCCCCTATTGCACACTCTTCACTCACAAGAATGCCCACACTCTCTTCCTCCAAGTGTGTAACTCCTGCTTCTGGCCAGAATAAACTGCTTCTGTGTGTGCTTTCCCACACTTACTCTGCTTCTGATAAACTCTGTGCCTGCTTTGCAACTCGGTCTCTCTGTGGAATTCTTTCTTCAAAGAAGACAAGGACTGAGGTCCTTCTCGCTACCGAAAACACCTCCACTCATCTCCAGTGAAACAAAGTTCATTGAATTTATGTATTTTATTAACTTTCTGTGTCACCAAAACTGGCAGGTGTGTTTTTCTCCCTGACTTTTAGGATCATAGCTACCATGGATGACTGAAGTTGCTGGATACTTTCTCCTTTAGATAAATAAGGAAAAACACATAGTTTGGAAAAAGTGAACAAGTCTATATAAGCCAGCATAATTATCTATAGTAGCTTATTTTATTTTATTTATTTTTTTAACCTGGTGAGTGTTTGTTTTTTTTAACATCTTTATTGGAGTATAATTGCTTTACAATGGTGTGTTAGTTTCTGCTGTATAACAAAGTGAATCAGCTATACGTATACATATATCCCCATATCCCCTCCCTCTTGCGTATCCCTCCCACCCTCCCTATCCCATCCCTCTAGGTGGTCACAAAGCACGGAGCTTTTAAAGGTTACAGGCACTATTCTCAAGGTTACTGACTAGTGAGAGAAAGATATGTAAATACATTGCCCCCCAAAAAGTCATTACAATATTATGATAATCTGTGATAACTACTGTATTCAGATATGTTCAAATTAGTGGTTACATGTGTAAAAAATTAATAAACAAAAACCTCAGTTAAATAGAGTTGGGAAACCAGAAGCTCTCATGCCCTGCTATAGCTAGCAAAGCCCAACAGGAAGAAGAAAGACTCCCCTTCTTTACTGGCAAGGACTCACCCAATGAAAAGCCCTGGAATAATTGTTTACTATGGCTCTCCCAACTTTATTTTCCTCTGTAAAAGCATTCTCCTTCCCTTGCTGTGCAGGGAAAAAAGCATGTGACCTCCATGGTTGCAGATTCTGAATTGCAATTCCTTGCTGAATAAGGAATAAGCCCATTTTTACTGGAGAAATAACTGGCAGTCTATTTGTCTTAGGTCAACACAGGAATACAAAGTATGTCAGCGTATGTCATCAAAGCATCCAAGAATAGAAAAAAAAAATCTCTTTGTTATAGAACACATGAACACATTTTGAGTTTGAAACAAGTGCACACACCATAATCTGCTTCATCGGTTGTTAATCTTATGCCTAAATATAATCTAATCTTTCAGAATAAGTTTGTTTCCATTAGTAACTTATAATGCATGAGATTTCATCTTTAGATGACTTCAAGTTTGAGCAGTAGCCCAAAAAATCATATGATGAAGAAATTAAATATACTTTATTTAAAATAATTTATACCTTAGATTTATTCTGTGTAGCCTACCTTGAGTCTGCATACTACCACATATTAATAACAGTTATTTATCAAAGAAGATATCTGCTAGAAGTTGTAGATTGGACATGATACTCAGACAAGTTCTGGTGCCTGTCCAGTTCTTATTTCCTCCAGGAGAACTGTCATCCACACAGGGGTGTGCCCCTGAAGACAGATTTTAAAAATATGTGACTCTATCCCTCACTACAGATGACTGGATTATAGGGAAACACGTGCTCAGCTGGGCCAATTATACTCTCTCCGCCCTGATTTTGGAGTTGGAACACAGCAATTTGGGCCAAGTGTGCATGCCAGACATTGAAGGACATGAAAACTTAGTGTTCTGGGGCTGAAGCTAAGGCAGCCATAGGGCAATTACTTTGCGACAACATGAACTGAGAGATAAGCAGAGAGAGCTGATCTTCAGCACGAAGCAGGATAACTAGAGACAATGGGAAAAAGATAGCTCGATTTTCAATTCTGGAGAACAGCCGTTGTTCCTAAAAGCTTCCCAGTTGTAGCTCTAGCTCTTGGCCAACCCTGGCCGTGTTGCTGCCACTGCTCTGTCTCAGAGGTTACACTGAGTCTTTATAGTATTTTCCACTCTTTTTTTTTTTTTTATTGCGGTACACGGGCCTCTTCACTGTTGTGGCCTCTCCCGCTGTAGAGCACAGACGCCGGAAGCGCAGGCTCAGCGGCCATGGCTCACGGGCCCAGCCGCTCCGCGGCATGTGGGATCTTCCCGGACCGGGCCACGAACCCGTCACCTCTGCATTGGCAGGCGGACTCTCAACCACTGCGCCACCAGGGAAGCCCTCCACTCTTTTTCTTAACTTACTATGCGAATCTCTGTTTCTTGCCACCAAAAGAGCTTTGCCTAAGTCAACAGCCTTTTTCTAATTTATAGTAATGTGTAAATGCCAGTTTTGCCAGTGGTATTCTGTAGGAGACACTAAGCTCTTCGGTTGTATGCTTTGAAGGACAGGGCCCTTATCTTACCAATTATTTATAGGTCATAGCACAGTGCAGAATATAGAGTAAGTGCTCCCCCAAGCTGTGCTTAATTAAATGAACAAGGGGGGCTTAAGTGAAAATTTGGTATATCTGCACCACCCATTTTGTGATTTGCCCAATTATTCTTGATACCAGTGGATTGTTTTCATATTTTTTTACTTGTTTCTTTACATTTGTAGACTGTACAAGTGACTTCTGCCAGCCTAGCTCTAAAGTGTTTACGTCATTAAATCACACATGAGGGGGAGCTTGTGTTCTCATTTAACTTTCAATCCAGACATTTATAAGGGCTCTGAAAAACAAAGAACCCTCTAGGCTACTGTAATGTTCATGGCCTTTTCCTACCTTGCAAGTTTTCATAGATACCTTATTTGGAGTTTGTTATAGGTCAGATGAACTGAATGGATGAGATTTTCTTTCTCCCAGAGTAAGAGGCCATTGTCTTCCATAGAGGATTCAGTCAGTAACAACCAGAATGCCCCCTCCCCTTTCCTTTTTAGTTGAATAAATCATGGTCATGACAGTTCATCCATTTTTCCTTTGATCCTGACCTTCGTTGAATCATACTGTACTGTTCTCCACAAAGAGTGATTTTTCTGCACCTAGGGGTGGAAATAGTGGCCATAGGGAAGGGGAGGAAAGTAGGCAAGGTCAAGAGAAGAGGGGATAGTATTGAATTTTACTTCTTGAAATATAAAGAATTGCTGGAGAAGAGCAATGGAGATTAATGGAGGGACACTTTGCAATTAAGAAATCAATTTTTTTTCACTTTTTCTCTGCTCTCAAACAGTTATTGTAATCATCTATCTTTATCCATTGATATGTTTGCTACGTAGGCATTAACATTGATATATCAATGTTAGACAAGGTGAAAGTTGTCTGCTAACTTGTGTTTAATGAGTTCTGAGTCATTTTTTTCATGAAAACCACAAAATCAAAGACAAAATTCTGGAGCTGGAAGAACTTCAGGAATTACATAATAATTATTCATTTTGTCATGAATATTAATATTTGTTTCAATTCCATCTTATTCAAACATTTCATTTCATTTTGTACATGAGAAATACAAGGCTTCATGATGAAATAACATTAATTGAAAGTTAGTGGCTAAACCCAGATCTTCTGACTCAATGCCTTCCCCAGTACATGACAATAACATTTCCTCAGATTTTTTGATGTTTATTTGTGATGACTAGTATACATATTTCTATGTTTACCTGAGTGTATAACATTAAATATCCTTCAGTCTTGGAATTTGTTCCTCTAGGGATGAATTCATTGCTCTGAAATCAATCTATAAATTAATTCTGCTAGTTGGCATATTCATACATAATGGGCACTTACTCTGGTTTCTAGAAGAAGAAATCTGGTTGAAAAATAATTTTGTGAAAGTTGAATAATGTATGATTAGAGAATTTTGCATGTACTCTTCCTTTCCTGCTTTCTGTCATTATAAGTAAGTTTTCTTGGTTAAAGAAAAATAAGTGAGAATAAATATTTAGAAAAAAGTCTGACCTAACTTAAACTTCAAAGTTTATTTATTTCAAAGATATGAATCTGACATTCATTCTAGGCAAAATCTTGACTGTATATTTAAAGGACTATGAATATTTAAGGAATAACTACTAGGATATCACATGAATTTCCTAAGACATTTGGAAGAAGTCACATCCAACTAAACTCATGTCCCTCTTTCATAGGCTTACCTTATTGAATAGTCAAGAGTATATAACAGGTGGTGACAAACATTTAGAGGCGTTTGCAAAGCATTTGATAAGTTCTCTTGTGAGATTTTAGTGAAAGAGATTAGAAAATATGGACTAGATTTAAAACAAATAGATTTGAAAAGGGTTGAATAATTTTATTCAAAATTGTTCAAGTAATAATAATCTTGTAGCTATCATTTATTGAGCACTTACTATGTGCCAGGTATCGTACTAAATATATCTGTTATCTCATTTAATATTTAATGTGGTATTTCATGTAACCTATGAGAGATATATTCTGATTTTACAGACGAGGAAACTGCAGGTTAGGGAGTAAGTAAACTTTTCCAAAGTTACTCAACAAGCAAAAAGGGATGCCAATATATGAACATAAGTTGTTTGACTCCAAGACCTTACTCCTAGATTACTTACTAGATTAACATAATATTAGTGGAAGAGCCTAGTTTAGTTCAGTTGAATTATTCTCCCTGAATGAAATATGGAAGGCATACCCCAGTGATATAATTATAATATCATATCATTTTACTGATATTAAATTATAAATCATTTTTATTTCTTATAGTTTTGCTTGATTTATTCCATTAGTAACATTTTATTGGGCACTTAGGCTTTGAATGACAGAATCAGGATCTAGAATGATATTGAAAATTGGTATTATGAAGTTGAAATGAACAAGATACAATTTAACAAACATAAATGTAAGAACTACTGGCTCTTGGGTCCAAGAAAGCAAAGTAAGAACGCCTGAGAGAAACAATGTATGTTGCTTAGCATATGTGAGACTCTGATTCATAATAAAAATATATATTTTTTTTGTCCCTGGCACAGAGCTCCTAAAACCCTTGGAATTTCTTAAGCAGAGAGAGCAATCAAGGTGTCTTTTGTTATGTTAACGAGGTAACTTTAGTAAGCTCCTAGGTAACCCCCAGAGGGGCGAGATGGTTGCCAGGAGAACCAAGCAAGTGATTAGAGGGTTAGAACTTTCAATCCTATTCTGAATTCCTGGGAGGGAGAGAGGTTGGAGATTGAATCAATTGCCAATGGCCAGTGATTTAATCAATCATGCCTATGTAATGATACCTTCATAAAACCTCAAAAGAATGGAGTCCATAGAGTTTCCAACTGGTGAACATGCAGAGATTCTGGGAGAGTGGACTGCTGGGAGAGGGCATGGAGACATAGCCCCCCTTCTTACATACCTTGCCCTGTGCATCTTTTCCATCTGGCTGTTCTGGAGTGATATCCAGTAAACTGGCAATCTAGTAAGTAGTGTTCTTTCTGAGTTCTGTGAATCACTTTAGTAATTAATTCAAGCTGAAGAGGGGGTTGTGGGAACCTCTGATTTACAGCCAGTCAGAAGCCGGAAGTGGGGGCAGTCTTGTGGGACTGAGTCCTTACCCTGTGAGACCTGAGGCTATCTCCAGGTAGATGGTGTCAGAATTAATTACTTGGTCAGAGCTAATGGCTTGATGGTGTGGAAAAAAACCCACACACACACTGGAGCATGTGTGAAAAAGACTTTGGGGTTTTGGTTTATAGTCAGTTCCAAGAGAGGCAACGCTTTGATGTGGGAGCTCAGAGAACTTATGTGATCACAAGAGTATTAATAGGCGGACGTCCCTGGTGGTGCAGTGGTTAAGAATCTGCCTGCCAATGCAGGGGACACGGGTTCGATCCCTGGTTTGGGAAGATCCCACATGCCGTGGAGCAACTAAGCCTGAGCGCCACAAGAGCCACAACTACTGAGCTCACATGCCACAACTACTGAAGCCCGTGCGCCTAGAGCCCATGCTCTGCAACAAGAGAAGCCACCGCCATGAGAAGCCCATGCAACGCAACGAAGAGTAGCCCCCGCTCGCCACAACTAGAGAAAGCCAGCGCACAGCAACGAAGACCCAACACAGCCAAAAATAAATTAAAAAACCAAACCAAACCAAAAAAACCCCAAGAGTATTTATAGAACAATGAAGGGGGCAGTGCCAGACTGTTTCCACTGATTGCATTGAACACCTCTGGAATTTTTAGTTCTAGGTGCTATGAAGTATATGGATATGTGTGCATATGAAATTGCTAAAAGGGCTGAAATCCTGGCAGAGAGAAAATAAATGAGGAATGTTTTGGTGGGGGAGAATAGCATTATAGCTATCTTTAAATATTGAGATCTTCCAAGTGGAATGTGGCCAGATACTGGTATACTAAGGAGAGGGTTTGGGCCTATGGATGATAACAAAAAGTTTTTTGTTTTAACAGGAGGAAGACATTTTTGATAGTGCCATTTCAGGATGGCATGGGCTGCCCCATTAGGAGGTGGATATTTAGCCGTAGAGGCATTCAAGCAGACACAAAATAGCAAATGTCAGAATTCTGATCAACAAATACAAATTATCTCCTTCCTAAGGGAACTCTAAATTATGTGGTAAGTCTATAACTTTGGATACAGAGGGCTGAAGATGCCAAATAATGTTACAGATAGTCTCAAAGGCAGCCAGGGCAGACCTACTTCTATTGGTATTTCTATGCTGTTCAACCTACTTAATTTGCTGGTGCAAAATATTTTGCATATGTGAAAATAGGGCTTTACAAATATTTGCCCAGAATAACTGTGGCTTGCTCTAATAACGAGTTCCTAGACTTTATAGAAATTTAGTAGAGAAAACAAAGTAGTCAATCTGGTATAAAACATATCGAAAAATATGGCTGTGTGCCATATATCATATGATATCATTTTATATGTGGAATCTAAAAAATGATACAAATGAACTTATTTACAAAACAGAAACAGACTCACAGACATAGAAAACAAACTTGTGGTTACCAAAGGGGATGGGGGGAGATAAATTAGTAGTTTGGGATTAACATATAAACACTACCACATATAAAATATGTAAACAGCAAGGATATACTGTATAGCACAGGGAACTATACTCAATATCTTGTAATACCTATAATGGAAAAGAATCTGAAAGAGAATATCCTATCTATTTATCTACCTATCTATCTATCTGAGTCACTTTGCTGTACACTTGAAACTAACACAACATTGTAAATTAACTATATTTCAATTTAAAAAATCATTAAGAAAAAAAAGAAAAATATGGACTTCCTTGGTGGCACAGTGGTTAAGAATCAGCCTGCCAATGCAGGGTACACGGGTTCGAGCCCTGGTCCAGGAAGATCCCACGTGCCGCGGAGCAACGAAGCCCATGCGCCACAACTACTGAGCCTGTGCTCTAGAGCCTGCGAGCCACAACTACTGAGCCTGTGCTCTAGAGCCTGCGAGCCACAACTACTGAGCCCACGTGCCACAACTACTGAATCCCGCACACCTAGAGCCTGTGCTCTGCAACAAGAGAAGCCACCACAATGAGAAGCCCGTGCATGCAACAAAGAGTAGCCCCTGCTCGCCGCCACTAGAGAAAGCCCACGTGCAGCAACAAAGACCCAATGCAGCCAAAAATAAATAAATTAATTAGTTAAATTAAAAAAAAAAGAAAAATATGACTATGTGCCACATCTCTCCCAGTCCCAGTCTGGTCCCTTCTTATTATTAATTTATTTTTGTTTGTTTAATTAAAACGAATTAGAATCAGTAAACAGCATTTGCACAGGAACTTCTGGGAATCATAGTTGTCCTTCTTTTTATCTATTAGACAGTCATATAACCTGCAGTGTATCCATCTGCTAAAAGTCATGTTTTCATGGTGTTTTGAATCAGAGAATGGTTGCTCTCCCCTGCGGTTTGATCCTCCTCTTCAGGGAGCACACATTACAGTCATGCTTTTTTAGAGAAAAAGTATCAAAAAGCGGTTTGTCTTGTGACTTTTTGACTTCTCCGCATCCCCTTCCAGCCACAATCTTCTCCCTCCTTCCAGACTCTGGGACTTGAATGTATAATTGCAGCCCGTTGTCTGCAGCGTAATTATAGCCTCATTGACTTGTTGCACAGCAGGATGACAAGAGTGCTGGCTGTCAGACAGGGTCAGAGGTCAGCTATTACCCCACGGATTGCAGGCAGCAGCCTCATCAGGATTCTCGGGAAGTCTCTTCTCAGCCGTGGGACGGGTCTGCAGCTGCCTGTGTGCCTCAGCAGATGACTCTTTGCATGAAAACACGGACTGTTTTCAAGACACAACATCCCAAGATGCCATTTGACTTCTTGTTTTCTTATGAAAGACATAACAACCATTCTGAAGTGAAAGAAAAGCTATTTTCTTGTGCTTTTCATATAAATTTCAAGCAGAATCTGTACATAGCCAGCATTAAGATATTACATCTATTTTCCTTCATACAGTTAAGATTTTAAAATAATATTTAAAAAGAAAGTTAAATCAGGAGGCTACGTTAGGATGGAAACTGCTATGTACTAAATAGGAAAATAACTTGGACACAAACAAATGAATTGTATTCAGACTGAAAATCCTATAGATCCTGTAAATAAAAGATCATAAAATCATGATGTAAGGAAATAAAAAGCACATCATATGTCAGTTAACCTAATCTTACAGGTGATAAAAGAATATTCCTTAAACAACATTTCTTATGTTTCATCTAGTCTGGATTTAAGTCTCTGATGGGATGCAAACTCAGATATATTTTTAGAGAAGGAATGTTTTAATATTACTGAAAGATCGTTCAATCCCATTTTAAAATATTTGAAATATTTCACATAACTGATATTTTCAAAATTTTAAACAGACATACTGATCTAACTCATGGTAATTTCAATGAATAAATCTGACAGAACATATAATTGAGAATTTGCTCATCGAGTTTGCAGATTATACTAAACTAAGTGACAATGTTAATGTCTGAGAAGCCAGGATAAAATATAACACGACCTTGAAAAAAGTGTTTAATCTAAAAAAGAGGACATTTAGTAAGGTGGATGGGGGACAATAAAGTTTAAACACAAACATAATGGGGGTGGGGAAATAACCCAGTAAATTTTGTTGTTAATGCACTAAATAAGAGGTGTGAATAAAATACTTTTATGAAACATGCTGAAGTGATATCAGGATTCAGTAAATGTGTTAGACATCAGGAAGCATTCCTACTATTCTATTTTTACAAAAAGAGACTACTGTATTTCATTTCTATGACTTCATTTCATTATATTATTCATGCCAGGGAGCTGTAGTGACCTCATTTAGTCAGAGTTTAGAGCAGCATTTTAAACCTTAGAAAGCCAGCAGGTCATCAGAGAAAAGTCATTTTTAGGTTTACCAGGCTGAGGTGCAAACACAGAAATCAGGATATGGTATAACACTGAGTTATATACAGGAAGTGAGAGCAGTAAGAAACCTAAGGCAGGCTGAGTTAGATGGCCGCAGCAGGGTCAGAGACAGAGGCAGTAAGAATCAGGCTGTCAAACCAGAGGTGTGAGCACCAGGGGTCACAGTGAGTGTGTGGGAAGCCCCAGTCCAGTTCTCTGCCTGCAACAGGGGTGTATGAGACATAGACAATTCCAAAGATCTGGTTGTACGACCTCCTTCACCTCCTTCACCTGATCTTTCTGGTTAATGCTAAGAGAACTACCACCATTACATACATCCATCATAACAATAAAAGTCTCCTTTATGAGGGCTTACTATGTGCCAAGACATAGGATAGGGATTCATTTATTCATTCATTCCTTTATTCTATAAATGTATATTGAGCCTAGAATGTGCCTGGTACTGTGATAGTATTAGGATTCAATGGTGAGTAAGACAACATGGTCCTCAATCTCATAGCAAGGGTGAGACAGATATTAATCATATGGTGTATATAACCTAAAGAAATATAAATATACGTATAATTAAAAGATGTGATCAGTGCTATTAACAATAGAAAAGGACACCTAGGAGACCTGGGGCCCTGACTTGCTCTGAGAAAGTGCTGCAATGTGAATGATGAGTGGAAAGAGCTAGAGAAAGAGGAGAGAATGGGTACTCTGGACAGAGAACAGTTCTTAGAGGATGTGAGAGCCAGTGAGGTATCTGGAAGAATTCCACAAAGAAGACTGGGGATGTGGAAAGAGGCCAGATCACACAGGACCTAGCAGAGTATCTCAAGGAATGACAGGAAACTGTTGAAGGCTTTCAAGTACTGATATAACATGATCCAATTTTTCTTATGATAACCCTGGCTACAGTGTGAAGAATGGGTTGGAACGAAGACACAAACTAGCTAAGGAGTCAGTGGCTTGGCTCATCATGAGAAAGATAGGGAATAATAATTTACGCAGCGCTCGCAACCTAGTAGGATCCTCATTTTACAGAGGAATAATAGACAGAGGCTTGGAGAGGTTAATTTCCAAAGTCACTCACTTACAGTGGGAGAGATTAACTCTTTCATGTTTAATCTTTCTAGTTACATAACTCATTGAAGCAAGATTCATACAAATGTAGAATTGGAATGGGAACTTAGATCCTATGTAAATTAATTCATTGATTCATTCAAATATTTGTTGAGTGGCTGTTCTAGACACATATTGAAAAAGTCCCTCTTCTAATAAAGCTTTTTAGTGGATGAAAATGGTAATGGATTAACAAACTAGCTACCTAAATGTCAGTGATACAATGATAGCAATAAAACAAGGTCATGTGATAGGCAATGATGGAATGGTTCCTTTTGTTCAGTGGTAGCGAGAAAGGCTTCCTAAAACCAGAAAATGAAGCCAGCCTGAAAGAGGGCAACAGAAAGAGCCTTTCAGTCAGAGGGGATTGCTGAGACAAAGACCATGAGATGGGGACAAGCATGACATATTTGAGGGACAAAAAGAACCTCAGGGTGGCTGGAGTATCAGGGAGAGTGGTACAGGATGTTTGAAGAGATCATCGGGGTCCAGGTTCCAAAGGACCTTGTAAGTGTGGGGTTTAGATTTTATTCCAATTGAATGAGAAGCTTTGGGAAGGTTATTAAAGAAAACAACGTAAAGAAGACAGGAGATGATTCCAGTTTTAAATGATCACTGCAGCTGCCATGAGGAGGGTAGATTGTAGGGGGCAACACTGGATGCTGGGAATGTCATCAGGAAGCTGCCTCATATGCCTCCCAGGTGAGAGATGATGGGGGCACTGACTAGGAGGCAGAGCAGTGGGATTGGAAACAAGTGAATGTTTGAAGACTTCGTTATTATGGAAAATTTCAAATATATACAAAATTAGAGAAAATGGTAAAGTAAAATCTGATATATCCATGACTCACAGTTAACTATTATCAACTCATTGCCAATTTTGTTTCTTCTATACCTCATCAACTTTAGATTTTCTTGCAGCAAATAGTATGCCATTTCATCCGTAAATATTAAAATATGAATCTCTGTTGTCTGCAAATAGTAGACAAGGGTTTATATTTTGAACAGAATACTAATTTATACCTAAAAGTGAACAATAATTAATTCCTAATGTTATCAAATGTCCCTATCAGTGTTCAAATTTCTTTGTCTTATGAATTTTTTTTCAAAGTTTGTTTGAGTCAAGGTCCTCATGTTCATATATTACATTTGGCTGATGTGTCCTCTCTCTCTCTCTGTCTCCCTCCCTCTCTCTCTCTCTCTATATATATATTATATATATATATATTATATATATATATATAATTTCTCTTCCCTGTAACTTAATTGTTGAAGAATTTGGGTCGCTTCCTGAAGAGTATTCACCAGTTTGGATTTTATTAATTGCATTATAATGGTGTCATTTTACATGTTCCTCTATCCCCTGTATCTTTTGAAAACTGGCATATAGAGTGAGAATTTTAATTGGATTAAAGTTTGATTTTTTTCTTTCCTTAGGCAAGTGTACTTCCCTCAGGAGGCATATAACATCTGATTGTCTCTTGATGCTAGCAATTGCTGATAATTACTTTAACTAATTAGTGGTGCAAAACAGTGGTAATATTGATATAATTCTATTATTCAGAAGTAGATTGTTTTAAAAAAATTTTAAAGATAGTGTGAACAAGATCGCTGATGGAATTTTGATAAAAGGGCGAGAAAGAGAGAAATTGGGAATGACTCCTAGGCTTTCGGCTTGAAAAATTAGATTGAGAGTATTGCCAATTACTGACTTGGGGAAGGCTGAGATAACAGGTTTGGGATATGTGAAGAATGAAAAGTGAAGGATTACATAGCTTATGAAAATTGAAGGGTCTGTGTAAAGAAGGCAGACTAGAATTTAGAAAAGGGATCAGAACCGTATAGCATAGTCAGACTGAATACTGCTGTTTAAAGATGATTAAGATTACCTAGGGGGAAAGCATTTAGAAGGAGAAGAAAAAAGTTTTGAAGACTTTTAAGGAATGCGAGCAATTAATCCCTAAGTACAACCATGTTGAGAGTTGAACCGAAAGGCCAACACATCTCAGAAGGCCTCTTCATGTTCACCAGTATAAACTGGAGAAAAGTATGTCCCGTTTGCTCCACAGAGGAGAAACACGCTAGTTTAGGCTTGCTTCGGGATAAGTAATACTAACCCACAAAAGGCAAAACAGGCCCTTGTGGCACACACCTGAGACCTGACATCAGAAAGAATCTGTTGTTTGTCCACAAGGTAATAACCACTGCAAAGCCCTGCAGTGAGAGGAGTTATAAACCCCATCCCTACTGTGGTAAGCAGAATCCTAACATGGCCACTACGAGCTTTGCACTTGGTGTTATAGCTGTGATTATGTTACATGGTGAAAGGCATTTTGCAGATGCAATTAAGGTTACTAATCTGTTGACTTTACACCAGGGAGATTATTGAGTGAGCCTAACCTAATCACAGGAGCCCTTTAAAAGCAGAGTTTTTTTCATGGTGGCAGAAAAGAAGTCAGAGAGATTCTAAGTGTGAGAAGGATTTGAGAAGGTATTGCTGGTTTGAAGGTAGAGGGGGCCACATGGTAAGGAATATGGGTCACCAAGGAAATAGAGACCTCAGTGTGGTAACCTCAAAGGACTGAATTCTGCCAACAATTTGAATAAGGTTGGAAGTGTGTCCTCCTGGGCCTTCAGATAACAGGGCAGCCTGGCTGATACCTTGATTTTTTGCTCTTTTGTGACTCTAAACAGAGAACCCAGTTGAGCCTGCCTGGTCTTCTGACCTACAGAACTGTGAGGTAAAGAATGGGTGGTGCTTTAAGTCGTGAAGTTGTGGTAATTTGTTACTCAGTGTTAGAAAACTAATATGCCTATGCTATGCTGGGCACTGTGACAGACTGCTACAAGGTATGCGACGATAACTGTGCATGAATCCTGCTTTCAGGGTGCAGGCCTAGGATGGTTCTGTCATTCATTTATGGAAACAGAGGAGGTGGAACTAGATTGTGCCTTGAGAGTCCAACCAGCTCTTCTCTTCTGTGTGGAAACAAGCAGCCACAGACCTCGTTCTTTCTTCTGCTCTTCCCCTTCACGGAAACAACACACACTTAGAAGTTACACGATGAACTGACACACAGCACTTAAAGTTGGCCGTATTGATATAGAATCATTGACTTAAGCTGGAATGTTGTAAGATGAACAATATTAACATTTGCTCAAAATCATTATTTTAAAAAGTATCCAAAATCTACTAAAAGCACAGAATAAGTGCACTATCATCCAGATACAGTATTTTGATGTTCTCAGTGTACAAATATGAACGTGAGTGGATGGTGGGCCACAAGGTAGAGACAACCTGAGTTCCTGTATCACGACATGGAAGATTGCAGGCTGATCAGGGACACCTACAGTGGACTATTGTCAAATAAATTTCACTGTGTTAAACTAAGAAGTGTGTATGTGTGTGTGTATGTGTGTGTGGGTAAAAATAAATGGTAACAATTCTGCAAACTTTGATCTTTATAATCTGAAAGTTTCACATATCTGATCAAAATCCTCTTATAGGACATCAAGATGTCACTAGTATTTCAAATCCATGTTATAAAAAGAAAACATATAAAAATTACATGCAATTTGGCTTTTTATTTTGCAGAAATAAAGTATATCTTATAATGTGTCATTTTCAGATCACTCTTTGTACCCCTTTATTTTGTTATAAAAATAGTAACGAGATAATTTTAGCTCTAAGTAAAGAATTTCCAAGGTTATTAAGCAGTTTTTATTTGTTGTTGACCCCATAGCTAAATTTCCATCAACTATAATAATTATGTGATCCCCCAAAACAAACATGATGTAACAAGTATAAACAAAATCTGTGGTCAACAGGTAATATTTTCTCTTTACATAATTAACTGAAAGTAAATCAATAAGCAAACCCACTTAAATGTAAAAAATAATTTTCTTTAATTATACAGTAATGGATATTATGAAAAGTTATAAATAAACTCTGTAATAAATATTTAATAGTAAACTAACCTAAAATGAAATGTTTTCTTACTAAAGGCCACCTCTTTCCCATATACCACACAAAAATATTGAATGGCTTAAAAAACTTTTACAAGAATTCACAAGATTATATACATGTTTTAAATTTTTATTTAATTAATTAATTAATTAATTTTTTTGCGGTACGCGGGCCTCTCACTGTCACGGCCTCTTCCATTGCGGGGTACAGGCTCCGAACGCGCAGGCCCAGCGGCCATGGCTCACGGGCCCAGCCGCTCCGCGGCATGTGGGATCCTCCCGGACCGGGGCACGAACTCGTGTCCCCTGCATCAGCAGGCGGACTCTCAACCACTGCGCCACTTCAATTTATTTTATTGAAGTATAGTTGATTTACAATGTTGTGTTAGTTTCAGGTATACAGCAAAGTCATTCAAATACATACATATACATTCTTTTTCACATTCGTTTCCATTATGATTTATTACAGGATACTGAATATAGCATAAGATTGTATATTATTGTAAAAGGAATTTAAGAATCAGGAAAAGTGAGGTATGATGGTCTGATAAATTCAAATATACTTTATTAGATAAGCATGTTAATGATAAGAATTGATATTAACAATGTGATACTATTATTTGCTTTTCCTTTGGGTTTTATTTCCTGATTGATTGAGCCTTCTCTGAAAGGGTAGGTATCACCTTAACATGATTTCATTTTGATTTCTCCAGGCTGGTCTGCCAGACTCACTCTCTCCTTTGTCCCCTCCTCCCCTCCGTCCATATTTGATGAGAACCCACTATGGGTCGGGCGCTGTTCAAAGCTCAGGCATTGTGCTGTGAACACGATCCCTGACCACAAAGAACATTAGGTCTAGTGAGTAAAACAGACAAGTAGCAACATAAGTGACATTTATAATGCGGGGCACTGTACACTAAGATAGAGAGCAAAAAGGATGATAAGGAAACAGATGGCAGACGCAGCCAACCCAGACTGAGGAGGTGAGAAAGCCTGTCCCAAAACCTGTCTATGTCGGAGCCCCAGTGCTGCTGAGCAGCTGGCCAAGCAGAGTTCAGGAAGTTTCCCAGACGAGAGTACAGCAGGGGTTGCAGGTACAGTGCAGGGCATTGGAGCTGGAGCTGTAAGCAGAAGCCAGGTACCTTATAAGCCATGGACCTTACATGCCTTGTTAAGAACTTTAGACTTCATCCTAGGAGCAATGGGGATCTAAGAAAGGATTTTAAGCAGGAAAGCAACACGTTTGGTTTGTGTGGTAGGAAGGTGACTCCTGCTGTACGTAGGGAAAGTGGAGGTGGGCTGTCCCATTACCAGTGGTGGAAGGAATCCAGGAAGACATAATGATGGCCAAACTAGGGTATTGGCTGTGGATGTGGAAGAAGTGGACAGATTCTAGAGACATTAAAAAGGGCCTCAACTGGATTTTGTGACTTTAGAAAAAGAGGTGGGAGTGGAAGTCTTTTTGTATTATACTTTATAATCACATATTTTAAGACTGAGTGGGTTTCTATTCCACTCTTTTGAGACCAGGCCCTTTTTTTCATGCTAGCCCCTCATCTGATCCAAACTGGGGATTCTAGTCCTATCTCTGACCTACATGTAAAGAGAGAAGTCATCCAAGCCTCTTGGTGCTGTCCCACATCTAATCTCCCTCTTCCATCTAGGGGCCAGAGCAGCCCAAGTTTGCATTTCAAATATGTTTGTTTTAGTGTATGATTGTTCCTCATTCTTGTTATGTACTAGGAGTTTAAAAGTTACTCATGACGACCTAGAGGGGTGGGACAGGGAGGGTGGGAGGGAGGCTCAAGAGGGAGGGGATATGGGGATACATGTATGCATGTGGCGGATTCACTTTGTTGTACAACAGAAACTAACACAGTATTGTGAAGCAATTATACTCCAATAAAGATGTATTAAAAAAATAAAAATAAAAGTTATTCATAATTTGAGATAGTGGATCTTAACGCATCCCAACAGATGAAGGTTTTGTGTAAATCTCTCCCCGCTCCTTTCAGACTCGTGCTGTGTTCTCCAACACTCCATGTAACAGCAACCTACATTTTAATGCAATGACGGCTATGAAAAAATAAAACTATCAGTCACTGTCAGATACTTTATAAATGGAGACAGAGGAGGGGTTCTGTTCTCTGTGTAACAGGACAGAGGAGAAAGGTCAGTGATATATCATGTGGTTTAGGATTTCCCCTTAAGCAATCTTCTAAGACTTGCTCACAGTGTGGAAGCTTTTGTCTGGACAAGGACTCTGACGACTGCTCCTCCACTGAAGGCTACAGAGATTTTAAGTCTCTGCTCTGTACAGTGTTGAAGAAAGGAAAGAATGCCTCTCAAGTGGATTTGGAGAAAAAATTAATTTTTGCCATTCATGATGGCCAGGAACTAATATTAACAGTTGTTTAACTTATGAAAAATTAATTAGATGACATAAATTATGTATGTGGGAAAAAGAAAATCTATCAATGGGTGGTTTGAAGATTCAGAAGACCACTTAAATTGCTAACAAAAGGTATTTTGTGCAGCAGGTCACATTTGGGGTGGGCTTTTGTTCCTCCTTTGTGCCAGAAAATGATGAATACAGAATTGTTCTTATGCAATTCCCTGGTAGTGAGGGATAGTCATTTCAGTAGAGTTTATCACTATGTACTTGTCTGCTGTTTGGACGCATAGAAGGCAATTGAAAAAAATTTAATAGAAAAGTCGGAGAACTGAACTGGAATGTCTGAATACTGAACCCATGTGCCTGGCAATACAGCAGAGCCTCATAATGCGTCGTTCTACCAGATCTCATGAGAAAAGAACAAACACAGTGATCCAGGAATTCAAACCCATACATGTAATGTAAAAAGTAAACAACAGACTGATGCCAAAAGAAGTTTAGATTTATTTTTTTAAATCTTGTAGAGTGATAAAACATATTTTCTTACATAACATCAGTCTTAATGGACTATTTAATTTACTGTACTTTTTTTCTGGTTAGCTTCATCTTTTCCATACCAAGAAATACAGGCAGTGGCAATACCCCTGAATAGTTGCAAACTGGAGCAGAATGGGTTGGAAATGTTTAATGTCGCTTTGAAAGACACATTGTAACTATGACTATCAATTAGTATGTCCTTTTTAAAAGTTCCATAAATCTATTTTTGGAACAATGTGGGATACAGCAATTAAATGTAAATAAATATAGTTTAAATTCAAAATAATTTATTTCTAGTTTAAATTCTGTAATGAAACAAAAATAAATTACAACTGAGGAAATCTTAGCTATTCGAAGTTAATGATATATTTATCTTTGGTTCCAATCTTGTTGCATATGATTGGAATCTTTAGTATAAATTAAATTATATTCTTCAATTAGTACACCATAGATGGTTAAGCATTAAATGAAAAATCTCAAATTCCTGGTACTATCTGACTTTCTATAGCTGTTTCTCTTTTACTGTTTTCCTTAATCTCAAAAAAAGATATATTTTCTTTAATTAAAGAAAATAGCTTAATTACCACTAAGCAACAGTGTCCCTAATAAAATTGAAAGAAATTAATGAGTTTGTCCTGGAATTAGAGAGACTCTTAAAAGGAAAGTACAAATACAAATATCTAAAGGATAGTCTAAAATCAAGAGAATACTTTCGCCTGCATATTTTAGTAAGCAGGTAGGCATTTATAATCCCAGCTGAGTGTGACTTCTATTTTTGGGGGGGAGGCATGTCCAAGGGCTTCACTGTGGTATGGAATATGGAACATGCAGTATACAACTGATTTTCATGGTGATATTACCATTGAAATTTTATCATACCTCTATGGTTCTACCGAAGAAAAAATATGGATAAAAGTGTTAATTGCATCTGTACTGTCAATTCTAAGGGCCTCTTTTAATTCACAGATGCCCAAATAGTAACTTAAAACTGAGTGACTGAAATGTGTCTCATTATATTCTGGGCCTTTGCAGTGTCAAATCTACAGAGACAAGTGCACCTCAAGACAAATGACCAGACACCATAAAACAGAAGCTTAATTATGTTCACCTACATTTTCAAATTATTCCCAACAAATTACCTTGGGTAGGTGATACATCCATCAAGGCAAGTTTCTAATTTCATATTCACAGTAATGTTCTCCTGTAAACTCCTCTAATAAGGCCCTAACTAAGTTTTCCTTGTGACCTCACTTAGTTGAAATATTGCAGGCTGTGTGTTTTGTAGTGTCTCCAATTAATTTTTGACCTTGGTGCTGCCTGGGCACAATGAGACAAGTGAAGGGTGGAGATCAGATTTAATTTTGAATTTCCGGACGGCTGCTGGTTTGTATCTCAACTTGAACATTACTTAAACATGTTATTTTTGGTCAATGACTTTTTATGCAGCATACTGGGCAAATGTAGTTAAGCGGGCTAAGTTTTGTTCTCAGCTGTCCTCTGAGTTCTTGCATAGGAACTTGAAATCTCAACAGGAAACACCTGTATGGTAGTTGTATACCAATCCTTTCCAGAGAATTAATATATAACGTTGTTCCTGAGCCTCACAAGCTCTTCCCCAAATAGAAATGCTCAGCTGCATTTGAAGGCTGCATTTTTAATTATTACTAAAAATTCAACCTCAGCTTAGAAGTGAATCTTTTTATGAGGGTATATTACACTTAGCTATATGAATGGTCAGCCACATCATTCATTTATTTCATCATTCAATTTTAGAAAATCTGTATTCAACCAACCTGTACTGAATGCCTACTCTGTGTAAGGATTGTGGAGGTATACACAGAGAAATCAGATCTAGGTCCCACCCTCAAGAGAGATTAACAAGAAAAATATTATTGTCTTAAATAGAGCCCAATTAATCCCTTCTTAGAGACAACCAGCTGATATTTGGATAGGCCATTTGCTTTGTAAAAAATCAGTTGAAATCATGCTGCTAAAACACAATGTGAGGGCTTCCCCGGTGGCGCAGTGGTTAAGAGTCCACCTGCCAATGCAGGGGACACAGGTCCAAGCCCTGGTCCAGGAAGATCCCACATGCCGCGGAGCAACTAAACCCATGCGCCACAACTACTGAGCCTGCACTCTAGAGCCCACGTGCCACAACTACTGAAGCCCGCGAGCCACAACTACTGAGCCCGCATGCTACAACTACTGAAGGCCATGCACCTAGAGCCAGTGCTGCGCAACAAGAGAAGCCACCACAATGAGAAGCCCATGCACCGCAATTAAGAGTAGTCCCCACTCGCCGCAACTAGAGAAACACCACGTGCAGCAATGAAGACCCAACACAGCCATAAATAAATAAATAAGTCTATATTTAAAAAAAGATTAAACAGGGCTTCCCTGGTGGCGCAGTGGTTGAGAGTCCGCCTGCCGATGCAGGGGACACGGGTTTAGTGCCCTGGTCCGGGAAGATCCCACATGCCGCGGAGTGGCTGGGCCTGTGAGCCATGGCCGCTGAGCCTGCGCGTCCGGAGCCTGTGCTCCGCAAGGGGAGAGGCCACAACAGTGAGAGGTCCGCGTACCGCAAAAAAAAAAAAAAAGATTAAACAAGAATCTTTCTTGCCTATAAGAGAATGATGTTTTAAAAAAAAAACCACAATGTGAGCTTCTGTTTTTGGCAATATAGAGATTAAACATAATTTTAAAACTCAAAAAATCTAGAAACGAAGAATACACATAACAAAACTATTCTTTGAATTTCATAGCTGAACTCCGGATGAAGTTGGAGAAATCCTCAAAGCCAAAAAACTAAGAGGGTTTGAAAACAAAAGTGATAACTCAAGTTGAACATGAGGCTGCAGTATCCTGGTAAAATTTGAGTTTTACCTTACTTAGAGGTTTGGGTTTTTTTTTTTTTGTTACTTCTTGAGGTTTGGGTTTTAATAGCTCAGTGGGCTTAGGAAATAAGGCCTTGAGCTCAAGCAAGAAGGACATCAAAATTGAGTTCCCAGCATAAAGTTGAAGGTCTGGAAAAGTTGTATCCTTAGTGACAGGGTAGAGCAGAAAGCTCATCTGTTGCAACAGAGAAATGGCAGGGATATTATATCAGTGTCCACCTCAGCTCAGGATAGGACAAAAAGTTTCGCCAAGAACCTTCATGTACTGACTGCCGTCATTCAAGTTTAGTATTTGAATTCACTATAACAGACATATCTAGATAACATTAAGCTAAGAAATTAATTTGACGTGACCAGGGGTCAATAGTGCCCTATGCAGTATGAACGAGGCAAACACAGTTCAGTCAACAGTGATACATGTTTAGCCTAGACCTCACAGCAACCCTACATAGAAATCATCAGGTTATAGTAAAAAATTAGTATTCATATCCAAAATATACAAAGAACTGTTAAAATTCAACACTAAGAGAACAACCAATACAATTAAAAATGGGCAAAAGATCTGAATAGGTACCTCATCAAAGAAAATACATGGATGTCAAATATAATAGCTATGAAGAGATGCTCCATATCATATGTCACTAGGGAACTGCAAATTAAAACAACAAGATACCACTACACACCTATTAGATTGGCGAAAATCCAAACATCGACAACACCAAATGATGAGGAGAATGTGCAGCAACAGGGATTCTCATTCAAAGTTGGTGGGAATGCAAAATGGTTTAGAAACTTTGCAAGGCAGTTTGGGAGTTTCATACAAAGCTTAACATAGTCATACCATATGATCCAGCAATGACTTTCCTAGGTATTTACCCAAATGGGTTGAAAACTTATATTCACACAAAAACTTGCATACAGATGTCTATAGCAGCTTGAATTGTCATTGCCAAAACTTGGAAGCAACCAAAATGGATAAACAAACTGTGATACATTTCTACAATGGAGTATTCAGTGATGAAAAGAAATGAGCTATTGATCCATTAAGAGACATGGAGAAATCTTAAAAGAACACATGTACTTCAGTAAAATTTTAAAAAATCCAAAAAAGTTTAAAAAGCATACTGTAAACAAAAGAGGCCAGACTGAAAAGCCTATGCACTACTATATATTGATAATTTCAACAATGTAACATTCTGGAAAAGACAAGTGCAAAAGAGATAGTAAAACATTAGTGATAGTCAGAGATTCAGGGGGAGGGAGGAGGAGAGATGAGTGGTGGAGCACAGAGGATATTTAAGACAGTGAAACTATTCTGTGTAATACTGAAATGATGGATATATGACATTATACGTTTATGAAGATCCATACAACTGCGTAATACAAAGTGCACCCTAATGTAAACTATGGATTTTAGTTAATAATAATGTATCAACATTGTTTTTAATTAATTATAGCAAATGCAAGCACACTAATGTATAATGTGAATAACAGAGGAAACTGTGTGTGTGGGCAGGGGAGGAGGCATATGGGAATTCACTGTACTTCTCTTTTTTTTTATAAGTCTAAAACTTCTCTAAAAAATAAAGCTGATTAATTTTTTAAAAATTACAAAACACATAAAGAAAGAAGCTACCATAAAGGGGAGTCAACTGGAACAGCTAAAAGAGAAATAGCACCTTGGTAATATCAAATAAGTGATTTATTAGAATATAAAATTAGAGTGTTTGAAATGTTTAATGAGCAAATATTAAAGTGATCAAGAAATAAGAAAAGATGAAGAAAAAGGAATCAGGATTATTTGAAAATTAGCCAATAGGTATTCTAGGAGAAAAAGTTATAATTGAAATGAAAAACTTAGTGAGAACACTAGACTTCCACTTTTCAGCCAAGGTGGAATAACAGGGACTATATTTAACATCCCACCCGAACCAACTTAAAAAAATGAACAAAATATAAGAAGCGATGGTTTTCAAGACACTAGATATCAAGGGACACTGATACATGTAAGACAAGAAACAGATAAGGTGAATCCTATGGTTGTCTGAGATTACCGTCTTGAGAGAGTTTCTAAGCCATGGCAAGGAGGGGGAACCCAAGCAGAACCCAGCAGGCTCCCTGAGTTCAGGAGATGGAACTGATAGTCCTGGGAGACTAAGGTAGCTAGACATTGCAGGATAGACAACCTGAAAGGAGAGAGCTGTACAGACAGAACTCTGGAGTTCTGCAGAGGAGCCCCCTCGAGTATTCAGCAGAATTCTGCCTGTGCATGTGGGGAAACTACTGGAGGCTGGAGCTCCTGAACCACTCAGAAGGATTAGAAGTAACAGTGCCTGATGCTTATAGAGGGCTGAGAATATTGTCTGTCCCACTAAGCTAAGTGAAAAGTCCCAAAATTTAAAGGACATTTGGTAAAGTAAGGAGAAGAATCTTGCCTCCGTAATATGGAATAAAGAGCTCTAGACTGAGCACTGCTTGTGTTACCCAACAAATTTTTAAAATGAGACCAAAATGATCAAACTGTTTCCAAGTAACCTAATTAGATCCCAGATAGAGCTCATAACTGTTTTTGGGAACACAAAATGCCCAGCATTCAATAAAGCAAAATTCAAAGTGCCCTGAATCAAATAAAAAATTTACCAGGCATGCAAAAAAGCAGGAAAATTCCATTCATAATGCGGAGATAAATCAATCAGTTGAAACTAACCCAGAAATGACACAGATGTTTGATCTAGCAAACAAAAACTTCAAAACAATTATTATAACTGTGTTCCATATGTTCAAAAAGTTGTGTAGAGACATAAAAAGGACCTGAATCAAACTTCCAGAGATGAAACTTACATGTGTTAAGCAAAAATTATATTGGATGGGATTAATAACTATTAGACACTGGAAAAAAATATATGAGTAAACTTGAAGACATACCAACATAAACTATCCAAAATGAAAACCAGAGAGAAGAGAGAATTAGTACAAAACAAAACAACAAAAAAAACCCAATCAGAGCCTTAGTGAACTGCAGGACAACTTCAAGTGGCTTAATATACACATAATTGGAATCCCTTAAGAAGAGTACAGAGCACAAGACAGAAAAAATATTTGAAGAAGTAATGGCCAAAAGTTTCCCAAACTTGATGATAATTATAAACTTATAGATGAAAGGGTCACAATGAAGCCCAGGCATAAGAAACATAAAGAAAACTACATCAATGCACATCATAATAAAATTGCTCAAAAGCAGTCATACAGAAAAGTCTTAAAAGTAGGCAAGGAAAAAAACACACATTACATGTACAGAAACAAAGATAAGCAAACTATAGTTAGAAACAATGTAAATGACAGTGGAATAATATTTAAAATACTGACAGGAAAAAAAAAAAAACCTGTAAGCCTAGACTTCTTTACCAAATCAAAATAACGTTCAAAAATGAAGATTAAAAAAAAATTCTTTTTCAGATATAAAAAGGTGAGAGAACTCACTGGCAACAGAGTCTCACCACAAGAAATATTAAGAACAGTTCTCTTTTTGATGGAGCTAACGGCAGACTCTAGGAGGGCTCAGACCAAGGAGTGCTTCCCAGAACTTCTGCTGCCAGTGTCCTTGTAGGCAAAGCGACACACAGCCAACACCCACCTCTGCAGGAGACCCTCCAACACTAGCAGGAAACTTGCACAAGCCCCTCAGATAGCCTCATCCACCAGAGGGCAGACAGCAGAAGCAAGAGGAACTACAGTCCTGCAGCCTGTGGAACAAAAACCACATTCACAGAAAGATAGACAAGATGAAAAGGCACAGGGTTATGTACCAGATGAAGGAACAAGATAAAACCCCAGAAAAACAACTAAATGAAGTGGAGATAGGCAACCTTCCAGAAAAAGAATTCAGAATAATGAAAGTGAAGATGATCCAGGACCTCAGAAAAAGAACGGAGGCAAAGATCGAGAAGATGCAAGAAATGTTTAACAAAGACTTAGAAGAATTAAAGAACAAACAAACAGACATGAACAATACAATAACTGAAATGAAAACTACACTAAACGGAATCAATAGCAGAATAACTGAGACAGAAGAACGGATAAATGACCTGGAAGACAGAATGGTGGAATTCACTGCTGCGGAACAGAAAAAAGAAAAAGGAATGAAAAGAAATGAAGACAGCCTAAGAGACTTCTGGGACAACATTAAACGCAACAACATTCGCATTATAGGGGTCCCAGAGGGAGAAGAGAAAGAGAAAGGACCAGAGAAAATATTTGAAGAGATTATAGTTGAAAACTTCCCTAACATGGTAAAGGAAATAGCCACCCAAGTTCAGGAAGCACAGTGAGTCCCATACAGGATAAATCCAAGGAGAAACACGCCGAGACACATAGTAATCAAATTGTCAAAAATTAAAGGCAAAGAAAAATTATTGAAAGAAGCAAGGGAAAAATGACAAAAAATATACAAGGGAACTCCCATAAGGTTAACAGCTGATTTCTCAGCAGAAACTCTACAAGCCAGAAAGGAGTGGCATGATATACTTAAAGTGATGAAAAGGAAGAACCTACAACCAAGATTACTCTAGCCGGCAAATATCTCATTCAGATTCAATGGAGAAATCAAAAGCTTTACAGACAAGCAAAAGCTAAGAGAATTCAGGACCACCAAACCAGCTCTACAACAAATGCTAAAGGAACTTCTCTAAGTGGGAAACACAAGAGAAGAAAAGGACCTACAAAAACAAACCCAAAACAATTAAGAAAATGGTCATAGGAACATGCATATCAAAAATTACCTTAAACGTGAATGGGTTAAATGCTCCAACCAAAAGACACAAGCTTGCTGAATGGATACAAAAACAAGACCCATATATATGCTGTCTACAAGAGACCCACTTCAGACCTAGGGACACATACAGACTGAAAGTGAGGGGATGGAAAAACATATTCCAGCAAATGGAAATCAAAAGAAAGCTGGAGTAGCAATACTCATATCAGATAAAATAGATTTTAAAATAAGGAATGTTACAAGAGACAAGGAAGGACACTACATAATGATCAAGGGATCAATCCAAGAAGAAGATATAACAATTATAAATATATATGCACCCAACACAGGAGCACCTCAATACATAAGGCAACTACTAACAGCTATAAAAGAGAAAATCGACAGTAACACAGTAATAGTGGGGGACTTTAACACCTCACTTACACCAATGGAAAGATCATCCAAAATGAAGATAAATAAGGAAACAGAAGCTTTAAATGACACAAAAGACCAGATAGATTTAATTGATCTTTATAGGTCATTCCATCCAAAAACAGCAAATTACACTTTCTTCTCAAGTGTGCACGGAACATTCTCTAGGATACATCACATCTTGGGTCACAAATCAGGCCTCAGTAAATTTAAGAAAATTGAAATCATAACAAGCATCTTTTCTGACCACAACGCTATGAGATTAGAAATGAATTACAGGGAAAAAACGTAAGAAACACAAACACGTGGAGGCTAAACAATATGTTACTAAATAACCAAGAGATCACTCAAGAAATCAAAGAGGAAATCAAAAAATACCTAGAGACAAATGACAATGAACACACGATGATCCAAAACCTATGGGATGCGGCAAAAGCAGTTCTAAGAGGGAAGTTTATAGCAATACAAGCCTACCTCAAGAAACAAGAAAAATCTCAAATAAACAATCTAAACTTACACCTAAAGGAACTAGAGAAAGACTAATCAAAAGCCAGAGTTAGTAGAAGGAAAGAAATCATAAAGATCAGAGCATAAATGAAATAGAAACAAAATAATAGCAAAGATCAATAAAACTAAAAGCTGGTTCTTTGAGAAGATAAACAAAATTGATAAACCCTTAGCCAGACTCATCAAGAAAAAGAGGGAGAGGACTCAAATTAATAAAATTAGAAATGAAACAGAAGTTACAACAGACACTGCAGAAATACAAAGCATCCTAAGAGACTACTACAAGCAACTCTATGCCAATAAAATGGACAACCTGGAAGAAATGGACAAATTCTTAGAAAGGTATAACCTTCCAAGACTGAACCAGGAAGAAATAGAAAATATGAACAGACTAATCACAAGGAATGAAATTGAAACTGTGATTAAAAATCTTCCAACAGACAAAAGTCCAGGACGAGATGTCTTCACAGGTAAATTCTAGCAAACATTTAGAGAAGAGCTAACACATCCTTCTCAAACTCTTCCAAAAAACTGCAGACGAAGGAACACTCCCAAACTCATTCTATGAGGCCACCATCACCCTGATACCAAAACCAGACAAAGATACTACAAAAAAAAGAAAATTACAGACCAATATCACTGATGAATATAGATGTGAAAGTCCTCAACAAAATACTAGCAAACAGAATCCAACAACACATTAAAAGGATCATACACCATGATCAAGTGAGATTTATCCCAGGGATGCAAGGATTCTTCAATATACGCAAATCAATCAATGTGATACACCATATTAACAAATCGAAGAATAAAAACCATATGATCATCTCAATAGATGCAGAAAAAGCTTTTGACAAAATTCCACAACCATTTATGATAAAAACTCTCCAGAAAGTGGACATAGAAGGAAAGTACATCAACATAATAAAGGCCATATACGACAAACCCACAGCAAACATCATTCCCAATGATGAAAAACTGAAAGCATTTACTCTAAGATCAGGAACAAGACAAGGATGTCCACTCTCACCAATATTATTCAACATAGTTTTGGAAGTCTTAGCCAAGGCAATCAGAGAAGAAAAAGAAGTAAAAGGAATACAAATTGGAAAAGAAGTAAAACTGTCACTGTTTGCAGCTGACATGATACTATACATATAGAATCCTAAAAATGTCACCAGAAAACTACTAGAGCTAATCAATGAATTTGGTAAAGTTGCAGGATACAAATTAATGCACAGAAATCTCTTGCATTCCTATACACTAATGATGAAAAATCTGAAAGAGAAATTAAGAAAACACTCCCATTTACCATTGCAACAAAAAGAATAAAATACCCAGGAATAAACCTACCTAGGGAGACAAAAGACCTGTATGCAGAAAACTATAAGACACTGATGAAGGAAATTAAAGATGATACCAACAGATGGAGAGATATACCATGTTCTTGGATTGGAAGAATCAATATTGTGAAAATGACTATACTACGCAAAGCAACCTACAGATTCAATGCAATCCCTATCAAATTACCAATGTCATTTTTCATGGAACTAGAACAAAAAATATGAAAATTTGTATGGAGACAAAAAAGACCCCAAATAGCCAAAGCAGTCTTGAGGGAAAAAAACGGAGTGGGAGGAAGCAGACTCCCTGACTTCAGACTATACTACAAAGCTACAGTAATAAAGACAATGTGGTACTAGCACAAAAACAGAAACATAGATCAATGGAACAAGATTGAAAGCCCAGAGATAAACCCACACACCTATGGTCAACTAATCTATGACAAAGGAGTCAAGGGTATACAATGGAGAAAAGACATCTCTTCAATAAGTGGCACTGGGAAAACTGGACAGATACATGTAAAAGAATAAAATTAGAATACTCCCTAACACCATCGACAAAAATAAACTCAAAATGGATTAGAGACCTAAATGTAAGACCAGGCACTATAAAACTCTTAGAGAAAACATAGGAAGAGCACTCTTTGACATAAATCACAGCAAGATCTTTTTTGATCCACCTCCTAGAGTAATGGAAATAAAAACAAAAATAAACAAATGGGACCTAATGAAACTTACAAGCTTTTGCACAGCAAAGGAAACCATAAACAAGACGAAAAGACAACCCTTAGAATGGGAGAAAGTATTTGCAAATGAATCAACGGACAAAGGATTAATATCCAAAATATATAAACGTTTCATGCAGCTCAATATTAAAGAAACAAACAACCCAATCAAATATGGGGAAAAGACCTAAATACACATTTCTCCATAAGAAGACATACAGATGGCCAAGAAGCACATGAAAAGCTGCTCAACATCACTAATTATTAGAGAATTGCAAATCAAAACTACGATGAGGTATCACCTCATACCAGTTAGAATGGGCATCATCAGAAAATCTACAAACAACAAATGCTGGAGAGGGTGTGGAGAAAAGGGAACCCTCTTGCACTGTTGGGGGGAATGTAAATTGATACAGCCACTATGGAGAACAGTATGGAGGTTCCTTAAAAAACTAAACATAGAATTACCATATAACCCAGCAATACCACTACTGGGCATATGCCCAGAGAAAACCATAATTCAAAAAGACACATACACCCCAATGTTCATTGCTGCGCTATTTACAATAGCCAGGTCATGGAAGCAACCTAAATGCCCATCGACAGACGAATGGATAAAGAAGATGTGGTACATATATACAATGGAATATTACTCAGCTGTAAAGAGGAATGAAATTGGGTCATTTGTAGAGACATGGATGGATCTAGAGACTGTCACACAGAGTGAAGTAAGTCAGAAAGAGAAAAACAAATATCGTATATTAATGCATATATGTGGAACCTAGAAAAATGGTACAGATGAACTGGTTTGCAGGGCAGAAATTGAGACACAGATGTAGGGAACAAATGTATGGACACCAAGGGGGGAAAGCAGTTGGGAATGGGGGTGGTAGTGTGATGAATTGGGAAATTGGGATTGACATGTATACACTGCTGTGTATAAAATGGATAACTAACAAGAACTGCTGTATCAAAAAATAAATAAAATTCAAAAAAAAGAAATGCCACATTCTAAAAATTTTTAACTTCCTGAAATCATCAAAAATTGACTTTGAACTAAAGTACCAATTTTTTGGTTACAAAAAGTCTTGACATCAATTATCACAAGCTTTTAATTAATGTCTCAAACAAAGAATAACCATCAGCATGTTAATTAACTGACATTTAAAAAATATTAGTATAGTATCAATTTTTAACATTTATTTTAATTGAAGCCACTGACTTCCATTGTATTAATTAGCATCTGTCATAAAATAATGTTTTACTGAATGATTTTCACACATTTGTGTTTTTCAAAGTATTATCACTGTCAATATTTTCAACACAGCTATATTTGTATATAATATACAATTTGTGTGTATAATGTATGTGTGTGTATATGTATGTATATATATGTAAATAAGTACTTTATGCAATAAAGTATCATTTAGTTAATAAAGCATTGGTCATCACAATATAAAGTTACAACAAAAATAAAGAAAAGAAGAGTTCTTAAGACAAAAGGAAAATGGTACCACAAGGATCTGTAGATCTACACAAAGGAGTGAAGAGCAGTGGAAATGGGAACTACATAGTTAAACATACATCCAGTCTTTCTTATTATTTAAATCTCTTTAAAAGATAATTGACAGATTATACAAGATAATGACAATGTTGTATGGGCTTTACATCATACGTGAAAAGCACAGAGGTCAGTAAGGAAAAAACTGACAATACTATTGCACGTTTCTTATATGTTCAGTGGCATAATATTACTTACAGATAAACTGGAGACTAAAAAATGTATAGTCTAAAGAAACACTAAAGAAAACAACAAAAACCAAGAGAAGATAAAATCAAATCATTTAAAATGTTTAATCTAAAAGAAGGCAGAAAAAGAGAAAAGAGAACGAAGGACAGATTGGGACAAATAGAAAACACTTAGCAGGAAGAAAGATTTGAACCTAATCATACTGATAGTCACTAAGTAAATGCAGAGATACATCATGATCATGAGTCCGAAACTGGATATGGTTAATGTTAATTCTCCCTAAGCTGATCTCTACATTTAATACAATCCAAATAGAATTCCTAACAGGCTATTTTATAGAAATTGACAAAATTATTTAAAAATTAATATGGAAATGCAAAGAATCTAGAAGAGCCTAGATAATTTTGAAAAAGAAGGACTAACACTACCTGATTTCAAGAGTTATAAATCTACTCAAATCAGGACAGCATTGTATCAAGATAGAAAAACAGACCAATAGAACATGATATAGAGTCCAGAAACAGACCCACACATATATGGGAAATGGATTCTGATGAAGGTGCCAAGGCAACTCAGTGGAGAAAGAACAATCCCTTTAACAAGTGGCGTTATAACAGTTGGACATTATGTGCAAATAAGAAAGAAAAGCAGAAAGGAAGGGAGGGAGGGACAGAGGGAGGAAGGAAAGAAGGAAGGAGGGAAGAAAAGAAAGAACTTTAATCCATATCTCACACCATATACAAAACTTAACTAAAAATGAGTCATGAACTAAACATAAAGCATAAAACTATACAGATGATAGATAAACACATGTAAAGATGCTCAACTTTAATCATTAAGTAAATGCAACTTAAAACCACAATGACATACCACTACACACCTAGAAGGATGACTAAAATCTGAAGAGATTGACCATACCAAGTATTTGCAAGGATGTGAAGGAACTGGAACGCAAGTATATTGGAAAACATTTTGGCAGCCTCTTAAAATGGTAAACAGATATTGAAATCATTAAGAATGATGACAATTGTATAGGATAGAGTGACAGACGTCTGCTTAAAGCACACACACACACACACACACACACACACACACACACACAAACTTTTAAGGACTGACATGAATAGCCCTGGGATTTGTAGGTATGTTTAACAAAAGCACAGTGACTAATCTTCTAATATGATGACAAGAGCTTCAAAAATGAGGCTTTTTCAGGAAGTAAGGAAGGGCAAGCACCTGGAAGTGCCAATGAGGAGCAAGACGTGCACTTAATCATGTCCAGATCCAAAGACCAGAAGACTGTGGAGAAAAAAGCTCTGCTGGAGAGGGCTTCCAGGGAAGAGTATCTTTGGAGACAGCCAGGGCTCCCTCAGAGCAGGAAGGTCAAGGGAAACATAGGGAAGAGAGACAGAACATATAGAGAATTTTGATGATGACAGACTGTGAGTTCCAAGAAATGCTGACAGAATTGTTTATGAAGAGACGTTGTTTATCTGAGGACTATGAATAGATTTTATTTTGTAAACTGTGTACGAAGGCAGATGTTTATGTGTAGACTGTGCCTGTGGTTACGTTCCCATTCAATGAAGACATTTTCTAGAACACTTACCTAAAACATTAAAAGACTGCTTTGGCTATTCAGGGTCTTTTGTGTCTCCATACAAATTTTAAGATTTTTTGTTCTAGTTCTGTAAAAAATGCCATTGGTAATTTGATAGGGATCGCATGGAATCTGTAGATTGCTTTGGGTAGTATAGTCATTTCCACAATATTGATTCTTCCAAAACTTTTTATTTTTTATTTTATTAAAGTATAGTTGATTTACAATGCTGTGTCACGTTCTGGTGTACAGCAAGATGATTCAAATATATATGTATATATGAATATATTTCTTTTTCAGATTCTTACAGACAGAAAACAAACTTATGGTTACCAAACAAAGGGGCGTTGGGATAAATTAGGAGTTTGGGACTAGCAGATACACATTACTGAAAAAGAAATAATAATCATCATCATGGTAGGAGGGAGACGCTCAGGACAGAAAACCCAATGGGAGAGGAGAGGGGCTCAGACCAAGAGAGCTGAAGGAGGAGATGCTCTCAACACACTGCCCAGCAAAATGAAAGGAGAACGTGCCAAGAGACCAGGATGAGGAGGCACTAATGCAGATGGCATTACTACCCGGCTGGGCGGCAGGGCACAGCAGAAGACAAGACTTCCTAAGGTCAGTCTAGGGGGAGAAGCAGGACTCAGGTCAGCCCGCCTGGGGTGGAAAACGGCGGCAGCGAAGTGCGGTTCTTACCTGTGTGGCAGCTCAGGAGGATCCGGCCTGGTGTGGGGTCGTGGCTGTGAAGAACAGCGCCTGGCCGGGCCTGAGAAAGGTGTCTGCTGCTGGGCCGAGACTCTGGAGTAAATGGCAGCAAAAGTTCAGACCTCTGAGTCCTGGAAGCTCTAGGAAGCAGATGGCACGTTGGAGCATTCTGGGTCTGGGCAGCCTCTTCCTGGTGGGACTACTTCTTGGCACGTTTTCCCCCTGAACCACGGTCTGAGTTCGTCCGCTGACCGGGCCAGTGCATCTTGTGAGTCCCGTGGCGGCCTTGCTCCCGGGTGCACGGCATCGATTTTGGCCCTTCTGGGCCACCATCCTCTGAGGTCTGAGCGGGAACCCCGGCTGCCTACGGGGTCAGAGCCTCTTCACCTGCACACCGTTTACAGAGGGCAGGTCAGTGTCCCCAGGGATGATGAAAATGGAGGCTGCGGTGGAGGAAGCTCAGTGGTGCTGCCGAGAAGCTCAGTGGTGCCGGGTCACTGGAGACTGGCGGAATCTGGGCAACAGGACCAGGGGTGCCAGCCCTGCCGGTATCCATAGCAGCAGGGGTAACCTCGTTCTTAGGCCCACCGGCCGCCTCACTCTGCAAGAATTCAGACTGCTGCTGCTTCTCTCCTCCTCCCAGCCTAACTAGGTGGCCATGATGCCAGGTTCTCAGAAACAAGACAGTTCGCTGCTAACGCCGGCTCAGGTGGAGCCCGCGTTAGCGGAGCGAGGAAGCTGGGCGGACTCTGGTCGAATCTTCGCTTCTGATTGGTGAGCCGGATGTCGCAAGACTCTTCTGTCTTCCCAGAGCGGTCCAACCCAGATCCTTCTGGCCGCAAACGGGAGAGTGTGCACCACCGCTTTAGAATCTGTCCGGGACTGGTCAGGAATATGAATATCCTCAGTCTTTAAACATAGCCCCAAAAGTGTGTGACTGTGTGTAGGAGGGTTGAGCTCTTTCGAGTGACCCCAAATCAGCATGTCAGCATCATTCTGGTGGCTCCAACTCAAGAAATCACTTAAAAGAAATACCGCACTGGTCAGAAAAAGATAATCCCCTAGCTAGGTCGTCCTCATGGAATCTGGTCAGAACACCAGGTCTATGGATGACCCCACAGGAGACAGCCCTGGGACTCCTCCTGGCATCTGGATCACCCCCTGCCGAAGTGGTATCGGTTTAAGAGTTGAAGCTTGGCCTTCTGAAAGGTGAGAAATGGGATGAGGGCCACGCTGTTCTTGAAATGTTCGGCACTGCCGCCTCTGTAGTTCCCAGGCACTAGTGGGAGTTTTAGAAATTTAGCTCAAGATGTTGAATATGGTTCTCTGTGCTACACAGTAGGACTTTTTTGTATATGTGTGTGTGTGTGCGTGTGTGTGTGTGAGTGTGTGTGTGCATGGAACAGTGTATCTGGGGTTTTGGAAGTTTGGAAGACTGCTTCGGCCCACCTGGCCCACTGAGGCACAGGCAAGGATTGCCTGGGATTAAGAGTGGTACTGCCCTTAAATATACAACATTTGTATAGATTACATAGTAATCTAGTAATGAGTGTATGCTAATTTATTTGACCTTGTTTCATTCTTGGCCACAGATGTCTAGTTTCTGTTAATATAAATATGTTCTGATGCACAGACTTTAAGTTTAATATTTAGACATTTATTTTAGTTATTATTACAAAAAGGTTGCATGTTTAGTACCCAAAACAGAAAAGCAAATGTAAGAAAACTTGCACCTGAATTTCCACACACCCATAGGTAACTACTGGAAATATTTAAATATATGTTGGCAGAATGGCCATTCACATAAAAAACGAAAACAAAAAAACCCCAGATACACACACACACACATACACACACACACGCACACACACACATATGTATATATAAACAAAAAAGGCCTACTATGTAGCATGGGCAACCATATTCAACATCTTGAGCTAAATTTTTAAAGCTGGGTTTGCCATGTAGAAAAGGCAGAGTGAGGAGAGGGTATTCCAAAAGAAGGGATTGCTATGTCCAAAAGTAGTACAGAGTGATGAGGTACAATAATTGTAGTTCAGTGTGGCTGGAATATGTGATGAATAGGGGGGAGCAATGGACATGAGGCTCAAAAAGAAGATAGCAATCAATCATGAGGGCCTCTGCCTGCTGTGAGATTTGTTCATCTCTTGGTGACGGATGGACTTTGAAGGATTTTTTTTAAGCAGGGAAGGGGCAAAACTAGATTCATATTTTCGAAGATCATTTTGGCAATCATCGTCATGGAGTTACTGACTGCTTGCTTTAAATACATTATTATGGTTAATCCTGAAAATCACAGTGTGAATGAAATATTATTATTTTCCACATTTCACAAATAAATGATTAGGGAACTTGTCTAAGGTTACTCATCTATTAAGTGAAAAAGCAGGGATTCAAACCAGAGCAGTTTGAACTAAGCTCCCTCACTTCTAACCACTACATTTCATTGCTTCTGAGTAAATTCTAGTGAAGTGTGGGTGATCAGAGATGGTCAAAGAGATTATTGAAATAAAATAGGTAAGAAAGTGGTTGATAAGAAACAAATCAATTCAAGAATTATTTAAGAGTAGAGTTTCCTAGTACCTGATTTTGAATTGGATCCACCAGCATTTGAAGTATGTGGGAAGTACGTTGAGAAATATTTTATATTTTTAAGTAAAAAGTATTATTAATGTGTTATGATATAACTTTTATGCAAGTCTTCTTGCTCATTCTCTGGGGCTACATTGTGATAACTCAGCTTCTTTGCTGTGTGGTTAGCTTAAGTATTACTGTACAATCAGTGCAGATCACTATGGCCAACTGTGTTATTTTGAATTTATATGAGCTTCTCTAATATGAGGCAATGTATAGACACACTGTCATTAAAATTTTTCTTTTCATAAATATTCATGGTTTTGTTCAGCTTTTATCTTTCTCATAAAATGTGTGTTCCTTTTGGGAAAGAAATATTTGGTGGCTTTAATAGGCTGGCTACCCTAAATCAAGTAGTTTGTTCAGCACTTTCTTGCGATCATTAGCAACACCTGCAATAGTTTGTTGTTTTGAAAGTTACATTTGCATTGTAGAAATACGTTTTCTAGTTTTTTATAGTCAGTAGATGTAATTTTAAATTTATGTATGAAACACTAAATACCAAGAGTGTTTAAATATCTGGTGATCTGGTTTCCTTCTGATAATTCACTACAGCATGCCTTAAATAATTACATCTAGCTCTGGATAGCTTCCCCTCTAACTCAGTGAGAAAGGCAATGTCACATGACCAACCTAGACATTCCAGCCTACCTGTTACCCATTGTCTGACCAGTCTTAGCTTCCACCTCGTACCCTTACTCCTTTCTCTTGGTTACAATGACTGCCTTGCTTTTCCTCAAACAAGCCAAACACGCTGGGCCTTTGCAATTGCTATTCTCACTATCTGGGATGCTCTATCCTACAGTATGCATATGGCTGGCTCCCTCACATCCTTCAAGCCTTTGCTTAAAATCTCTCCTGATGAGAAAGGCCCCCCAAACCACCCTGTATGTAGTACTCCTGTCAAAATTCTCCTCCTTACCCTGTTTCATTTAGGTTCATTGCACTTATCCTCACCAGATATATTGTATTGATACATATGCAAATGATACATAGTGCAAATCCAGATGCCAGACTCGTGGGTGGTATAGTCTCTGCCCTGATTTCTAGGCCCTACTTACTTCCTCTTGTTTCTCTAGTGATACAGTTTTATAAAAGCTCTAACCATCATCAGTTCACATAGATGGTGAGCACCCCTGTTCTGAGCTTCAGCTCACGGCAGGGAGAACTCACTGACGCTCCAAGTTCTAGGCTGTGCGTTCTGACATAGTCTCACCTTGTATGTGGCACTTTTAATTTTTATTACCAGAGCCAAAACTGTCAGCAGTCTTTATGTGTTTCCAGTTTTGGAACCAGCAAATCCCACCTACTGCTTTGTATTTCTTTTCCATCTATGATCTGGAAATTGTACATCTTGTCTTTGAGAGTGGTTTTAACTTTCCAGTTTCTTTTACTTTGTTTCAATTAAAATTCATATGGGAAATGGGTATGAATTTGTGAACTTAATTAACACTGCTCATTTTTTGATAAGTTGGAAATGGCAGAGATATTTAATTAAAATTTTTTATTCTGAATATCACAGCTGCTCTTATTTAGGCAAGTGGTTCTGTGGCACTTGGATGGGCAATGAAATAGAGTTTGGTATAATTCCTCCACAAAATAAAAATAGGACAGCCTAGTTACTTTTTGAAATACATAGTGTATTGTATATACCCTGTTCAATGCAAATATTTGTCTACTGAGGTTAATGGCATTCTATTTCATTTTATTTATTGGAGACCTGGGCTGAATATTTCATTCCCTCCCAAAGACTAGATGTTCTCAATGTAACATTCAGGGAGCAGGACCAAATATGCTTTGAGTATGCTTTGGAACCTTGTTATAAAAGATTAATGATCTTTCATTCAACAGGTTTTTTTTTGGTTTTCCTTCAAATGTTCACGTGACCGATAGCTTATCCATGTGCATTGTACGTTACAAATGAACTTGTCAGAAAAGGAATTATAGATGTCCGGGAACCAGAGATAACTTAACCTCAGGACCCATTTCCCATGCCCCACCCCTGGATAATGTGCAGAGTGTTCTTTCGTTAGGAAGAAAAGGTTTTCATTATTGTCAGACAATGATTATTGTCGTAAGTTAGTCCCAGGATTATAGAGATTTTTACATATTTTAAGGTTTACTTTGCTTTTTTGCTGGGAGTAATACCATTGCAATAAATGCAATGTGAGTGGTTGTCCTTAAGCTCCTAATATGAGAATAGCATGTTTGAGGACATGTTTGTAATGGAAAACTAAAGATCATGGATTGGATTGCTCTCCAAAGGGGGATGAAAAGTAGAATGGTTGCAAACACCCTCCACGCAGAGCAACTTTATTTTAGAACATTTCCTGTTTCTCTGAAGTTGACAGTTACCATTTTACATAGCATGTAAGCCATCTTTAAACAAAAATTCAAATTGTTAAACAGCTCTCATTATTGTACAGAATTTTTAGCAACAAAACCATGGGAAAAAAGTATTTCATGGGTATAAAATAGGAGAGGCAAGATTGACCAAAATTGAGATTGAGTTAAATTAGGAGATTTTCTCTTATTCAATAAGCCCAAACTTTAGATGCTCATAAAAGAAGACGATGAGGACAGTCCAAACATGCTCATAGCTCCCCACATACACTGTTAATCAGGGGAGAGTTGTCAGACCGGGAGACAGAGGAGTCAGGAAAAGGGAACCTGGGATTCCAGGCCTCCTAAACACAGTGGCTGCTCCACAGTTTCTGAAAAGAAGGGCTTAAAGCTGTTTTTGTATAACACTTTTTTCATTCAATATAGAAAAGCATCAGTTATCCATATCAAAGATTGTGGGGAGGGAGGCTGTTGGAGATTACAGGTCCCTCACTTTCTTCCCCCATCTAATGCCACCAAGTGCTACTAGCTGTAAACACAACCGAGCCTGAACAAAAAGAGTCTGTATACTTTGTGTCCCATAAGCTGTCCTTCAGTCTCACTCACTGAGTGATAAGAAAATGCAAAAAGCCTGTATTGACAAGTTAAACGTTTCAGCCAGTCTATGAAACAAGGCAAGAGAAAGATGTCCGAACTTGGGGCATCTGAAATATGATCTTGGGAAGATTAAAACAGTAGGTCAGGGGCTTCCCGGGTGGCGCAGTGGTTGAGAGTCCGCCTGCCGATGCAGGGGACACGGGTTCGTGCCCCAGTCCGGGAAGATCCCACATGCCGCGGAGCGGCTGGGCCCGTGAGCCATGGCCGCTGAGCCTGCGCATCCGGAGCCTGTGCTCCGCAATGGGAGAGGCCACAACAGTGAGAGGCCCGCGTACTGCAAAAAAAAAAAAAAAAAAAACAGTAGGTCAAGCCACAGGCTGTGTGGGTCACCACCAGTGCAAATGAGCAGATGTAGGGTGTCCTAGTCCTAAATTGCTATAATAGGTAAGGTTGACATAAAAAGCAATAAGCCAGTTTTATAAGTACTCAGATGCACCAAACACAACCAAAAATGTGAGAGAAATATCTAATAGACTTTTTTTGGAGGTAGGAATGGGATTATATTGTTTAAATTGGGACCAGATGAAAATCAAAGTGTTCTCCTGCCTAAATGGGAAAGGTTTCAAAATAAATTTGGTAACTCAAAAATAAAGAATTTTACATTAGACCTGAGATAACTCTGAGATAACCAATGAACTTTCTAATAAATATAGATTTAAAAAAATTATCAGTATTCTTGACTGCTTTCATGAAATTTTTGTTTGTCTTAAATAATTTTGAAATGGTTCTTTATTCATAAACTTGATGCAAGTTTACAAAATTTACTGTACATGGCCAAATAAATCTGCAATGAAAAATAAGGTGCCCCCAAAAAACTCAGAAAACAAAGCATGGGGGGGCTTGGGGTGGGGGTGTGATGAATTGGGAGATTGGGATTGACATGTATACACTAATATGTATAAAATAGATAACTAATAAGAACCTGCTGTACAAAAAATAAAGTAAAATTCAAAACATAAAAATTAGAATTACCATCTGATCCAGCAAAATTCTGCTTCTGGTTATATACCCAAAACAATTGAAAGCAAGGTCTAAAAGAGATACATGTTCCCTCATATCCATAGTGAAACGGGAGGGAAGGGGGCAGGGCACAACCTAAAAAAAAAACAAAACCAAAAAAACCCAAAGCATGCCAAATGTGCAGCTACAAAAAGTATCCACAAAAAGCTCACAGTTGCCTGTCATTTATAAATAATTTTGAAAATAAATACTTTTTTTAAAAAAGTCTTTTATTAAAAAAATTATTTATTTATTTGGTTGTACCAGGTCTTAGTTGCAGCAGGTGGGCTCCTTAGTTGTGGCTCGCTGGCTCCTTATTTGCAGCACATGGGCTCCTTAGTTGCAGCAGGCAGGGTCCTTAGTTGTGGCTCCAGGACTTCTTAGTTGTGGCATGTGGGCTCCTTAGTTGTGGCATGCGAACTCTTAGTTGCAGCATGCATGTGGGATCTAGTTCCCTGACCAGAGTTCGAACCAGGGCCCCCTGCATTGGGGGCGTGGAGTCTCATCCACTGCACCACAGGGAAGTCCCAAGAATATATATGAAATAACTAGTAAGATTTAGACTCTGTTAATTGGAAATTTGATGGGCTTATTTTAATGGCCAAGGATGCTGGATTTGTCAAAGAACAGTACTGAAATCTTTTAAATAAGTATCTTTCACTAGATATAATTGTCCATGTTTAATTATCACTCTTTTCTCCTTTTTGAGAGTCTGCTATGATCAAGGCACTGTATGTATATAAGGGAGCACAGGCTCTGTAGACAGACCTGTTGTGTGACCTTCAGCAAGTTATTTAACCTCTCCGTGCTTCATTTTCTTATATATAAAATGAAGATAATAGTACTTATTTCAAGGACTGGTAAATATTAAAAGTTTTAATATGCTTAAAATATACATAAGGTGCCTGGCACATATATATATAAGGGTTAAATAAATAAGAGCTACAAAGATAATTGCATTTTGGACTTCCCTGGTGGCGCAGTGGTTGAGGGTCCACCTGCTGATGCAGGGGACGCGGGTTCGTGCCCCGGTCTGGGAAGATCCCACATGCCGCAGAGCAGCTGGGCCCGTGAGCCGTGGCCGCTGGGCCTGCGTGTCCGGAGCCTGTGCTCCGCGGCGGGAGAGGCCACAGCAGTGAGAGGCCCGCGTACCGCAAAAAAAAAAAAAAAAAAGATAATTGCATTTTACCTTCACATATTTTTTTAAGTTTTTTTATGAATATTTTCGTGTATACTATTAATTACAATATTCCTGTAAAATGACCATTGTTAACCTTATTTTTTGAATATGAGACAACAAAAGAGGTTGTTCAAAGCCAATGAGCCAATAAGAACCAAATATAGAAGCAGAGTTCAGGCCCCCTGGTTCCTGCTCCAGGATGCAACTCCCTGTCCCTTGAAAACTGAGTTTTAATTAAGTCTAAGTCACACACACACACACACACACACACACAAAATGTGAGAGAGAACTTTGGATAAGCAAGGAAAATAATCTCACTAAGAATGAACTTCAAAGAAGATAAGTCGTTATTTAAACACGGCCAAAGAAGTGGACAGAGCACAAGGAGGAAGCAGTTAATTCCAAGGAGTCCACCAGCTTGTTTCATTTTTTTCTGAGTATATTGAGCACAATGTCCATCTGTGGCTAAGGAAGAGACCCAAGCCCTGAGTCTGTGCTAAGGGGATCCTGAGTCTGTGCTAAGGGAATCTTGAAAGTCTTCCCCAGGGTGGTCAGTACTTCGCTGTGAGGCAAATGGAGCCACAGACCCAGATACCCACTGGGTGAAGGCAAGGCAGTGACTGTTCATAATTAAATCATTTGTAACCTTTTATCTTGTTTTGGTTCTTAGAAACAAATCAAGGACACCACAAACAGAATGTAAATTGGCCTTTGTAGTCTTGCCCTCTGGTATAATTAGCAGATGTCTGGTCATAAGGCAGACCAGTGCAGGAAAAATCTATTTACGTAATGAAATATGCTATTTCCACATTCTCTGGAAAGTGCTTCTTCAAGTTCCTGTGTTCCTCTTGTTGAGATGACTTGGAAAGGGGGTGTTTTACCATGTTGATTCCAGCATAGAATCCCCGGACCTGGAGTCTTCAAATTATAAAGGAACATTTAAAAAATATCAACAAATGAAATGGAAATGTAATATGTGTTGTGAGCTTTCCTAAAGGAGTCTTTCCTTAGATCTACAATCATGAAAACACTGACAGCATGGATAAAAAAATGCAACTTTAATATTCAATAAGTATAGCATCTTTTGTTAGAACAAATGTTTGAAACTTGAGGTATATGGGGAAGAGAGAGAGAGAGACTTTCAATTGAAAATGTTGGGAATCTTTCCCTAGTAGACAACAAAGGCAGGCCATTTTCAGATGGAAGAGAAAAAGAGATGATGGTATGAAGGTTCAGAGACTCATAAAGGAGAGAAACACCGGGAGTATAAACTCTGTAGCACTGTCACAAAGACTTATCAAGGTCTGGAAAGCAACGTTTCAGTGCAACTTGGAATTAGAAGAGAGAGATGCTAAATTTTGTTTGGCTACCCAAGTCTTCCCTCATTTCATATGCCAAAGTACACTTCATTGAAAAAGGTGGAAAAGATTTCTAGCAGGTATTTTATAGGATCTCTTTACAATAAAAAATGTTCAGAAGTAGAATGCATAGCCACCTGTAAGCTGGCAATCTGCCAATTAATGTAAAGTGTACAATCAAATTTAGCTATACATAAAGTAGTAAAATTTAAAGTGCAATATTTTAAAGCTATGCTGAGATTATCACAGCCCTGGTGGTACTGCTGAAATATTAAGAGTAAGACTTGTGTCCATGATCAGTGTTGTTTAGAGTATGATTAAATCAAAAACTCCAGGCAGATTTCTTTTAAAGCTTAGATAAGATGGATAATTTTATAAAAAAATACTTCCGACTCAAATTGACCCCAGTAGAGAGAAAACCTAAAAAGACCAGTTGCCACAGAATAAAAGGGAAAGTAGTTAAAAAGCAAGTGACCTTGATGGCTTCATGCAAGACTTGCTTCATCCTCAAAAGTACACTTTAAAAATCATATAATCTCAATGTTCCTTAATTATTTGATTGCAGGGAAAAAGAGGTAAAACTTTTAAGTTTATCTAAAAATTAGTAAAAGATTTTTTTCCCAAAACTTGACAGACTTCACCAAAAAGAGAAGACTGCAGACCAAGCCCACCTATTACTATCTGAGTAAAAATCTTAGATCAATTACTAGCAAATAAAATTCAACAATGCATTAAAAACGTAAACATTCTTACCAAGTAAGATTTATTCTAAGAATTGAAGAGTGGTTAAATATTAGAAAATCCATTAATAAAATCTAACACATTAACAGAGTTATGATTTTAAAAAACTCTTATGGGCATTTCTGTTCTTCATAGATGCAAGAAAGGCATTGGACAAAATTCAACACCTATCATGTTTAAAAACAAAAGCTCTCAATAAAGTTAGAATTGATGAATAAATCCTTAATATGGCCATGTATATTATAAGCCTCTGTTGAGCTGGACTGAGTTATATATGCTTCTCAGTACTACATAAACATTTTAAAAATTGAGGGAAAGTATTACATGGATTTAAAAAATGAAAAATAGTATTAAAGAAAAAAATTTGTTTCAATATTAAAAAATAGAGCAACAAATCCATAAGATCTTTTAAAGCTGAAGTACACTGGGGACTAGGCAGAACCTGGAGAGGGAGACAAACCCCAAGAGAATCTGAAGTGACAACAGTAGGGCCTGGAGGCCTTCACCAGAGCTCCTCCTAAAAAGTGAGTCCATATGAGTGAAAGGGAGCAAGGGGTGCCCTGTGCCACTTGAACTTCCAACAACAGTGTTTCTTTTGTTTTTTTATTCACCTCCAGTTTTCGATGGTTTGGATGTCTCTAGAGTGATATTGATAATTTTTGATATACCGTTTTACACAAGAATCAGTTTAAGAAGTGTAATGTAAAGAGAAATCCATACATTATTAATCTTAATACCCTGTCAGTAAGATCCAGGTTTGTTTCCTTCTACCTCACTTAAATATTTTTTTCCCTATTCCTTTGCTGTGATTTACACATTACTCCGAAACTTTTGTCTTCCTGGAATTCTTTTAAAAATTATCACATCTTGTCAATAATTTTTAAATATGACAATTCAATTTACTTTGTAATGAGAAACTGTAAAAGTATTTTGAGAATTTGAAAGTGATATATAAGGAAAATGTTTTATAAGTATATTTCAATTTCACATATAACAGAAGGTTAAGGATAGCAAAGACGTTGGTAATTTTGCATCAGAATGTATGCTATTTGTCATGATTGTGTAAACACCTCTAATCCATTACTTCATTTTTCTGGGCTCTTTTGGACAGACATACAGAGAAAGGAGGATTAACATTCCTCTGAATACAAAAACTTGGGATATTCTTTCCCTTTACTTGAGGGAAAAATGCAAACTGCATAGGAAAAGAAACAGTGGTCTGTAACACAGACATCTCATCAGGTTGACAGTTTGAGTCAACCACAGGGGCAACGCCACTGGATGGCGCATTTCCTGAGAGTGGGTACCATGTCTGTTTTAGGCACTGCCATGTCCCTAAGGCCTAGCAGTGTGCCTGGCACATGTTGGATTAGTGATGTTGGATGAATGAATGAATGATTGTTAATGATTTGGCTAAGTTGACAACCTTTTCCTCTTAAATATTCTCCCCATGCCACACTGAAAGTCACATAATATAACCTTCTTTGCAGAGGAATGGCTTTCCTCAGTCAATGCTAAATAACTAATAGGGACTGACTACAAAATAACTCCTATTCAAGTTAGAATGAATGTCACCAAGGTTATTTGACTTAGCCATATCAAAGTTAGGAGTCAGACAAGAGTTTCCATTTTGAGGAGGCAAATCAATGAGGAGTTAAAGTGTCTAGTTAACAAACTCAAAATTTGTAATCGAAAACTGAGCATCACCTGAAAATTGTAAGTTTTTTAAACAAATGAAGGACATGGAGGTAAATGTTTCTAATTAGATTCACTTATCTAAAATCTTTTGCTTTCCTTAGTAGCTTGATGCTCACAGCATAAGGTCAATGTGAGATTAGTGGTAAAATACACAGGATCACAGGATGGTAGAGTTCATAACACAGCCTGCTTGGGAGGATGTTATGTGCATGGCCCACAGGCAGGACTGTTTATTTCAGCCCGTGACAAACATGACAAATGACATGCCACTCTGACATCATTGCTACTGGTCACTAGAAATGCTGGCTGAACATCAGCCCAGAACCCAATTCCCACAGGTCCACTGCCAAACAATTTGAATAAATCCAGGCAAGTTTACAATTTTTGCTTTGGCTGAAAAATATTTCTTTCCCTTGGCTGTCTAAATAGCTTCAGAGTATTTGAGGGTGGACTGTCACCTCCCATGCCTAAAAAGTACTGTTAGTCTTTTAAAAAACATCTGTATTGAAATATAATTCACGTATCATACAGTCCACCCATGGCTTTTAATATTTTCAGAGGTGTGCAACCATGACCACAATCAACTTGAGAACATTTGCATCACCCTAAGAAAAAATCCCACACTCCTGATCTATCACCTCCCCATCTTCCTACCCCAGTTCTAAGCAAGCACTAATGATTCCCCTCCCCGGCTCTGAGGCTTGTTTTTGTTGTTATTTGCTTGTTTATTTGTTTAGTGACATGCTGAACTGTTTTAGTGAAGTTTGTCTCTCCTGAAGTGTGAAACCCTGGGTGTCTGAGAGGGCACAGCCACACAGTTATCTGAGATGACAGCATTTTCAGCAGGGTTCTGTTTTGAGAGTCTCCTTTCCTGATCATTCAGCCTCACGTGGTATCACACCCACCTGTTAGGCACCACTAATTACCAGCTGATTACTCCGATAGTTTTTGACAATGCCCTCAGGCATAAATAGCGCCGTAGTCTGATCCGATTAAATTCAGACAAGAGTATATTTTTGAGAACAGTCTTTATCTTTTGTACTCAGGAGGGTACTTCTTAGTTATCTCTTTTTCTCTATTTCTCTCTGGTGAACTAGCTGGCCTGTAGTTAAGCTTTTTACTCCTAATTAAGAGGAGCTATTGTTTTCAAGAACACCCTTAGGCTTGAACCTCACCAAACTCTATTTCTAATAATGACTTTATCATTTCCTTTGGAAAAAGCTTCAGAGGTCTCTTATAAACTGCTTCTCAACCTGGGCAAAATCTCTCACTCCTATTCCAGGGCAAGCTGCAGCAGTTAGCCTCTCGTCCTCTGGTCCTTTGACCTGACCCTCCTGGTGTGGAACTTCTGCTCTATGATTAAGTTGATGTCAGGGTGATTAGGACCCCAGTATTCTTGCCAGCCATGGCTGGAGAAGACCTTCCAGGTTCTAAATGAGGGCTGGGTGAACCTCTCAGTAACTCTCAGCCAACCTCCAGTAATACCTGGAATTTATCCTCTTCAACTTGGAGTTGGAGGGAATGAGAAATTCTGGTGATGAAACCAAAGGGGGCCCTGTGGGGTGCCCAGGCACAGAGGCCTTTTTTTTTCTAAGCTCATCAGCACAAACAGAGCTTTATTTAATTACAAGTGATGTAACCTATGTACACGTTAGTTTCCCTTCCAAGTTTAACTGCTAAAATTACCCTTACAGAGATTAAATTGTAAATTGTATTTCATTAGTAATTTATTAAATTTGCCTGTCAATTGACACATTCTGTATGGAGCCTTAAAATGATGTTTTGAGAGTTTATTTACAATCATTGAAAGCAACAGTTCTGTCAAACAGGTAATTACAGCTCTTTAAACTCACAACATACATATATTTAAACATTTAAATAGAAGCCCATTTTCTTCAAAAGTAATTTTCTACTGCTTTTTCATAAAAATATGAAAAGACAACATCTGTACTTTAAAAACCTATATTTAACCGAAATCAAGATTTTTCTACAAATGATACCTCTTTCCAAAAAGCTTAAAAGATATCACAAAATAATGTGATGTTAAACCAAATAATTTCGCCATGGCCTACTACTTAAAGAAATACTGTGCAGTATTTCTTTTTAAACTTTCATGCTAGATTTCAACTGTGTATATGCTATGTAAACATACCAGATTAATCCGATTCATTCATATTTATGCAGTAGACTGTCATATACCAGTTACCATATAAACTGTCATACCACAATTGCAAAATGGTAAAAGGCAATCTTTATGAAAACTTAAGAATACTTTAGTAAAAGGCAACCAACGTCACTCTAACTTTCTATAAAAATTACCTCTCTTCCTCCTACCTTTTTTTCCCCTTTGAATGGTACCTTTTATAGCATATCAACACACAATGGTATTTATATCACTTTTACTTAAGTTAGCTTTTTAAATGACTGTTTTCTTTTCTGATACACTGAATTTACCAAAAGGCACCAAGATTAGAGTCCTATGTAGTTTCATAATTTTGTTCCTTTTTAAGTTCCTCTAGAATAATTTTTGTCATAAAAGGGTAACTTTAAGAACCAGAAGAAAATGAATGATACAACACAGTAACTTGAAACTTGTACCATCCAAAAGGTATACATTTATAAATAGATTCCTTGAACTTTTCATTTAGGACAAGAAGTCAGAACAACTTTCTGAACATAACCATAAAAATAAAGCACATTTATTAACAGTAGGAAAACTCTGTTTATAGAGGTATTTAATCTTACATAATAACATACAGCCAAAAGCATTAGAAATTCACTGCCAGATAGATATTCTGAGGCACTCTCCTGAAAACATGTCTGGTACATAGCACACACATATAACAAAGTATGGCATTTATTTCCCAGGGAGAAGAGATAGGTTTCATCACAGAAAGATTTACTAGATTTCAGCTTTGATTAATTTTAGAGATATATTTTAAATATAAAAAAGAAAAACAAGATTCACCCCTAAAATAAAAAAGTCTTTATATGTATAATCCATTATTAATACTCTTTATGCTCTTACAATGGAAAATATTTAGAAACTTTTGAACTTTAAAAATTTTGATCAGTTAACCTATTTGGTCTTAACACACTCTAAATTCCCTTCTGAGGATCACATTGATGTCTTTAGTCCATCAGTCCAATATGGATGGAACAATTCTATTTCTTTTTCTTCTTCTTTGGTGGTTCATCCTCAGAGCTACTCTCTGTGCTGCTGCTGCTATTACTAGAAGAGCTGGAATCTCTTCTGCATCAGAGGACGAGGAAGAGCTTGTGGAGGAGGCTTAAGATGATGAACTGGAGCTTTCATCAGAGTCACTGTCCTCTGAGGAGGACGAGGTAGACGGCTCTTCACTCTCTGATGAAGAATCACTGGCTGAACTGTCACTGCTATTGCTACTGGAACTGGTTACACTCTTAGACCTTTTTTTCTTGGTCTTTCTTTCTACAGTAGTTTCTCCAATGCTTTCTTGTAATAATAATCTGTTTTCTTTTTCTTTTAAAGCTTTCTTTAGTTCTGCTCTTCTTGAAGGCCTATGTAGGTACTTTCTTTTTCCTGTACATTCATAAGTCCAATGCCCAAATTCCAGGCATTTCTGACATCTTACATGTTTTACAGATGGAGAAAAACCATTATTAAAAGATTTTTTGTGGATAGATAATGAAATTAAGGAGAAAATTAGTATAAATAACAATTCTTAGTGTATTAACTCTAAAACCTTTTGGTACATTTAAAGCTATTTTAAATATTCCAAGCTGTATCACTCCCTGTGTAAGAAGATAACCTTTTATTTCTGTAGCTTTAGTATCAAAGTTGGAAGAAAACTATGGCTATCTATTGTTCTCATCTCCTTCACAGTCCAAAGTATAAAATTGTGGAAGGGGTTAGAATATTATTAGCATCTTAAAGAGACTTTAAAATATAACTTTCACTAGCTTTTCATGTAGAATAATGATATTAACTAATTTCACCTCTCAGTGTTGTAAAGATTAAGTTAAATACAAGTTCATACATGAAAGGTCAAAAAATCTGGTACCTTGTCTACAGTAGACATTCAATAAATGTTAACTTTCCATTGCTTTTTTTTTTTTCTTTTTTTTTTTTTTTTGTGCGGTACGCCGGCCTCTCACTGTTGTGGCCTTTCCCGTTGCGGAGCACAGGTTCCGGACGCGCAGGCTCAGCGGCCATGGCTCACGGACCCAGCCGCTCCGCGGCATGTGGGATCTTCCCAGACTGGGGCACGAACCCGTGTCCCCTGCATCGGCAGGCGGACTCTCAACCACTGCGCCACCAGGGAAGCCCTCCATTGCTTTCTTTAGAGCCTCAGAAATGTGAACCGAGATTCATTATTTCTCTCATTCTGAGATTATTCTAAAGCCAGGTAATTGAGGTCATGACTGAAGGCAACCTGCCATTTTACAGTGAATTAAGCTGAAGTTTGTGTTGCTCTGATGATGACAGGAGAAGATTTATGTCTGTTCCTTTCTCTCAATTCCCAGCACTTCATTTTCTCTTCGATCCAAATGCAAAGTTTCACAATAATTCTGTTTTAAATTCCAAGTTGCCTGATGGTCCCACCCATCACATATAGATGTAAATTTACAGTGGCAGATCAGTTATATAAATATTCTTAAAAGCCCTTGTTGTTAGGAGACTCACATATTCATTCATCCATTCAGTTGTTTATTCAACAACTCAAATTATGTGTTAGGTGATGAATCTAATATCTCTGAGACACAGAGCCTACCCTATAAAACTCATAGTCTGTTAGGGGAGCTAGGCATTATGGCATGTGCTATGTAAGGGATTTTTACTAGGCAATTTGGGAGGAAGAGGAGGTGTGAGTTACGTAAGAAGTAAAGAAATGATCCTCCCTGCCTTATTTTAAGGATCAGTCCTTAAATATTCAATATATATTTAAGAAAAACATAAAATATATTAGTGGGGATGGAACTGGAAGATATGTGTATATGTGAGACTTTTTTTTTGCGGTACACGGGCCTCTCACTGTTGCAACCTCTCCTGTTGTGGAGCACAGGCTCCAGACGCGCAGGCTCAGCGGCCGTGGCTCACGGGCCCAGCTGCTCCGCGGCATGTGGGATCTTCCCAGACCGGGGCACGAACCCGTGTCCCCTGCATCGGCAGGCGGACTCTCAACCACTGCGCCACCAGAGAAGACCTATGTGAAACTTTTTGAAGCATCCGGACAGATCACATGTTTAAACCTGTAGAAGCCAGGTTACTGTTCAGTTAAGTCAATAATCTTGAATTTGGAGACTCAGCCTTTCATATGTAAAAGTGAAACTATACTTGAAATTTAAGGAGAAAAAGTCAGTGACAGGTTGAGGGCCGTAAAAAACTGAATTGAGAGAGCCTTTTTCTTAGAGTGGAAAAGGGACATCATCTACTTCAAAGTTATTTCCACATAGTTATACTCATTCTCTTTCCTCATTTGTTTCCGGATGAGAGGTAGAGGAATAAAGCATATCTTGAGAACTCTCCAGGGTGGGACAAAACAATATGGCCAAATCTTGACCATGTGGGTCTCAGGAAAAACTCTTGTCACCCATCAGCGCCCTGCTTGGGAACACACATAAGTTAGGACTGCCTTGAGGAAGACTATTAAACCCTACGATGAGTATCAGGCCCACAGAACTGAGATAGTCTAGATGCTTCGGTCAGATTTTTGCCTAGAACAATACTATTGACTTTGAAATTAATCTTTATAATCCTCGCCTGTTACATATGAGGAAATTAAGACTGAGAAAGCTGAAGTGTCTTGTCCAAGATCATACATGAGAGAGAGGTAAGAACTACAACCCTGCTTCTAAAGTTAGACATCATATCCCCAATACCAGGCTCTCTCATAACTGGGAAATGCAGTCTTCACTTCTACAGAATTTTCTAGTGTTATCATATTTCGGATCCCTCCCCCCCTTAATTTTACCCAATTGATTTGACACTACAAGTCCCTTTACTCACAATTTTGCATACCAGGAAAATTAAAACTATTGTCTGCACTTGAAATGGTGGGAGCCAAAGAAGGAGAGAAAAAGTAGCCTCTCTTCTAAGTCTTGGATGGTCATAACATTGGAGTCACTTTAGTGGACAAATAGTGATAGAAATGCAATTCAGCACACATTGACTGAATGTTCATTAGGTTCATGTCTACACACTGTAGATACTGAAGGAGAGAAAAAATACAATATGGGAATTTCAACATGTTGTCACCCACCTGGTCTTGGTTCACTATCAAATTCATGGAAATGGAACTCTGTGGACAGAGATGGAAGGTAGACCCTTTCAAGAAGAGATTTTTCTAAATATAATTCACCTGTATTTTGTTTATTAATATTTTCCCAGTTCGTAGCACAGTGGCTAACATGAAACAGCTCTTAATAATATTTGATGGATAAATGAGTAAATAATGCAAAATCTTTGTTTCACATTTTGCATCATATTGTATTGGTATCCTGTAATGTGTTCCCAAAAGCGTCATCCCAATCAACCGCAAGATTGACTACCAGAATTCCAACTTTACAAAGATTTGCTTGACTTGCTTGTTTCATTTAATCATTCATTCAACATACTCCAAATGCTAGGAGCACAAAGATGACTTGGACATAGGCAAAAATGTGGAGGCAATTAAGACATAATAGTTAAATACCTTCCCTGGTGGCGCAGTGGTTGAGAGTCTGCCTGCTGATGCAGGGGACACGGGTTCGTGCCCCGGTCCGGGAAGATCCCGCATGCCGCAGAGGGGCTGGGCCCGTGAGCCATGGCCGCTGAGCCTGCCCGTCCGGAGCCTGTGCTCCGCAACAGGAGAGGCCACAACAGTGAGAGGCCCGCATACCGCAAAAAAAAAAAAAAGAAAAAAAAAAGATATATTATTAGAAATATATATCAAAATTGGTAGCATAGAGATTGAACCTAATGAATTTGCCTAATTGGGATTGGAAGGGAGGCTCCTTGGTCACATCTTTACTGAGGTGATAATGGAATAATAAGCTGGAGTTTGCAGGGCAGGGGGCAATGGGCAAGATAGACTAATACTACACTCAGGGAGAAAATTGTGCTATTCACTTATTAACATTTATAGAGAAAGAAAATTATCCAATCGCTAGTGACCACAGAGCTAATTCATGGTAAAAGAGGAATATATTAATAACGATTACTGTTGATGACTTTTAACTTTACGAACGTTGGCAACTTCTGGTTTTTAATGACTACATGGTAGTGTTTTTTAAATTTCCTTTGAAGGCAAACATTTTAAATGAGAAGAACCTCCTGAGGGCTGAGAATATGCCTGGTTCTAGAGCTAATATCCAGAGACAAGTTTATAGTTTGTTTCTACTCTTAAGCTTTCGATGATTTCCTAGATATTTATTTTATTTTTAAATGATTTAAAAATGAACAACAACAAAAATCCTGTGAGAGACTGAATATACAAACAGAAAATGGCCAGGCCACACGGAGAATAGAGCTCTGATCTACAACCTTTACAGCAACCCGCCCAGGAAACCAAACCACAACTTCTGTAGCATTTGGTCCCAAACAGCCAGGACTTGGCTCAATAAAGGCCAGCTTCCTTAATTTTTGTCACTGCTTCCATCTCAAGGTCAACCAGAAAAAGCCAAATATGCTCCCCAAACTAATCGCATAGGATGCCCCACTTCTAGTTAGCCCACCTCCAGCTTCCCCATTTCAAAAACTTGCAGAGTAGGGGCTTCCCTGGTGGCACAGTGGTTGAGAGTCCACCTGCTGATGCAGGGGACACGGGTTCGTGCCCCGGTCCGGGAAGATCCCACATGCTGCAGAGCGGCTGGGCCCGTGAGCCACGGCCGCTGAGCCTGCGCGTCCGGAGCCTGTGCTCCGCAACGGGAAAGGCCACAACAGTGAGAGGCCCGCGTACCGCAAAAAAAAACAACAAAAAACTTTCAGAGTATACCTGAAGCCTTCCTTGTTTTATCAAAAAACTTTCCCTCTCCCCTGCCTGCCTCCCTCTGAATCTCTGCCAAGTGCTAGGGACGGGACGGTGGCTGACTCTGTCCCTACAGCAACCTCCAAATGAACAGCCTCAGCATATTCTGTTTGGGTGGTCTTTATTTATTTCCACATCTGAATGATGCAACAGGCTTATTGCGTCTACCTGTTCCACCTACATTCGTCTTGTTTAAGTTATAACAAAATGTGTAGTTTGGGTAAAAAGAGGGAGGGTCTTATTTGAAACAATATGTTGTGCTTAGAATCTGGCTGGACTGGCAGAGGTCAGAGGGGCTGGTGCCCTGAATGTCTGGCCACTTCCTAGGAGATTTGGGAGGCCCAGAGTCCCTTGTGTAAATTTCCTCTGCCCCAGGCTTCTCTCTAATGAACTAAAGGGAACACCCATCCTCAGATAAGGCAAGTAAATAGTCCATTGTTTGCTGTAAATTTAAGAGTATCTTTAGAGATTTTATAGGTTACTCTTATCTCCTTAATATTTCTGAGATGGATCCTAGGCTTCAAGGCTGGGAAAAATAAACACTAGGCATTGTGCTTCTAAAAGGGTAGAGGAGGAAAAGTTAGGGGCAGGGCAAGCTTTATTGGGAGGTAAGATGTCTCCAGGCTTAAGTATAGGCCAGAATGCTTTTAATGACAGTGGGAATTTCCCCATACTTCCAGCCTTACTTAGTACTACTTAATACAGCTGTCACTTGCTATGGGGTGGGGGACATTAGTTCCAGTATCCCCACACACACCCTCCCCCAGTACCAAAATCCGTGGATGCTCAAATCCCTTATATGAAATGGTGTTGTATTTGCATATAACCTATATACATCTAACCTATATACATACTTTAATTTTTACTTAAATTTAATTTTTTTATAAGAGCAGAAAACAGAAAAGGAATGCTCCTTTTCATTAAAACAACAACAACAAAACTAAAAATCAACCCCCAAAGCAAATGTTCTAAGAGCTTTCTAGGTGGCAGGCGTTATGAAATTTCTCCCATACGCTTTAAATCACCTGTAGATTACTTACAATAACTAATACAATGTAAATGCTATGTAAATAGTTATAAATGCAATGGAAATGCTATGTAAATAGTTGTCAGTGTGTGGAAGATTCAAATTTTGCTTTTGGAACTTTCTGGAATTTTTTTTTGGATTTTTTATATCTTCAGTTGGTTCAATCCATGTATGCAGAACCAGCATACTGCTTTTGGTGTAAGTAAACTGAAAGGGAGGAATCAACTTCTAAGTGGAAGCTACTGTATAATTACTAAAGGAATCCAAGGTATAAAGGTTCTAACAGATAGCAAGCCTCAATGTAAATGCAACCCGGATATTGATTATATTAGGAACATTTGAAACTTTTACAATGCCTTCCAACTTCTTATAGGGCCAGATAGCATTAGGGCAGTTCATATTGGAAGTGTTTCCTCAGGAAACCAGGGCAGATAGAGTGGGAAGAGCCAGCCTAAGAGGCTGGTGGCACCTGAGGGGTCCTTGTACACATATGATTTTCCCTTTACTCACTAACTGGGTGTAAACTTTGTAATGCTTTTTTTAATTTTCAGGGAGCGTTTCTTATTAAACTCTGTAATTACTCTATTTTTTGTTGTTGCTGTTGTTTTATTGGGCGCCTTTGTCTTCAAATTTAGCCCTAGTAAAGACTTTCTTTGTCACTACCAAGTATGACAAAATTTGAATATATTTATTAAAAAAATATTTTAACATTGGACCAAAGTCTTTTAGAATGTTAATACAGCCTCAGAGCTTTAGTTCTTAATTATACTGTCAATTAAAATCAAGACAAGCTCAGCTAGGGCCTACTGTGGATGCCATGCTCTATGAGATGAGGGGCTATGTCAATCAATGTGTACACAAATAATTACAAAGTTGTGCAGAGTGATAAATGACATCAGAGATGTAGGAACCAACTGTTGTGGCAATCCAAAGGATGACAATATTACTGTAATAGGGAAGAACAAGTCTGACTCCATACTGGATCTGCCTGTTTTACTTTAAGCTTTGTATTGTATTGCCTTTGCTACAAGTTAATCACTAAAGGGATGTTGCCTATAGCTTAATGTACACATAATGGCCCATCTCCGGAACCCTGCTGCCCATGCCTGAGTGTTAAGCTAAAATACTTTTGTTTAGCTCACGGGAAAAATCCTGACCGGGCCCACCTGTAAATGTCTATAGGAAAGAAGAAATTAACACATCCCCTCTGGAGTCTGGGCAGAACCAGGAAATATTTGCAACAACTAACTGCCTTTTTTACTTTACCTCCTCACCTCCCCCTCTTTGTTCTATAAAAGAAACTAGCATCCAAACCCAGGCAAGATGGTTCTTTGGGACACTAGTCCACCATCTTCTCGGTCTGCTGGCTTTCTGAATAAAGTCGCTATTCCTTGCCCCAACAATTCATCCTTCGATTTATTGGCCTGTCGTGCAGTGAGCGGTACAAGCTTGGACTCAGAAACATCACTTCTGGTTGGGACACACTGGGAGCAAGCGTTTCCAAAGAGGTGATACTTAAATTGAACCTGAAGGCATTGGTAGGTTTTGAAAGACACTGATGGTAAGGATATTGATAGGTGGGAGTATAGCCATGGGAAAGGAAATTAGAAATCAGAAGGAAGAGTTTGAGCCAAAGCAGAGAGCTTGAACGGGCCAGAGCAAGTTTGGAAAAGAAACAGTTGTCAGCTGTCCAGGACACATGGACTGTAGGAAAAGGAATATAAAGCCAGGGTGGTAGATATGGTTCTGATTATAGCTGGAAAAATCATGTGAAGATTTAGTATAATACTATAGGCATGGAGGAAAGTCACTAAAGATTTTTATGCAGAGAATTAACACGATCAAATTTGCATCTTAGAAATACCGTTTTGTGTTTTAGGAAGATGTGCTACATTCAGATTAGACTTTTGATAGATATGCATGGTAGATTTTGGTAAATATGCAGTGATTTATGAGTAGTGATATGCAGTCATGAGAAAATGTGGTAAATCAGCATAAATGCAAAGAACATTTAGGCCTTGGAGGTACACTAATTTTATATATTTATTAGGACATATCACAAGATTATTTATAGTGCTTCATAACTTGTGCTTTTAAAAAAACAGAGGGATTTGAAATTAATCTTCTCTGGATTACTGCCTAAGTGGTTTTAAGAAAGAACAACTTGAGGAGCAGCAGCTTCTTGCTTTTATAAGTTGTTAATTTTTCTGAAGTATTTATGAATCTAGACCATGTGAAGATGGGCTTTTGGCGCTCAGATTTGCCATTTCTCAGGCCTTTCCACATGCCCTGGAAAACTGAGTGAGAAATGGGGAGAATTTTTCTCTTATGCAGGTAAAATAAAGAGAAAAATTAGACTACTAATCAACCCTAGTTGAGTAATTTTTAAATCAAGGATAAGAAAATGCTAGGCGTTGGAATTGTGGTCATGTGAAAGAAAAAGTAATAAAATGTAAACATTTTACTCATATAAACACCAACTGTGCCAGTCACCAAAACACTGAGTTTCTCTGATTTCCCATGGCAGGTTGTGATGACCCCACTTCCACTGAGTTTCCTCTTTGGTCACATCTGATGCTGTTGAAGAAAGAAGGGAGCTCTGGATCACAGGGGTCTTACTGAGTCTTACTGAGCAACACTGAGTGGATCTACTCTGAAGTTCAAGGTCCTAAAGAGATTAGAAGTAAAGGCTTGAGGTACTTTATTCAGGATTCTAGGAAGCCCTCTATTTGCAAGGTGGTTGGAATGTCAGAATAGACCAAAACTTCAGAATGATTCATAAAACCTTTACCTAAAATATCCCTGGCTGGAATGATCTGGAGATCTTATGATTCTGGTGTTGGGTTTTCACAGCCCCTGAAGACCTTCCTTTGCACCTCTTTTATTTATTTATTTATTTTGCGGTACGCGGGCCTCTCACTGTTGTGTCCTCTCCCGTTGTGGAGCACAGGCTCCGGACGCGCAGGCTCAGCAGCCATGGCTCACGGGCCCAGCTGCTCCGCGGCATGTGGGATCTTCCCGGACCGGGGCACGAACCCGTGTCCGCTGCGTCGGCAGGCGGACTCTCAACCACTGCGCCACAAGGGAAGCGCTGCTCCTCTTCATTTAGCCTGGCTACCGTTTATCTCACCCTTCCTCCCAGTAAATCAGCCACTTGCCCAAGGCCTAGGCTGACCGCTGGATGTATTCCAGCTGCTAAATGGGGTTAACCTGATCAGCCGTGCAAGTGGATGAGGAGGCCTCCAACTGGAGCATTTGGGTCAATTATATCTACTTTTACTCCTTTCCTTGCCATTGAATAAATTTACTAATTGTAGTTCACTTAGAAAGGCAGCCTTGCTTTTACATTTTTGATAGTCCAGTCTCAGATGGTGTAAAAAACTATTAATGGGAAATCTCTGTGCCTGCCACTCAATTTTGCTGTGAACCTAAAACTGCTTTAAAAAATAAAGTCTAGGGCTTCCCTGGTGGCGCAGAGGTTGAGAGTCCGCCTGCCGACGCAGCGGACACGGGTTCGTGCCCCGGTCCGGAAGGATCCCACATGCCGCGGAGTGGCTGGGCCCCTGAGCCATGGCCGCTGAGCCTGCGCGTCTGGAGCCTGTGCTCCGCTATGGGAGAGGCCGCCAACGGGAGAGGCAACAGAGGTGAGAGGCCCGCGTACCGCAAAAAAAAAAAAAAAGTCTATTAAAAATTATTAACACACCATGATAGCATTTTTAATCATCTGTGATAGTTTTCTTTTTATGACTTTGATGAAAATCATCCAGTAAATAACTACTGCTCATGGATGTATGTCTAACCATATTGCCATCTGTCAGGGGCTCCCCTGGGAACCAGATTTTAGGATGAGCATTTGTCCTAAAAGACAAATGGGTGCTCTTCACAGATCAACTATACCATTTGGCAATGCATGGAATTTAGTTTTTTCTTGCTGTTAATGTATAGAACAGCAAACCAAGAAAGTCAATGTATTTTTTCCTTCAAAATCTGAATGAAGAATTTCTTAAACTTCTTGGAAAATACTAACAAAATTAAACTTTTGGCAGGAAAATTCCTCCAGATCAGTCAAATTCTGTTGTTTGTAATTATATCATTGTAATTGACAGTGATAAATATCTTTGAAGATCTGAAGTGCTTGGTACAATTAAATCCTGATAATGATAAAACGGCATATTATTCATACACTGTCTCTAGTGGAACAAGTGGGACTGATGTACTGAAACAAAAGATATCAGATGATTCACTGATTTTAGATTTGATTTGAAACTGGCTGAAAGGTTTTGATGAAAGATAAGTATGACTTAGAAGAGGAGGAGCCTATGTGCTGTTCTCTTTTTACTGCCTCCGCAAGAAAAACTCAGATAATTATAAAATGAATAGACCTCATCAATTTCCATTCTACCTTTTAATCAAAGGACTATAGCAGATATTGAAGGATATTCATCTGTTTTCTAACTTAAATGCGTGGTTTAATCAGAAGCTACATTGTGGTTCAAAATGGAAATAAAGAATTAGATGATACATTCATTTCTTCATATAAAGGACTATTATGTTATGAATAGATTCCATACTGTAAGATAGCATAGAAGTTAAAAACTGGCAGGACACATTAGGTCATTTGGTTGATCGCCATACTGAGGACAGCATTGTTTGGTACAATATACTTTTCAGTGTTTTGTAATGTCAAAATATTCTAAAAGACTAAGTCCAAGCAAAAATATCTTGTAACCCTGGAGTTGTGAAGTAACTCAAAGTGATGGGAGATTAGATTACTTGTCAAAGCACCATCTGTGCCCAAAAGTCTACTAATGCATGAAGAAGTCATTGAGAAAAGCGATCCTTAGAAGAATAAGAAATATAAAACACTGCCACAGCAGAATATGGAGCTGGAGAAGGCAATGTTTAAACAAGCTGGAGTCAAGAGAAACTCAGACATGCACTCAAGATGTAGAAGATATCCCCTAGGGATAGACACCGTAGTTCCTTTAGACCTGATTGAGATGATTAGAAATCACATTGAAATGTGAAATGACTTCTATAGCTATTGTGTGTGGGAGAAATAGGAGAAGCAAAGACTTCAAAAGGTTGAGAGGGAACAGCGGGGCCAGGCCATGTCCTTCCTGCCGTGTAAACAGCTTCTGACAAGCCATATCCTCAATGAAGCCCTACTATGGGGATTAGAGAACTATTAACCTCTCCATCAAACGATATCTAGACATGGATATGCAGACCTACTCTCCCCAGTGCATCTCCTACCCCTTTATTTCCTATTCCTAGTGAGGAGCAGAAAATAAAACATCTATCAGGGATTCATGTATGTCTTATAATCCACCTTCACAGTAACCCTATGAAGTAGATGGGTTCCATTTAGCACATGGTAAAATGAGAGCTTCAAGGTATTGAGGAACTTGACCAAGGTTAGGCAGTCACTGGTCTCTCTGATTCCAAAACTATGCTCCCTCACCGAGTGCATCTATGTGCCCTCTAACATACTTTTATCAAGAGTTTTAAAGGAATGTATGTCAATGTCCACATAGGAATTAGTTAATTATTATTTGCCCCTCTTGTCTGGAGGCGCATGAATGTGTGCCCATATTTTACATTACCTGCTTTATGTATTGAGATACTCCTAGACTCTGGCCTCACACTCGTAGTTTAACTTCTGATTTACTGAAGACACATTCTCAGGCTCTTTTATAGCATGCCTTCCTTTCTCTAACTTCTAAACTCTAGAGTTCCTCAAAGGTAAGTCCTAGGCCGCCTTCTGATTTCTCGCTAAATTCTCTTCCTAGATTTTATCTATTTCCATAGCATTATATTTCATCTGTAAAATATAAATCCAGGATGAACCCCATATTTATATTTCTAGCCCAAAACTTTCCCCTAAGTTTGACTCATATATCCAGCTGCCTACTTGATAAGTCCGTTTAGATATCTCACAAGCATTTCACATGAGCCCATCTAAGATAAACTCCTGATCTTTCACTGTCCCCAACTCCCACACTTTCTTCCTGGAATCTTCCCCATATCAATAAAAGGCACCATCATTCCACCCAGTTGCTCAAGCAAAAAATCTGTGTTGAGATGAATACCCAGCCTTATCCCATTTGCAGCCTTCATTCTGACTTTCCCTACCCTCCTGAGGATGGAGTTTAATTCAAGGATTCCTTAATAGTAAACTTCACAGACTTTTTCTGGAAGTTCTGGACACAGATTTTTCTTTCTCACCTTTCAGTACCATGGCAAGGGGGCTGCCAAGAATGGAGTCAGCACTAATGAAGCAAAGCTGTGAAATGGAGAGAGAGAAGCTATTTGTAGCTAAGAAACTATTTCCTAATCACATCACACGAGGCACTAGACCAGGTCTGGAATGAATCTAACCCTACTTCTGGACTTTTTCAGTGACTTTTCAATTTAACAGACTTTTCAATACTTAACCTCTAATTGTTTATCTATTTCAATTGAGTTTTCCACTCCTTGCAACCCAAAGCATATTAACACAGTTGTCTATGTGAGTCTCAAGAAAGTGGAGGAGGGGGAACTCGATGGTAATTATGTCAATGCACAAATTAAAATCTGAAAATGGATCCATGTGTATGTAGAAATCTAGTATATAGGCAAGGTGAAAGTTTGAAAATCTGGGTAGAAAGGGTGAACAATCCAATAAAACAGTTTTGAGACAATTAACTTTGAATTTGGAAAATTATTTGTAGACTTTTACTCCTCACTATTAGTAAAAATGCATTGAAAATGGCTTAAATATCTGACTATAAATACTAGATATATTAATAAATGAATAAACTGACAAACAAATCCAAGAAGCAAACACAGAAACATGTACATATTAACTGGGGTAGGGATGGCTTAAAACAAAAAAACTATAAACAAAGTTATAATGGAAGCACCATAAATGAAAAAGACAAATTTGATTCTTTAAATCAGAATTTCAAGATTTTGTGTGACAAAAGACATGCTAAGACTGTTAAAAGAAAAATAAACCAGGAGAAAATATTAGCAGAATATATAATAGACAAAGAATTAATATTTAAAACATATAACTTTCACAAATATATAAGAAAAAGACAACAAGATAGAAAAAATGGTTAAAGAATTAAACAGATAACTGACAAATATGGAATTACAAATGATCAATAAGAATGTGGAAAGCTAGTCAAGTTTTCTAGGAATAAGGGAAACTATCGATATTTGGACCAAAACTGAGCTAGCCCTTTTCACTTGCTAGAATGGCAATAACTGACTAAATCAGTCAATCAATCACTCAGTCAGTCAGTCAAAGTCTTGGCCAATGCATAGGTAAGTACTCTGCTGGTAAAACTATAAATTAGTTCTACTTTGTGATCAATTTGTTTCTATCCAATTAAAGTGCACATAGCATATGACTAGCAATTTCACTTTTGGCAATTATTCTAGAGTAAGACACATGATGTTTTCATGTGAACAGGTAATCATAGATGAGGGTGTTTTTTGCAGTCTGAGTCTTAACAGAAATACAAAAGAGAAATTTTATATAAATGGAAAGAGCTGAACAATTTATGGTATATTCGTATTGTGGGATGTATTGCAGAAGTTAAAAGGAATAAGACATAGATTTATTCCTAGAACTTTCTACCAGATGTATTGTTAGAAGCACGATGCAATTTGCAGCATGACACAGAGTAGTACTTTTAAAATGTATATATACGAAAGAAAGAGAACTCACGAAATTGTGCCATATATGTAAATATAAAGAAAAAGAAACACTAAATTATACCTATGGCATGATGATACATACCCGAAAAATATAGGCATAGATAAAGCCCAGAGGAGCCGAGTGCAGAATTTCCAGGGATGATACTCATGTAAGAAAATCATTTAGAGTCGTCTTCTGGTAGGCACAGGGGCAGAGCGTGGCCAGGATTATAAGACCAGCCTTTGGAAGGTATTTAACACCTTCCTTGGATAAACAGCTGAGACCCAAGAATCGAAAGGTCCTGGGACAGCATCATTGGAGAAAAGAGACAAGTGTTTGATGACAGCTGAATTCACTGACAAAGAAATCATTCCTTGCTTCAACTTACTCACCGTCAGCTCTAACTTCAAGATCAACACAAAGTGTGCACGGCATTTTCACGTTTTGTTTAACAAATCCCTATCCCTCTGTTTCCACCGCGGACCCCAGGAATCCATTCTCCACCCAGCGCCCAAAACGATGATTTAGGAACGCTACTCACTCAGGTCACTCCCATGGCTTCTCATCATACGTGGAATGAAACTCAAATCCTTCCCTGAGTCTCCAGGCACCACGTGATTCACGCTAGCCCCGCCCTCCAATCTTCTGCCCACACCTCCCACACTCACTCTACCTCCGCTACCAGGACTTCTCGCTTTTCCTTAGACATGGATGCATTTCTGCTACTTCCTATTCCTGGAAATCCGAAATTATTCTTCCCCTAGACATTCCTATCTTCACTTCATTCACGTCTGTTTACTTCCCTTTCAAATGCTACCTCCTGGGAGACTAGACTGCTTACATTGCTATACCTTTCATCATGGCACTTACCATACCTGATGTTGTATTTCTTAGATGTCTTTCTTGTCTTTGTAATTGTAAGGTCCAAAGGAGTAGGAAATTTGTCTCTTTACTTCTCTCCTGTACAACTAAGTCTAGAATAGCGACTGGGCATTGTAAATTGGGTTTTTAGTGAATGAATGAATTAGTAAACAAAGAATTGGAACTAAGAGACTAACCCAAGGTCGCAATCCTGCCAGAGCTAGAAGTAGAATTTGAATTCCAATTTTTTAAACTCAAACCCAGTGTTCTTCCTATTATATAAAAAATGTCACAATTATTTGTTTAAATGATTTTTTCGGTTATTAGGCTATTTAACAAAGGATTATAATGTGAGTAATTTTTTCTTGGAAAAATAATATATGAATAGACTAGGATTGAATACCTGCTTCTGACAGCCACCTATGCCTGATGAAAACCTTCTTTAGGGAAAGGAAAGGGGGTGGTTGCCTGGGGCATGGGAGAAACCCATAATCGGTGGGAGTGTCAAGATTTGAAATACAAAGCTGACAGGTTTCCAGGTTAACTGTGTTCCATCTGCAGTACTTGAACCATGAATGTCCATTAAATAACGAGGTTGAAGAGATCTACGGCACATGAATATTTGCATTCAGATGATTCTAGGACGTGTCATTTCAGAACTAAAGCAATGGGAATAATATCTTCCAATGTTGAGGTAACCTAAGACTGTAGTAAGAAAGTAGCACTTCTAGAAGATTCCACCTGTCACCTGGCGGCTAATTGTTTTCAGACTTAGTGTACAGGAAGGGATTATGTCCTAAATGTAGGAGACTTTCACTGGTATTGGAAGAAGTTATCAACTTCTGGATTTATAATTTATCTGCAAAATAATTCAAACAGTTCCCTAAAATCTGGATGTTTACCATGAAAACATACCATTGGTCTCAACCAACAACACTTAGCCCAAAGAACTTGGGTCCTGAAAACAGTTGCTTAACACTCCTGGTGTGCAGAGTCCTGGCCCAACTGTACCTTTTCTGGCTATCTCAAGACATTAAATACATCATTGACTAATGCACTGTGTATAAATCCACCCATGCTTGTTGCAAGAGTAATCTCTTTCCCTCCCTGGCTAATTTTCCTATGGTAGATTTATTCCGTTTTGGGGAAAATGCATTTACCCCCTTTCCAAATATTTAGGTCAGTGAACTCATTTCTGGAATTCAGAAGTCTGGAGTCTTTAAGATTTGGCAGATAAAAGATGATCCCTTTTGAGATTGTAGCTTAAATACAGTGAGTTGTGCACATGCTAATGGAATCAAAACGTAAGCTTACACATCCAGACTTATGTCAACATTCTGTGTTACCATTTAAAGAGAGCAGTTTGTGTCGGATCTAAGAGGCAGGGACCTTATATTACACTAGTTTATGACTAAGTCAAATGCATGTCTGCTTATTAAATAATATATCGTATTATATCATCACTTGAGAGGGTATGAAGACAGAAGAAAATATATCAAATGAGTTATTGGTATATTATAATAAAATGCACTTGCAATTAAATAATCTGTAAGGGAAAAGTTCCAGAACTCATATTAAGAAAATTCAATTACTAGTCTCCATATATATATATATATATATATATATATATATATATATATACACACACACACACACACATATGTATATGTGTGGATATATATTTCAAAATTAAATACATATTGTAATTATCATGAAAATCATTACATTTTATTTAAAACCTGCTAGGTGCCAGATACTCAAGAAATTGAGACTTAGAAATTTAAGTTACTTAGTTTGTAAGAGGGTTCCACTATTATCCAATATGACTCTAATGTGCAGAATAGCTAATATTTACTGAGTGTTTGCTAAAATGAAGTACTCTACCGAGCTCTTAATCCTCAAAACAACTCCATGTGGTAGGTACTATCATCCCAGCTTTACAATGAGTAGATCAAGACTTAAAATGAGTAACTGTGCCAAAGGTTGACAGCTAGCCTGACAGGGAGATGGGACTCTATCCCAATGCTGTCAGCCAGAATTCCAGGGATTTTAGAACCTCTTGTGTAGGGACCATTCTATTTCCTTCAGTGGTCAGGATTGCTGCAAAGATTGAGATAGGCGCTTAGGGAAGGGGTGGTGGATTGCAGGCCAAGTGAGACTTCCAAGCAGGCCTACTGTCCCATAGGCTCCCCCTGCTGCATCTTCCTGGAATTACCTCTGATATTGCTCAGGGAAGCCGCCTAAGCTGGAAGCTTTGAATGATGATGATTCCTGGGAATTATCATTTCCTTTTCCAAACCCCTAGATCAAGCAGGGATGATTGACAAAAAGATGAATTACAGCAAATAGAAGGTATAGTTTACCCTTTTTGCGTTTATCTGAGTTGGCCACTGAAAGCCTATTGACTCACTCTCATTTTGCTTTCTTTTCTGTCCATTGCTTACGAATTGTATTCTAAGACTGTTGTCACCTAATTTACTTAGTCCATATTGTGGGAATGCCACTATCATATTCCATGAGAAAATTCTACTCTCTGATGCTGTCTTTGGGGGCTGTGTAATTTATTTATGCAAAGGTCATGCTTATGGGGTACAACATTCTCTTCCTTTGCATTCAGGAATTGAGAATTGTATCTAGTTTTCTTTCCTCAATCTTCTAAATTATTTTTACTTTATGTGTTGCCATCAGAGTCATGAGAGGGTGCCAGTTGTCAATCCAATACCCCTTCTCTCCTTTCTTACTAACAGAATGACAATCTTTAAGTGACCATAGGGCCACTTAAAATAATAATAATTCCCAGGTAGCTTGAGGCTGTTGTATCCATCCAGTTTAGATATGTAAGAGCAAATGTGTTATGAGAAACTTCCAAGAAGACTCTTTAAAGGGATCTTAGAGGCAGACTCATTTAGCTTTCTCTTATTTTTCTTTCTGCTGTCTGGAATGTGGGTGAGATGGTTGGAACTCCAGCGTCCATTCTGAATCGTGAGGTCACCTTAAATCTGGAAGCAACACATCAAAAATGGTAGAGCAGAAAGATAGGAAAATCTGGGTATCTGGTGACTTCATGGAGCTGCCACACCAACCCTGGACTTTCTGGCCTTAGTCTTCTTCTACGTTAGAAAATACACATTTGAGAGTTTGTCACTGTTATTTTGGTGTTACTGTTATTCCTAACCTATATAAGACCCTTTGTAAGATAAAAATAATTATAATTTTTTGAGGGAGAGCCAAGTATAGTACACTATCCTAGACTTGTTGTAAATATTAAACTGTATAATTCCCACAATAACCTTATGGAAGAGCTAAGGTAATCTTCACTTCATAATTACAGACAGTAAGCCTCAGAAAGGCTTATTTGAATATTTACTCAGTTTATACAGTTAGGAAAAAACACAGCCACAATTTATTTTATTTTAAAAATATTTATTATTTATTTTGGATGTGCCATGCAGCATGTGGGATCTTAGTTCCCCAACCAGGGATCGAACCCCAGGCCCCCGCAGTGGTAGCAAGGAGTCCTAACCACTGGACTGCCAGGGAATTCCCAGGGCCACAATTTAAATTCAGATCTATATAGTAATTAGATTCTACACCTTACTCTTTTCTCCTTTAACAGTATTGGCTACCTGTGCAGTTTATTCATATGTCTACAAACTCTCTGCCTTGATTCAAATCCTGCCTCTGCCTTCTTGACCTCAGGTCATTTAACTCTAAGCCTCAGGGTCCCTGTAAAACAAGGGACCTATAAAACAAGACTCTTAAACAAGACTATTAAGAGTCCTTATTTCTTAGGATTGTTTGGAAATCAAGTACATTAATTCATAAAAAACACTTATCAAAGTAGTTCACACATATAATCTTGTCGATAAATATTTCCACTGTATAACTTCATTATTTCTACATTGTAGTAGCATTAATAATTTGTATGTCTGTCTTACTTAATAGATTCTAAGGTCACAGTGACAGGAAATATACTTTTGTCATCTCTGTGTCCCTTTTAGATTTTACACAAAGCTTTGCACTTGTTAAGTGCTCTATAAATGTTCGTTGAGTTTAACTTATTTGAAAAACAGTATTGTGGGACACACTTTGCTTGATGGCTTGTTTAAACTTTATGATTATTTAGGTGTATTTTATGATCATTTTTGTGATCCAGATAAATAGTTAAGTCTGAAGAATGCAGTTTGCCTGAGTAAAACAGAGGTCAATTATCACTCATTTCTTTAATCTTGTGGTTATTAGTTAATGGGATTTAACCATAAAAGCATTAATTTACAAAACATTTTAAGAAGCCAAAACTGTTTCATTGCCCATATTGACCATTTTGAAATATTATACTTAGGCCAAATTCCATTTTAATTTGTATCATTGGCTTATAAGAAATAAAGAAAGAGTCTGTTATTTAAATTTAGCTATAAAATACAAGAAAATCTTTGTTTTGCCCATGTGAAAAAGTTCTAAAACTGACAAACTCATCTATTTTTCTCAAAACTCAAGTTTTGATGCCAAAGAGCACCACAATAGTTCTTTCTTCAAAAGCCTATTCCATAAATGTATCTATCATAAAACATAAATAACTCAATAAAATTTGCATAAATATTTATTTTTCTCTTAGACATATTTCAATAGGACAATCTTGGATTCGATGTGAAATGCTATAAAAAGAAAACAACTTAGAAGTAAAATATAGTTCAGTGTCCCTAAGGATCTCACATCTTAGGGCATAATCTTCCAGAGTTATCTTCTTTATTCGTTAAAGAAACATGTGAACTTTGGATGAGGTGACATATTTTAGCAAAGGAAATTTCAGTGCTGAGAGCATGAACTTGAATTCAAACAAATTAAAACATAATTAAATTTATTTCTCAAGGAAAAAGTATTTTGGTAAGTAAACAAACAAAATGTTACTGAATCCCATTCTTTACCACTAGCAGAGGTTTTGATTGTAGCTATTTGATAATCCACAACAGGATTTTTCCTGCTGATACATTTTATACACAGTCAGTAGAAAAATGAGAGAATTCTCTGCAGCACTCCAAAGGAGGTGGTAGACGCCAACGTAAACTGTTTATAAAATGTTGTTCTGGTATACCCCTGTGTTGAAGAGTTGATTACGGAGGGTCTTTGTAATCCAATTATTACATGACTGGGACAATATTTTGAAAATAATAATTTGATATTTTGCATTCTTCTCTCCCACAAATCATTTTCCTTGGAAGCCATTATGCCATTTTGCCTCGGGAAGCAGGGAGGGTAGATACTTCTAAGGGAAAGAGATGCCAAAACAATGATCAGTGAACAAGTAGAACGGTGACACCATCACCTCAGAGTTTCTTTAAGCAGCACAGATCCACAAAGACCCTTCAGTTCCTCTCCACCCCATGAGGCTCTAAGGGGCTTATAAGGCAAGTTTTATTTAGTTTCTTTGTTGGGGGCAAGGATCAGGGTAGTAGGATAAAAGGTAGAAAACCAAAAAGAAAATATGTCCCTACCACATACTTTGGCTCAGTTATTTTAAGGACATTTCATTTTATTATTTATTTATTAATTTTTTTGAAATGGGTTAAAGTTTTTTTTTTAACCTTTTTATTTTATATTGGAGCACAGTTGATTAACAATGTTGTGTTAGTTTCAGGTATACAGCAAAGTGATTCAATTATACATATACCTGTATCTATTCTTTTCCAAATTCTCTTCCCATATAGGTTGTTACATAATATTGAGCAGAGTTCCCTGTGTTATACAGTAGGAGGATTTCACTTTAAATTGATTAAACTTCATATTTATAGCCAAGAAATTCTTAAAATAATTTCTATATGTTTTCTCCTTAGACATTGTATTTTTTCTCTTTGAAAATTCAATTTGGGTCTTTTTATATCTTCCATGTTTCTCCTCAAAATGCTTATGTTTTCCTCTACCTTCTTGAAAATATAAAATATAGTTATAACAACTCATAATAACTCTCATGATACTCTTGTCTACAAATTCTATCAGCTGTGTCGTTTCTGGATCTGTTTCAATTGATGGATTTTTCTCCTCATTCTGGGACATATATTCCTGCTTCTTTGTTTGCCTGTAATTTTTTACTGGATTCCAGACATTCTAGATTTCACCTCAGTGGGCACTGGATATTCATGTGTGTGTAATATAATATCAGTTCTTGAGCTTTGATCTGGGACACAGTTAAGTTACTTGGAAAGAGTTTGATCCTTTCAAGGATTGCTTTCAAGTTTTGCCTGGCAGGTCCAGTGAAGTCTTTAATCTAGGGCTGATTTTTTTTCCCCCATTCCTAAGGCAATATCTGTCTTCTATAATCTGTGAATTATGAAGTTTTCCCACTATGGCAGCTGGAAACAAACTATGCCTAGTCTGTGTGATTATTCCGAGGGTTGTTATGCCTATTCCTTTCCAGTGGTTCTTTCCCCAGCGTCAGGCTGGGGGAAACTCTCCGTAGGTCTCTTTGCTACTCGGCCCTGAGGACTCTTGGCCTCCCAATTCCATCTTGTCAACTCAGGAAGACCACGGGGCTTCATCCACATTCCCTTTCCCTGCTCTAAATCCTGGTAATATTTCCAGGCAGTAACCTGGTACCGTCATAGGACTCACCTCATTTGTATGCCCTCCTTTAGGGATCACCATTCTCCACTGCTTATTGTTCAATGTTTGAAAACTATTATTTCATATATTTTTTTCCTTTATTTATTTTTTCGTTGTTTAAAAAGGCAGAAGAGTAAATCTGGTTCCCTGGACACCATCTTGGTAAGAAATGGGTCCCTCTTTTCTTAATAGCTAAAAAACCGTCAATTTTATCTGGAAAATTTGGAAAGTCACTATACAAAGCTATGCTTTGTAATAAGATTGTTCATAGTCTTGAGTTTTTAACACTTACTGAAACATTAATTCATTTTGTCAACAAACATTTGTTAAATGCTTACTATATGGCTGGTATTATGCCAGGAACTGGATTTCACAGACTTAAGTTTCTAGTATTTTAGTCATTACTTCTCTAAGGTAAATTTTAGTTTATTTTTATAATCTTAGAGATTTTATTGTCATTAGTGTGAATTAATCTACATGACACAGTGTATCAGAATAAATTTTGCTCCTTTCCAAAGTTGTTTGGTTTTTCTTCAGTTATAACTGGCCCTGTGCATGCTAATGAAAATTTAAATTTCTATACATTTTCACATATAATTACTAATTTTAGTTGAAAACACAGGAGTAGGGAAACACTTAAAAATTCACAGAAAATCAACAAAACTGATTAAGAGATTGAGGGTGACAAGAATAAAACTTTCAAAAATTAATTTAAAAAAACTTGCACAGAAACCACATTGACTCTTGGCTCAATGTGTGTGTTTCTTGGCTGAGCAACAGTTGAGAAGGGAAGAAGGACAGTACCTCTTAAGTGAAGTTTGGGCAGCCATAGTGGAATCCCAGGTATTGAATGTGCTTTTCTATCTAAATGAGGGTCTCTAAATACTCAGCATCTCCCAATTATTTTACCTCCCCCTACCCCCCGCCAAAATACTCTTGCTTTGTTTCCTGGTTGTATCCATAGCATATCTTCATTTTCAAAAAGTCAAACAAAACTTAAAAGAGTATATATTTTTAAAAAAATCTTAAATCTTATACTCTGAAGTAATCAGCATTAATTTTTGATGACTATCATGTTATATATCTTGTTATATAAATAGCAAGCATAATTTCATATAAAAACAATTATACATTCTTTAAAATTGTTTGTGGTCAATTTTTTAAAAATTAATTAATTAATTTATTTTTGGCTGCGTTGGGTCTTTGTTGCTGCACATGGGCTTTCTCTAGTTGTGGCGAGAGGGGGCTACTCTTCATTGTGGTGCACAGGCTTCTCATTGCTGTGGCTTCTCTTGTTGCAGAGCATGGGTTCTAGGTGCATGGGCTTCAGTAGCTGCAGCTCGAAGGCTCTAGAGTGCAGGCTCAGTAGTTGTGGCATACAGGCTTAGTTGCTCCACGGCACGTGGGATCTTCCTGGACCAGGGCTCGAACCCGTGTCTCCTGCATTGGCAGGCGGATTCTTAACCACCGTGCCACCAGGGAAGCCCTATGGTCAATTTTTGTTTTCAAATTCCTTTCCCTCCCTCTCTCTCACATATATTCCTATTTTTAAATTAGTTAATTAATTAATTAAGTTTACTTTCACTGGAACCAGGGGTTAGGTTAGCCCTTCCAAAACCACATGGAATGAGAGTGGGGAAGGCTTCTGTTTCCAAAGAAAATTAGAGGTACCATTAGCAGAGCAAGGTGGATGGATGCTGGGCAATTAGAAAGAGCAAATGCTCACCACATAAGGATTCTGGACATGGCGTAAATAGACATATTAGCTTTGTGACCTTGAACAAGAGACTTTAATTTCTCTGAGCTTTACCTTCTTCATCTGCACCATGGGCTTTTGGGAACTAAATGGAAAATGTATATGAAATGTAGAGTAGGCATTCTTTGATTGCTCACTACACTCCTACCTTTCTGCACTCATTCATGTTTTCAACAAGTATTTTGAACGCCTGTTATATGCCAGACACTCTACTAGGTGCTAGAAATGTAATGTGGAGCAAAATCAGATGCATCCTGTCCTCAAGGAGCTTACAGATGTGGATACAACAGATACTAATCATAGAAGCACATTCATAAATGTTAAATTACATAATAAAGGGGCATGAAGGAAAGCTACCTGAGGAAGTAATCACTGTCCTTAGATCTAATGAAAGGTCAGTAGTTGACTAGTTAAGGAAGTGGGAGAGTTTTCTAGGCTGAGAAAAAGCATCTCAAGGCCCTGCAGTGGGAAGGGGCACTGTGTGTTTGAGGAACTGAAGGGAGGCCTGCACAGCTAGAGTGCCGTGAGTGAGGGGTTGTCCAGTGCAGACGAGGCTGGAGACAGAGTTGCCTTGAGGGACCATAAGAATTTTGTTTATTATCCTAAGGACAAAGGGCAGTCACTGATGTGTTTTAAGCCAGGCAGTGAATAATAATGTTTGCATTTGAAAAGATCACTTTCAGTGCAGTATTAGAGAAGTGACGGTGGGAAGGTGGCTGGTAAGAGTGGATTTGACTAGAACAGCTGGGGTGGTCCAGACCAGGGAATCTGGCCACTTAGACCAGGTTAATGTTAGTGAACATTCGGAGAGGTAGGTGGATGAAGGTAACATTGAGCAGACAAGAATGGCAGGACTTCATGATGGCCTTGACCTGGGAGGTAAGGGAGAAAGTGTAGGTGCCCTAAATGAGTCGGATATTTTTGTTTTGATGAGGGGATGAAAGTTTTTACCATTCATTGCTGTGGTCTGAAGGTGTAGTGGGGAGGATAGCCAGAGAACTTGAATTTGCTTCTGAATGTTGCTGAGTTTTAGATGCTTTTGAAGAATCCAAATGGTGTGTAGTTGACAGGTAGAAGTATGCATCTGTATCCCAGAAGTGAGATCTGGGCTGAAGACATAAAATGGTGTGCAACATCTCTGTGTGTAATAATTTAAACTACGGCTGAGGAAGTGATCACCTCAGGAGAACAGGAAAAGAAGTCCTTTCTTACCATTTATATTTGCATATATTAAAAATTAGTCCACAAGATGTTATGACAAAAGCTACGTTGTAAGTACTGCTGAAGTAATAAAAGTACTTATAAGTACTATATATAAGTACTCGATATACATATTCACATTTAATGTATGTTTATGTAAATATTATATGAAATCACTATATATAAGTATGTATAACTAATGCTTCATTTAAGTACTATATATATATATTTTTTTTTTTTTTTTTCGGTATGTGGGCCTCTCACTGTTGTGGCCTCTCCCGTTGCGGAGCACAGGCTCCGGACGCGCAGGCTCAGCGGCCATGGCTCACGGGCCCAGCCGCTCCGCGGCACGGGGGACCCTCCCGGACCGGGGCACGAACCCGTGTCCCCTGCATCGGCAGGCGGACTTTCAACCACTGCGCCACCAGGGAAGCCCCTAAGTACTATATTTTTTATAACTATTACTTTGAACTAGTTTCCTTACTCCATATTAACAGTCATTGTTTGACCTGTTGAAGATTTAGCCTATAGGTCATTTTTTTTCCCATTACCTTCGACGTTAATGATGCCATTCTAGTTTTGTAAAACAATGCAATATATGACATGCTTTTTATGTCTAAAGAGTCTTTAGCTAATCCCTTGGTAATACGCTTTTGATAATTATTTTTGTGGAAGTTATATTCTTCAAGGATTTATGCACTGAGACTTGGCTGTAGATTTATTAATGATTTATTAATGTCCTCTTTTGCATTACCCTGTGTTGGTGGTCTATCGTGTACAATTTCTGCTGTGTTTTTCTCTTCCCTTCATGACAGGCCTGAGAGTGAAATTAATACAAAGATGTATAATTTCCTGTTTTTCCTTCCCTGTACTATCTTTTTGTAACCTTTAGCTCATATGTGGCCATTTCTTTAAATATATGAATTTGTAGGGATTTATACTGCATACAAAATTGACAGTGCACTGACCTTACTTCTTACTTATAGTACTGCAATTTGCAAAAATTTCATTGCAAACAATGGACTTTGACGGTTATGGAAAACATCCAGAAACACAATCTAGAACCTTTGGATTAAATAAGAAGCAAAATGAGCAAAGTAGATCATACAAAAGGGATTTTTTGAAGTGTCATTTTTAATCTTAACAATTCATGTGAAATTTGCCTTTTTGTCTAATGTAATCATATGAGTTTTAATATATATATATCACACTCAAATTATCAATATTTATTGATACAATTATGTAACTTTATCTCTCAAAATCTTAAAGTAAAATTAACTTGTCAGGAAGATATACTATATGTATCTTGTAGTGCTTACATATTCTGTGGCACAGAACCAATGGGGCGTAGGCCTCAGTGTTAGGGCACCATATACTGCTTTTGGTTAAATTGTCCTTAGGAGCATTTAACTTTGGTTTAAAGTTTTATCTACAACAGCAAAATGGGATAAAGATACTGCAAGTGTCTGTTTCATTCAGGCAAATGATTTGAACATAGACTCATAGTCAATTAAGTTTCATTTCTAGGAATTGAAGTTGTACTTCCAGATTATGTTGCCTAGTTTTTTGTTTTTTGGTTTTTTTCATTTTGTAGCATAAGTTCTTCGGTGATAAGGGTTGCTAGCTATTTGGTGTTTTAGCATCCAACACAGTATGTGGCACATAAGAGGTGATCAGACAATAAATGTTACATAAAGGAATGAAGATGGATAAGTGAATTACCTGTGTTCAGTATGCTCTAGCTGCAGTGCTTTCTGACCCACTTTTTAATTGGCTACTAATATATGGAATCCATTTGGACAGTGTTGAAAGGGTTCTTAAAAATAATGTTCAAAATTTCAAGTGTATTTTATAGATTCTCAGAACGTGCTAACATAGCCTCATAGCATACAGTTATTGGACATTAGGGGGGAAATGGTATTTAGAAGATGGAGAATATCCAGTTAAATTTCTAAATTAATTTTTCTTATAGATGTAAAAGGTTGAAATACAGGCCTCAAGAATAAATGAGACTGTGGTTTTCTAACTAAATGAAATTCATTTCTGAATATCTGCTTATTTTTTCATAAACTGTACTACATGTTGACATTACTTTGGAGGTTGTCTTCTACGGCTTTATTCTTAATTACTCTGAATTTTTTTCTTTTATCCTTTATTGTGTATTATCTTTAAAAGCTGTTGCAATTCTTGAATAGTTGCAAATTTTCAAAGACTGGACTCTAATCATTTAATTATCTCCTTAAGGTGGTTGTCTAAAAAAAGGTATCTTCTAATTTTAAATATAGTTTTAAATTAAGTCAGAGGAAGCAAGGTTTGAAGTAAAGATATTTTCTTAAGTTAATTTTAATTTTGACAGCCTGCAGCTATTAGCTAATTATGGAGAGCTGCCTAAAAGAAAAACTCATTAGTATGTGAATAATAAGGCCATGTTCCTCATGTTCAGTTCAGTGTTCTTATGAAAAAAATCTTGCAAGTAAATATATCCACAGTGTTTTGAATTCACTAGTGTCTTGAATTTACTGGACTTTCAAATTTTACTACAAAAGACAGTTTTCTTCACAGTAAATTACCTATCCCACCAAAGCTCCATGTTAATGCAAACTAAAGTTGAAACAGATGGAGTAACAATAGGTCAGTCATGTAGCTGAGATTTTGTGAAGCTTTGGAAACGTATAATATATCTTGATGTTAAAAAGGATTCATTTATATCATTTTTATATCTTTATTACGTCTTCATACGGGTCAATCAGTGAAGTAGATGAAAAGGATAATATATGAAGCCTTTACTGATTTTATGAGACATTAATCCATGTTTAAAAGGATGTCAAGGGCTTCCCTGGTGGTGCAGTGGTTGAGAGTCTGCCTGCCGATGCAGGGGACACGGGTTCGTGCCCCGGTCCGGGAAGATCCCACATGCCGCGGAGTGGCTGGGCCCGTGAGCCATGGTCGCTGAGCCTGCGTGTCCGGGGCTTTTGCTCTGCAACGTGAGAGGCCACAACAGTGAGAGGCCCGCATACTGCAAAAAAAAAAAAAAGGATGTCAAAACACTTCCACTTCCAGGAAGATGTAGTAAATACATTTTTCTTCTTCATTCCCCTAAGTACAATTTTTAAAAACTTGGACATTATACATAAAACGAACACAAGAAAACTGAAAAGTAGAAAGACCAGTTAGGGATTTGGGGACTGAAGGAATGATGCGTTGGTCAGTTCCCAGGGTTTTTTTTGGCCTCATACATTCCAGACTTGGGGCTGGAGAAACCAGAAACCAGGGATACCAAAGAGCTCAGACAAAAAAAAAAAGAAAAGAAACAACAAAACAACCCAAAACCAAAAATTCAACAAAAGTCTGCTTTTTCTAGCCAAGGACCAGGAAAAGGACAACCTAGCTAGACAGAAAACCTTTACATAATAACCTTCTATTACAGGCAAATAACACAGATTAAACTGTGGCCTCACTCCTACCCCACCAGCAAAGGTTGAGTGAGGCCCCTAGATTTCCACTTTTGCCAGGCTGTAATAAGGTGCATCCAAAACTTCATCCTCTAGAGAAAAACAAAACAAAACTCATGTTCGCACAAAAACCTACGCACAGATGTCCATAGGGGCTTTATATGTAATAGCTAAATCTGGAATCAGCCTCCATGTCCTTCAGTGGTTGAAAGATTACATAAGTTGTTGTATGTCTATACCATGGAATGGTACTCAGCAGTAAAAACGAATAAACTGTTGTTGACATGTGACAACCTGGGTGAATCTTCAGAGAATTATGCTGAATGAAAAAAGCCAATATCAAAGGCTACATTCTAATTAAAACATTCTTGAAATGACACCAGCGTAAAAATGGAGAAGAGATAATGGTTTCCAAGGGCTAAAGAGGGTACAGGAAGGAGGGGAGGGAAGTAAGCGTAGCTGTAGAAGGGCCACATGAGGGATCTTGGTGGTGATGGAAATGTTCTCTGTTTGACTGTATGAGTGTTAATATCCCAGTAGTGATATTGGACTATAGTTTTGCAATTTATTGCTATTGGGAGAAGCTGTGTAAATGGTACGGGGTTCTCTCTGTGTTAGTTCTTACAACTCCATGTGAATCTATAATTATCTTAAAATTAAAAGTGAAATTAAAAAACCTCAGGTGAAAAGTAGACATTTTCCATGAATGAGATCAGATACTACAATTCCTCGCACAAAGAGGAAGATTTCCCACTTACAATGATTCTTTAACATGTTCCTCTCATGGGCTGTTTAAGCCTCTAATACCTGGTTTGGCTCGCCCTGGATTTGAAATGTAGCGGGGATAGGTGGAGATATGGCGGTCTTAAAAACTAGAGGGGCCATGTTGCCAAGATCTCTCCTTAAACTTCCTTAAAGATTCCTTGGTTGTCATTAGGCCAAACTTTTAAGTACCTTCAAATCCCAGTTCTCGGTTATCCACTCCCTACTGTCTTAACCAGCTTCCTTCTTGAAATAGTTTGAGTCACTCTATGAAGAGTGCACACAGAGTCAGCCCATTAAAATAAAGATAAAAACCAAGAGTTGTGTAATGCAGCCAGGGAGAAATGGGAGAGAAGATACTGTATTAAAAAATTTACTATTAAAAAATCTAAGTCCCCCACCACTTTTTGGGTAAAAATGAAAAGAATTTAATCTTGGTTTTCTGGTATCTTTAGCAAAAGAGGCACCATGATGGTTTACATAACTTCCATCATGACATAAAAGTGAGTATATTAGTTTATCAGGAGAGAGAACCTTTTGCTAGGAATAAATTCTGAATGCAATTTATTGTATGGCTCTTAACTAGTGATCTTTAACAACAAAATTATTTTTTTTACAAATGTGCTTTTACAAAAACTGCATATTATAAACTGTGTGGCTGGTCAAAAAAAAATTAAAGACCAGAACCAAAGAGCATTGAACAAATGATAAGGCCATACATTGAATAAGGCCCAGGGATTTTTCCCATTGTAGATAGAGAGGGGAGGGTCTAGACTGAGTCACAGACTCAGGGCATCTGGCTGTCTGGTTGTTACCCTGAACTCACATCCCATCATCATACACTGGCCTCTGCAGTCAGCTTAGTGTCCTCACCATCCCCTGCCTGGTAGCCTGACAGTCACTCCTCTGTCCCTGCAGCACAATGTATCCCTTGAATAAGGGGTCCTCATTACAGTTCTCCTCTGCTTCTCTACATCCCTCTTTCCCCTGGCTTTCAAAACTGGGTCCTTCAGGAGTCATCACTGTCTACATAGATCCCCAGCTACCCAGGTTGCTTTCACTTCCATAACTCCTGTTAATGTAATTTCTAGAGCACAGTGCACAAGACGACTCTATATATGGCTTATTATTTTTCCATGCATGTGGATTATATATTCCCAATGAGACTGCAAATGTCTTGAGAGAAGGATATATCCAGCTATCTGCTGATCCACCTCTTTGCTTATAGGTGCAGTCTCCAGAGTGAGTCTAGCTGGATTCCTGGCTCTGCCACTTACTAGCTATGTAACCATGAAAAAATTGCTTACTATTTCTGGGTCTTTGTTGCCTGATCTGTATGGATGTGGGGATAGTTGAATTACATACCTCAAGGGTTTGTGAGAATTGAATTAAATTATACATGTATTGCCCATAGAACAGTATTTAGCACATTGTGAAACCTCAGTAAGGTTATCTATTGTCATCTCTTCTCTGTATTACTTAGCCCTGTGTGGGAGAATCGTTATCCAACCTTATATAATTAGAAGAATATCCTAAAGACAGAGCCTGCAAGCTTCTCACCAGAACATAAGTCCTCCTTTTCATTCTGTGTCCTCAGCTGGACCTTATTTCCCAACTCCTTTTGGGACTGAGGGTTGGCCAATAGAATGTAAGAAGGAGTGATATGTATCATCTCAGACTTGATTCATTAAAAACTTCCCAATGTACTCCTCCATACTTCTGGCCAGTTAGAATGGAGGTGATTTGAGATGTGGGAGTCATGTGTTGAAGATGGCAGAGTCTTTGTCAGCCTGTCACACCAAACTGTTCACCTACCTGGTCAGTTGTGTCAGGCTGCAAGAAATAAACTAGTCTTGAATAAGATCCATAATCCATTTCTTGGGTCTGTTTGTTATAGCAGGTTATACAACCCTGCTGTTTCTCACAATGAGGAGCTCTAACAACTGTGCATGTGAGAAGCAGCTTGACATACATCAATGCCTCTATCTTAGCGTATCTGCCCAGTTGTCTTCTAGAGTGGGCCTCCCATCAAACAGCTGCTTGTTTCCTGTCTACAACATGTCTACATGCATGGCTAATGTCTCCCACTCAGCGATCTCATGGGATTGCATCTGTGTCTTAATTTTAGCTCTATTAAATAAGATTGCCCATCTTTCTTGAGTTTATCTCAGGATCCTCTGAAGCAAAAATTGCCGTTGGCTGTGCAGCCCCAGTTTTAAGTAAGAGCATCCCAAACATTAAACACCACCCCCAAAATAGGTTTAGCATTTTTCAAATGACTTGATGACACAGACATGTATGTGTGTGAACGTGTGTATTGGTTTGTTTGTGACTTTCCTAGGTCATCTAGCACAGGGCTGGCTGGGCTCAATAATGTATAAATTCACTGATCAGTTGAACACAGCCTACTCCACCTTCCCATAACTGCCAGAGCTGAGGTAAAGTGTTCTGGGTAACAGAGGAAGTTTATAGGTTGGAAAAGATGGGTATGCTTGAGTAATCACTACTTTCTGTTCTTGGAAGCAGACTTTTTCTGCTTATTCGTGTTTCTCAATTCTCTTTCACTGCTTTGCTCATTCAGCAAACTTGGCTTTGTTTGAGGTGATGGGCAGACAAAGATGCATCAGTGCACGTGACATTCTCAGGAGAGGTGCCGATGCATCTTCCCATCCTATGACTTTACTGAAGAACCTATTCAAGAGCCACTTTATGGGATATTTCTACATGGGCTTGGAATTTTAGGATAAGAAAACATGTAAGATAAGCCTTCAAAATAATACTGACTGAGAAAAATTAAGTTCCAACATGGAAAAAAAAAAAACCCTTTAGTCAGGGTCAGAAGTAGATGCTTTCCTTGAGATATAAGTTTGTTATCCCTTTTAGCACCTCTCTGGTTTGGGAACTAAACTCCCTGCCCCGGAAAGTGAAGTACATAAGCTATTTCTTTCTGTGAGGCACCTGAATTATAATAAAGTGACTCTAGAATTACTACCAGCGTGACTCAGTCCAAGCTGGAATGAGGGGAATTGTGCGCCCTGTGACTGGGAATTCTCAGATTCCTGGAGTAGTGTCAGAATGACAGTATCTTGACTGATAGAGGCTTGTTTCTTTGCTGGTGCTTGACGGAGGGTGAACCAGTACTAGTAGCCAAAGAAAGTCAAGGTTGAGCAATAGTCACCCTCCTTTTCTCCTCCCACTTCCCTTCAGAACTGCCTTCTCCAAGTCCCAGCAGACGTTAGTGTTTGTGGGATGACATTGCAGATGGCTGTGTCAGGACAAATTTGTGAGTTCCTGAGCTCCTCTCTTCTCCCTTTCCTTCCCCTCCCTGCAGCTGACAGTGCTGGAGAAAAAGAGAAGTGTCCTGATGGTTGGGACAAAGCAAGGAACAAGTCATGAGTTTGCTATTTTTTGAGGGGCTACTGCAACATTGCACAGCGTCGCACAGCGTCGCTCACTAGGCTAGTAGTCTCAGTATGACACAGCATTTTTTTTTGACCCTTAAATGCAGTCTTAGAATTTTTAATACCACTTTAAGTAACTCATCATAAGACTGAAAGCTTAATGTCTCCTGATCCAACAAAACATGTGAGTCAAGTACCAGCTGTGTAGTAATACTTTTAAAATTCAGGATCTTGATCCTGAGGCTTGAGATACAAAACAATTGAAATATACCCATTTGGAAATTTGTTAAATGCTGTAACTACATATTCTCCTACAGTACTTTTTAGCTCCAAAAGTTAGTTCTTATAGAAATCATAGATAGTTATTCTAGGAGTGGGCCAAATCAGGTAGGCCCACTGACAATGGAGAAAGATAATCTATTTTCAACCTCAGTTTGAATGTGGATTCCTTCTCAAATAATCCTTTGAGCTTACTCATTGGACTTTGAAGGAAATAAGAGCAATACTATAAAATATGATGTATAAGCATGTGTATCTAAACATTGTTTAGAATAGGACTCATTGAAATTAATCTAAGTACCCACCAGTGTGATACTGGTCAAAAGAATTATGTTAGATTCATAAAATGGAATGTGTTGGATTCATTTAAAATAATATTTTATAAATATAAATTTATTTAATATATTTTATTATTATTATTAAAAATTGAAATCAATTTTTAAAGTGTTTAACATAAGAAAAGGGTAACAAACAAAAACTATACACTAATGTGGTAAAATAATATTACACATGTATGATATTTTATTTAAAATATAAATATATATATTAAAAGTTCTCACTATATTATCATAGAAAAATACTATCTCAGTGTTAATGATTATCACTTCATGGTAGAATTACAGATTTTTTTTCTTTCATTTTCATACATATAGAGGTGTGTGTGTGCTTGTGAGTGTGTGTATGTAAACATGTATTGCTTCTGCCACAAAGATAAATTAATATTAAAATACTATAGATTTCAGGCTGAAATGGAAGAATAAAGCTGGAGCTCAGAAACTCTATCTATAGCAGGTAACAAAAATGAATCAAGCATAGTAATATATAAATAAGAGTATAAAATATAAGCAACAATCAAACAAGTTCAAAATGTGATGTTTGAGACAAAACCCACAATTTCTCACATGGAGCCGAGTATAGTGGCTCCTAACGTTACCTCCACATTCAGGTAGTCATATTGTGTAGAAAGTCGAATCATCAAAATTCTCAGCATTCTCATTAAGATCTGTACCCACCACTACTAGTTTATAGAGCTGGAAGCAGGCTGAACTGGGAAGATGAGAAAGTTACTCCAAGAAGAGTTAAGGACAAATCCTGTAGAGAAATGGCCACATTAGCAGAGCCAATAGAAATGGACGCAAAAATCACTGGAGAGGCTTGAGATTATCCAGGACTTCCTGATGAATTTTGGAAAAAGTTCAAAGCCCCAGTGCATTCCCTTTCAGGACTAAAACACTTTCCAAACTAGGTGAAATGATCCAGAACATTTAAGAAAATCCCAAAGGAGAGAGCAGAGCTGGTGACCTTCAATGAAGTATACACACAGACCCGGCTGAGTCCTCCCCACTCCCGTTTCCCTTCCTCAACATCGCCAGTGCCTCTAGGCTACAGAAAAGCAGATGGAACACTGCTCAGCCTTCAAGATGGTAGAAGGGCAGACAAACAGGTTCTAAATCCAGCGTGGTAGGGATCAAGAAAAATTTAAACGCTTAAAGGAAAACCACTCTACTCATAACCCTTCTGATATCCAGTGTGTGGGTTTTCCACACCAAGCAGTTCTACGATTCTCTGTAGTCACCAAGTGGTGTCCTGCAGTTTAATTCCATTGTGGCCCTAACTATCCGAAGTTAGCACAGATCCCACAGGTTAATGGCTCAGTCCCACAAGACTACCCCCCGGCTTCAGATGCTAATCACAAGTCCCCAGGTTACCTACACTTCTGTCCAGCTTGGCTACCAATCAGAGATTCCCACAACCCCCTCCTCAGTTTCTATAATCTGCTATAAAGACTCACAGAACTCTGGGAAACACTTTACTTACATTTGTGGGTTTATTATAAAGGCTATTGTGAGAAATACACATGAGGAGGCGGATGAAGAGGAACACAGGGTAAGGTTTGGAAGGGTCCTGAGCTCTGGAGCTTCACTCCACGTGTAGTTGGGGTGTGTGCGTTCACCAATCCAGAAGCTCCCTAAACCCCATTGTTTAGGGTTCTTATGGAGATCCCATTATGTAAGTATGATTAATTAACTCAATTTCCACTAGTGATAAACTCAATCTCCCCTCCCTAGAGGTCAGGGGGTGGTACAGAGCATTCCAACCCTCTAATCACATGGCTAGTTCCTCTGGCAAACCCAGCCCTCACCCTGAAGCTCACCAGGGGTCACCAGTCATCTCGTTAATAAACAAAAGGATACTCTTACCACTCTGGAGATTCTAAGGGTCTTAAAAACTCACTCAAAAAATTACAAGGGTTTTAGGAGCTTTGTGCCATGAACTGGGGACTTAGACCAAATATATATTTCTTCTTTTTTTTAATAGTATTTATTTGGCTGCGCCGGGTCTTAGTTGCGGCATGTGGGATCTTTAGTTGCAGCACACGATCTCTTAGCTGCGGCATGTGGGATCCAGTTCCCTGACCAGGGATCGAACCTGGGCCCCCTGCATTGGGAGCGTGGAGTCCCAGCCACTGGACCACCAGGGAAGTCCCTATATTTTTTATTATATCAACATTACAATACTATATCCAAAATATAGGTCTGGGTAAATGTAGGAGAAATTCCTTTTAATTATGCTTGTCCATTTTGCCTTTCTCTAATATTTCATATTTAATTCATCAGCTAATTCTGTCAGCTGTACTTTCAAAATATATCTAGAATCCAACTACTTCTCACCATCTCAACTGCTAACGCTCAGGTCCAAATCTCCATCACCTCTTGGCTAAGTGGGGACTGGTCTCCCCACTTCTGCACCCGCATCCCCTACAGTCTTGTCTCAGTGCAGGATGATAACTATAAAGATGTTGGTCAGTCTCCTTCTATTTCATTAAATGGTGTCCTATCTTACTCAGAATAAAATCCAGGGTCATTACTAGGGCCGCAATACCCTACATGGAGTTTGTGATTTCTTGCCCTCTTTCTGCCCTGCTTTACTTCCCTCCAGCCACACTCACTGATTCACACTTGGAGCATATGCCAAGCACGCTCGTACCTGAGGCCTTTGCATTAACTATTCCACGACCCTGGAATGACCTTCCTCCACATGTCTGCATGGCATTTCATGACCACACTTCATTCACATCTCTGCTCCAATATCACTTAATCAGAAAGGCCTTTGTCAATCACCCAGAATATAAAAGCACCCACCTTTCTCTCTTTACCTCATTTTAATTTTTTCATAATAGACACCATATCCAGCTATAATTAATATATATGTAGTATATATTTTTATATGTATATAAAATGCATTATGTAAATACTACATTTGCTATACATCAATATATAAAAATACCTATCAAGAGTATATAAATATGTATACATGTTGCCTTATCATCTGACACACACGCCCACACACACAAGAATGCAAACAAACTCCATGTGAACAGGGACTTTGTTTTGTCAGTGCTATAACTCCCACGCTCAGCACAGTATCTGGCATATAGTGGGTGTCCTCACTAATTATTTGTTTAAAGAATACTCAACAATTAAGGAAAACCAAAGATATACAAAGAATCTTTAAATATCTAGTAAAACATATCCATGTAATAGTAAACTATTTTTGATTGAAGGAATGGCAAGAAACGTGCAGGTATCCTCATAGCTTTGCCCACGTGAAAGTGAGGTCCAGAGATATGGAATCATTTGCTCAAGGAGGTACTGAGGTATGAAGGAGACCCTGCCTGGGCTTTGGAGTCAGGCAGAACTGGAATCTACTGCTTCCTAGCCCTGTGACCTTAGGAAAGTTATTTACTCTCGTTGTCCCTTTACTTTCTCATGTGGAATATTTAGGCTTCACACCCTGCAGAACTGTCAAAATAATTAAAAGCAATACTGAATGCATGGAATTTTTCTGTTGCTATAGAATTAAGACAGGAATCCACAAATGAAAACAAAGAGGCATTAAAGACTCCCATTGTAAAGAGAGATGAAAGCAACTGGGTCCTCCTTCCCAGTCCCAGCGCTTACTATTGGGTTGGCCAAAAAGCTCATTCGGATTTTTTCCATACCATCTTATGGAAAAGCCCGGATGGACTTTTTGGCCAACACAATAAATGCAGCAGAGTTAAAACAGCCACCCCGAACAAAACCATTCTTTACTTCCAGAGTGGGAGAGGAATCGGAAGAGAGAAGGCCACTGGGGACATGGGCCTTCAGGGCAGTTTAGCGTTAGTAATGAAAGATTTTACTTTCCCACCCATGAAGGAGGAGGAAGGGTTCTCCTACCCAAGTGATAGGAAGGCTCCCACAAAATCATAGACACTAAGGATGTCCATGGAGGGGGAAACTGGTGTCTACTCCCTGGCTGGATGCTTACTGAGCCATGGAATGTTCGGGCCCATCATCTTGCTTTGCTCAAGTGAAATAGAATATGGTGAAGGAGTTCAGCATCACCTGGAATTTTAAATGTTGAATCCACCGCACTGGTGACTGCCCCTCTTCCCAAGATCCCAGGATGTTCAAAGCTTATTGGTGCAGAATACACTAGCATGGGTAGTGGATCTGGGGAAAGAAAAGGATGTCCAGCCCTGTTCTCCACAACACTTGGAAGACCTCAGTGGTTCCTGTGGCTCCATATGAAGGAGAACAGATTTCAAAAGAGGAAGCAGAAGATTCAAAGTTGACCAAGAGGCCATGACACAAAAAGACAGTGCTTACCAGGGAGGAATGGCCAAAGGAAGATGTGTATGAACTACACTTTGAGGGTGTTTTTAAAGATGGGCAGGACTCAGTGAGCTGCCTGTCATCTCAGAAAAACCACAGACAGAATTTATATTGAGACAGCATATCAGCAGAGGCCACCAGCAGTGATGGAACCAGACCAAGTCAGAGAATATCAGAGGTGCCTCTACACCACTGTTGCGGGTGGTTATGAGTGGAGATCCCTCCCTCCTCTTTCCCCTTCCTCACTCCTTCTTTTCTTTCCTCTCCTCATCTTCCTTCTCTTTAGTACAGATATATTAGCAAGAGAGAATGTCAGAGACTGATTTGTGGAAACTTGAACGGAGGTTTGTGTGTGAATGGGTGTTGGGGACTATGTAACCAGGGTTGGCATGGAGGAATATGGTAGGAGGCAGGATAGATACTCCTGATGCCACAGTGATAGTCTCAGAGGGGAAACTGCCAGGCCAGGTCCGGCTATTTTAGGCTTCAGCATATGAATAGGTGTTCCCACCTTGCTGAAGCTGTTTGCATCTAATGGAGGACGACTTAAACTTTCAGAAGACTCTAGTCTAAGGTACTCTTTTTTAAATAAATTTATTTTATTAAAAACATTTGATAAATTTTTTTATAAATTTATTAAAATTTAAAAAGTTTTAAATAAATTTATTTATTTTTGGCTGCGTTGGGTCTTCGTTGCTGCGTGAGCTTTTCTCCCGTTGTGGGGATCAGGGGCTACTCTTCATTGCGGTGCACAGGCTTCTCGTTGTGGTGGCTTCTCTTGTTGCGGAGCACAGGCTCTAGGCTTCAGTAGTTGTGGCACATGGGCTCAGTAGTTGTGGTGCACGGACTTAGTTGCTCTGCAGCATGTGGGATCTTCCTGGACCAGGGCTCAAACCCGTACCCCCTGCATTGGCAGGCGGATTCTTAACCACTGTGCCATAAGGTACTCTTTTTTTAAAAGCTGATGTGCCTGTCTTAAGACTTCATTCCTAGCAGAATGTATTTAAAGTAATCCTTTTAAGGGAATTCCATGATGGTCCAGTGGTTAGCACTTGGTGCTTTCACTGCTGGGGCCTGAGTTCTATCCCTGGTCAGGGAACTAAGATCCTGTAAGCTGTGTGGTGTGGCCAAAAAAAAAAAAATTAAGAAAGAAAAGTAATCCTTTTAAAATATAGTAGAGAATTTGTGGCAAATTCCAATTAAAAATGATAACTTCTGAGTAGACATGTTAGCAAGTAGAATTATTTTGATAATATTTTCACCAAATCTCTGTAAGGTAGAATATAGAGTTATTTAGTCAGTTGAGCTTTTTTGAAAATACAGTTTTAAATCCTGAATAATGGAGCATAACTTTTTGTAATTCTAGCATAAAGACATTTCCCTATATAGTTATGCAACAAATTAGACAATCCCATAGTCCACTGAGGACTTTAACTTTGTTTCACATGAAAACATGGACAGTATGTCAAGTTCTAGATTAGGTATATAGCTTGTGGCTATAGAGACCAAATGAGATAGGAGGTTTAGGAAAGTATTTGGTTAAAATTGACAAAAGAGTTAAGTAAGTGCTATGTCATATAAAAAAAAAAAAGTTTGGTTTTCTGATCTGAATTATTTGAATTAATTGCACAAAATGACAAACAGAAAAAAAGTAAGATAGAAAAGTGAAAAGAAAAGCACAATAGAATAATTCTTAACTTAGATGCAGATTTTATTAATATCTCCTTTCTCTACTCCAGTTTGATCTTTCTTCATATCACTCACACTTTCAAGTTTAACTAACAAGAAAAAGTGAAATGTACATACAATTCAGATACCTTTTCTCTTGAGCCAGAGAGACAAATCCCTTCCATTAAATTCCTGAATTAAGAGACAGGAAGTTCACCATGTAGGATAATGTGTTCACCTCTTACTCACAGAGAATGGGCTTTGATGAATAATCAGCTGGACAGCAGTTGTGCAATCACTTAGAGGACATCAGAAGTCAGTGCTGGGAAAGGGGAAGGAAGTCTGAAGAATACAAGAGGGGAGGGCTCCACCTCCGCTCCTGAAATCAGGATTTACAGGTTCATATAAAGGTAAGGTATTTTGGTATTTCTGGCTCAGAAATATACAGGAGGTTGTGCAAAACAAAAGTGAGTGGGTCCACAGTCATTAATTTTATTTAGGAAAAACAAAACAAAACTAGAGAAAAATTTTAGGAGCATCTTTACACAACAAAGGTTTAAAAAAAGAAAAGTGCCCTTTGCTACTCTATCGGATGCAATATTCAGAAGCATTACAAGGTATTTCTGTCCCTCTGCAGGGAACCCTGATGATTTAGGGAAGTGATTCATTTAAATCTGTAACCTTTTTTCCATTCCCTTTTAGATTCTCATTTTAGCATCATAGTGGAGAAGCTTAAAAGTTCTTACAACTCCCCTTGCTGGCAGCAAATAAGAAGTGCAGCTTTAATATGGAAAACTTCAGCATATATACCCTGAATATAATGGCTAAATGTTAAGATCAACTTTTTATTTATTTTATTTTTTAAGTTTTTAATTATATTTTATTGTTATTTGATTTCACAGGCATACAAATTCAGTCAGGGCAAAATTAATATGTGCATTCGGTTTCATTTCTATATAGGAGAAAAAGATATTTGAATTCAGACTTTTTTTTTTTAAACAATAAAAAATTATCTCTCACAGTTCTGGAGGCCAGAAGTCTAAGATCAAGGTGTTAGCAGGTTTGGCTTCTCCTGAGGTTTCTCTCCTTGGCTTACAGGCGGCTGCCTCCTTGCTGTGTCCTTGCAAGTTCTTTCCTCTGTGTGTGTGCATCCCTGGTGTATCTTCCTCTTCTTATAAGGACATCAGTCCTATTGGATTAGAACCCCATCCCGAAGACTTTATTTAACCTTAATTAACACTTTAAAGGCCTTATCTCCAAATATGGCCACAGTCTAAGGTACTGGTGGTTAGGACTTCAACAAGCCAATAATGATTGTCTAGTGTGTAGAAAGGTCCTGAGCCGGGCTGGAGACTGAATCTGGACTCCTGGATGACTCAGCTGTTAGTGGAATTTCCTTCTGAAACTTTAAAAAGCTTGAGGACTATCTTAGACCTTTTTTTTTTTTTTGCGGTATGCGGGCCTCTCACTTTTGTGGCCTCACCCGTTGCGGAGCACAGGCTCTGGACACGCAGGCTCAGCGGTCATGGCTCACGGGCCCAGCCGCTCCGCGGCATATGGGATCTTCCCAGACTGGGGCATGAACCCGTGTCCCCTGCAGCGGCAGGCGGACTCTCAACCACTGCGCCACCAGGGAAGCCCAGACTTCTTTTTTTTTAATTAATGTTTATTGGAGTATAGTTGCTTTACAATGTTGTGTTAGTTTCTGCTGGACAGCAAAGTGAATCAGCCATATGTATACGTATATCCCCTCTTTTTTGGATTTCTTTCCCATTTAGGTCACCTCAGAGCACCAAGTAGAGTTCCCTGTGCTATACAGTAGGTTCTCATTAGTTATCTATCTTATACATAGTAGTATATATATGTCAATGCCAATCTCTCAGTTCATCCCACCCCCGCTTCCCACCTTGGTATCCATACGTTTGTTCTCTACATCTGTGTCTCTATTTCTGCTTTGCAAATGAGATCATCCTTACCAGTTTTCCACATATATGTGTTAATATATGAAATTTGTTTTTCTCTTTCTGACTTACTTTACTCTCTATGACAGACTCTAGATTCATCCATGTCACTACAAATGACCCAATTTCATCCGTTTTTATGGCTGAGTAATATTCCATTGTATGGACCACATCCTCTTTATACATTCATCTGTTGATGGACATTTAGGTTGCTTCCATGCCCTAGCTATTGTAAATAGTGCTGCAATGAACGTTGGGGTGCATGTAGCTTTCTGAATTACGGTTTTCTCCTGTATATGCCCAGGAGTGGGATTTCTGGGTCATATGGTAGTTCTATTTTTAGTTTTTTAAGGAACCTCCATACTGTTCTCCATAGTGGCGGTATGAATTTACATTCCTACCAACAGTGTAAGAGTGTTCCCTTTTCTCCACACCCGTTCCAGCATTTATTGTTTGTACATTTTTGTGATGATGGCCATTCTGACCAGTGTGAGGTGATATCTCATTGTAGTTTCCATTTGCATTTCTCTAATAATTAGCGATGTTGAGCATCTTTTCCTGTGTTTGCTGACCATCTGTATGTCTTCTTTGGAGAAATGTCTATTTAGGTATTCCACCCATTTTTTGATTGGTTGTTTGTTTTTTTGATATTGAGCTGCATGAGCTGTTTGTATATTTTGGAGATTAATCCTTTGTCCATTGATTCATTTGCAAATATTTTCTCCCATTCTGAGGGCTGTCTTTTTGTCTTGTTTATGTTTTCCTTTGTTGTGCAAAAGGTTTTAAGTTTAATTAGGTCCCATTTGTTTATTTTTGTTTTTATTGTCATTACTCTACGAGGTGGATCAAAAAGGATCTTGCTGCAATTTATGTCAAAGAGTGTTCTGCCTATGTTTTTCTCTAAGGGTTTTATAGTGGCTGGCCTTACATTTAGGTCTTTAATCCATTTTGAGTTTATTTTTATGTATGGTGTTAGGGAGAGTTCTAATTTCATTCTTTTACATGTAGCTGTCCAGTTTTCCCAGCACCATTTATTGAAGAGACTGTCTTTTCTCCATTGTATATTCTTGCCTCTTTTGTCATAGATTAGTTGATCATAGGTGTGTAGTTTTATCTCTGAACTTTCTGTCCTGTTCCACTGATCTATGTTTCTGTTTTTGTGCCAGTACCATACTGTCTTGATTACTATAGCTTTGTAGTATAGTCAGAAGTCAGGGAGTCTGATTCCTCCAGCTCTGTTTTTCTTTCTCAAGATCACTTTGACTATTCAGGGTCTTTAGTGTTTCTATACAAATTGTAAAATTTTTTGTTCTAATTCTGTGAAAAATGACATCAGTAATTTGATAGGGATTGTACTGAATACATAGATTGCTTTGGGTAGTATAGTCATTTTCACAATATCGGTTCTTCCAGTTCAAGAACATGGTATATCTCTCCATCTGTTTGTGTTATCTTTGATTTCTTTCATCAGTGTCTTATAGTTTTCCGCATACTGGTCTTTTGCCTCCTTAGGTAGGTTTATTCCTAGATATTTTATTCTTTTTGTTGCAATGGTAAATGGGAGTGTTTTCTTAATTTCTTTTTCTGATCTTTCATTGTTAGTGTATAGGAATGCAAGGGATTTCTGTGTAGTTTTGTATCCTGCAACTTTACTAAATTCATTGATTAGCTCTAGTAGTTTTCTGGTGGCATCTTTAGGATTTTCTATATATAGTATCATATCATCTACAAACACTGACAGTTTTACTTCTTCTTTTCCAGTTTGGATTCCTTTTCTTTCTTTTTCTTCTCTGATTGCCTTGGCTAGGACTTCCAAAGCTATTTTGAATAATTGTGGTGAGAGTGGACATCCTTACCTTGTTCCTGAAGATCAACTTTTTGTTCTAAAAACAAGATCCCTTCCAGCTCCGATTTCTGAATAAGTTTGAAACATTATTTAAAAACATGAATAGTATCAATCAAATTTGTTGGAGATACTAATTTCCAGATCAGACCAACAATAAATCTTACATTAGAGCATTTAATTCAGTAGCTTAGCTTCAAAAATTTATATTTCTGAAATTTGATTCAGAATAACCTTATGATTTGGGGGGCTTTTAGGTTGTACCTCTGCTTTCTGTCATTTTCTCTCCATAGATCCATATTATCTGTGGCTGACACAGGAGGTCCACTAATCATTTAATGTCCTCCCACACACTTTCCAGCCCCTTGCTGTTTTTGCAGTTGGGCAGCCGTGAATGATGTGTGTCACTTATTGGTCCACAAGTAAAAGATCCAGCCCTCCACCCCAGCTGTCTCCTCCACTGCTGAGCTCACTGAACACATCTCAGGTAAAGTCCATTGGCCTAGGTACCTGAGTGCCTCTGTGGAGCAGAGTCCCCCTGTGTACCTCCTCCTCCCATTGACGTACAGTGGACTTTGTGTGAGTAAAACAAACCTGTTAGGAGTTAAGCAATGGAGATTTTGAGGTTCTTTTGTCCTGAAAATAACAAAGTATCTGAAGTTTATAGAACACTTGCAGCATATTAGGCTCAATCCTGAATACTGTATGTCTCACTTGATCCTTACAACAGCACTAGGAAGTATTTTAGATATTTTATTAGCCACATTTATCTATGACAAAACTGTGGCAAAGGTAGATTAAGTAGCTGATCCCAGGTCACATGGCTAGGAAGCGACAGAACTAGGAATCAATTCAGTCTCCAAATTCTTTCAATTTTTATGTCTGTGCTACACTGTCTCATAAAATCCAGATTTCACACTGATTTAAGGTTAATTAAATTAAGTTAAATGTTATCATTCTATTTAAAAAGTTATAAAAGCAAGTAATCATACACTGACCCAGTTAACCAAAAATATTCATCAAGAGTCTAGTTTGTTGAAAACACAGTCCTAAGCATTGTGAGATATATAAAGAAGTATGAAAGGCGTTCCTTTATCCTCATAGAGCTTATATTCAGGCTAGAGAGACCAATCAAGAAACTTGAAAAGCTCAGTAGCAATAGAAGAGACTTACAAATAGTCCATGACCAGTTGGCAAATTAGCCTTTCACATGGTAGAGTATCAGGAAATATTTGTCAGGGAGAAGAAAGAAGGATGATCAGGAAGGAAAGGTGGAGAAAAACTGGTGAAGAAGGTAAATGATGGGATTACAGTGCTTATTCCCATCCTTCAGGGTGGGGGTGGTCAGGCTCCATGGAAGAAGCAGGGCTTGAGCATTATCTTTTTTTAAATTTTTGGCTGCGTTGGGTCTTCGTTGCTGTGCGTGGGCTTTCTCAGGCTTTCTCTAGTTGTGGCGAGCAGGGGCTACTCTTTGTTACGGTGCGCGGCCTTCTCATTGCGGTAGCTTCTCTTATTGCAGAGCACGGGCTCTAGGCACGCAGGCTTCAGTAGTTGTGGCACATGGGCTCAGTAGTTATGGCTCGCGGGCTCAGTAGTTGTGGTGCATGGACTTAGTTGCTCCGCGGCATGTGGGATCTTCCTGGATCAGGGCTCAAACCTGTGTTCCCTGCATTGGCAGGCTGATTCTTAACCACTGTGCCACCAGGGAAGTCCTGAAAGTAAGCTGTTTTACCTGTCTCTTTTAGTTTGTGGTGAAAATTACCTTCATAACTCTAAATGATATACATCTACCCCTATTTCTTTCTTTTTTTTTTTTTTTTTTTGCGGTATGTGGGCCTCTCACTGTTGTGGCCTCTTCCGTTGCGGAGCACAGACTCCGGACGCGCAGGCTCAACGGCCATGGCTCACGGGCCCAGCCGCTCCGCGGCATGTGGGATCTTCCCGGACCGGGGCACGAACCCGTGTCCCCTGCATCGGCAGGCGGACTCTCAACCACTGCGCCACCAGGGAAGCCCTACCCATTGTTTAATTTCAAAATTCATTTCCATCCTTTCTGGCTTTCAGACAATTTTTGAAATTTTTTTCATTGATAACAGCTTTTCCCAGTCATCTTGTTCTCTCAGATGCTATGGGTATATTCTTTTTGTATTTTATCTTACCCCACCTCAGCCTGCTGCCATTGGAGGTTGAAAAAGATGAAAGGCAAACAGGGGTGCCAATCATAATGTCTTCTGTTTCTCACAGACATCACATGTTTTAGAATCTCAAATTAAAGAATCTCTTAGTTCCAAGAGGAAAATCAATATGAAGGGTAAGAATTAGAGGCTGCTACTTGAGGAGCCAAGTGGTAGGAAGGCTATGAACACATAGTGGTGATGTGCTAGTGATCATATTTCTCAGCCTTGTGAAGGGGAGCTGGCCAGGCTGATTTTTGATCAAGGAAATACACTTTTCTAATCCTGTATTCCTGCCCTTTCAACTGCATCTGTTTCAGTGTTTGCTCTCTCAGTGCTTCTGCACATTAGGTTTCCTGACTCAATGTCTTGAAGAGGAATATTTTCTTTCACATCTCTCTTCATGATGTCTCCACGAAAGAATTTATCCAGAGTTTTTGTTTTATCACCATCAACATCATTGTTATTATTACTTAAAGGGTTGGATGTTACCGATTCCTATTTCTAACTCCTTAAAATCCCTTTGGATTTTTAATCTGCAATTCCCAGTGTTTGCCAGTTCAGTACCAGCTGCAAATTAGTTAATGTGCAGTTTAGCCTTTCTTTGAAATCAGTAATTAAGATGTAAAGTAAGACCGAGCCCAGCACTAATTCCCTGGGCTTCCCACTGGGACCCCTCCTGAGCTCAATAACTCTTTTACCACCACCTCTGGTTTATCATCTTCCAGCCAAGGCTCAAGCCATTCCACTAGGTATATAATTAAGTTGATTTATGAGGGTCAGTAGATTAATTTTATTTTGTAAATGTTGTCTGATACATATATTTATTTTTCTGAGCTTCATATTTACTTATGTTGAAATATTATAGCCAAAGAAGGAAGCATATTTTCAGCCAGGCTAAGCCTGATATTTTCTGATAGACAATCACTTAGTCTGGAGATATACATAGATGGTCTCTTAATGTTACTAGTTCTATCATCTATCTGCAGACAAAGTTCAGCCTCTAGAAAAAAATTACAATTCAATGATCTTTTTTCTTCTATCTTAATTATTTTTTATATCTTTTCAGTTTTCTAGTATCTTTCCACTTCTTTAGGATAAAGACAATGAAAAAAAGTATCTCTATTTTGGTAAATTTATTCACTGATTCCCTGATCAACCATAGAAGAATCTTTTGTTTTCGGGTCTTAGGCATCTTCTATTAGCTGCCAATTATCTATGTCTCAGACTGACATTCAAATAATTAAATATTCAGGTGCACTGATCTTGCCACCAAGGGTTTTATGAGCGTTTGAGAAATTTGTTTAAGTTTAATTGGGAAATTAAGCCATGGGGCAACGTTACTGCAAAGCTATACTGCTGTGTTCTGAGTAACTAGACTAATCTAGGTCAGAAAAGCCCAACAGGACACACAAACACCCAAAGAACTCAAAATCGTGCTTTTGATGACTGACAAATTTTGAGATACTTTAATTTTCCTATTCTGGGACTCTTTCTTCTTTGGGCGTGCAGACTGGGCTCTGGTTTATAACCTAAATCTTCTGAATGATTTGTAGCCCTTGCCTCTTTCCTCTGGCTCTTCGTTCTCCCTTCAGAACTTACTCAAGGATTTTATTACTTGTGTGTTTGTGAAACATATTGCTTTTCTGTCTGTAGTATCAGATAACACTCCTAGCACTCTGAGTTAGATGTTGTTTCTCTGTTTCTGAGAAACGCATCCAGACAGTAAATATTTTTATTTCACTATAAATCCTTGAGAGTTTATCATGTATACAAGACTGTGGAATGATGGATTATTTTTTTTCCCAGCTGATTCTTGACCACCTCTTGGCAGAGAAGACCAAATGAATGGCCCTTTCTCACTTCATGTTTTCCTTAAGACCTGCTTAACATAAGTGAAAATTATCAAAAAGTAAAGGAAAAAATGGAAAAGAAGAGAAGGGAAGGGAAGGGAAGGGTAGGGAAGGGAAGGGTAGGGAAGGGAAGGGAAGGGAAGGAAGAGAAAGCATGAGAGTATGTAAACTTATTTCTAATATTGAACACAAACTTTCCCAGCTGTTTTCTACCATCTCTACAGTCACTAGGCTTTAAAAAAAATTAAAACCTCCTGAATTCTCCGTCTTAGTAAGTACAGTGATTAATTGAAAACATTAAATTGCTTTAAGAGACAATTTTACACATTTAAGATTTCTGAAATCATGAACCTCGTGAGATGGATCCAGAAGTATTAAATTCATGTTTTAATGGAAGCTTCTAAATTAGGAGTTTGAGTAAAATTGAAGAGAATTTTGTCAGTGTTGTTCCAAGCTCTGCTATTCTTTGTGCATTAGGTAGCTACCTGTCTCCGTCTGATTTAATGAGCTTCTGTAATCCTGATTTTAGTCTGTTATTATTTTATTCTTGTTTTTAACTATATACTATTTTATTCTTCTCCCCGCTATTTTACATTGATAGTGACTTAGAGCAAAGCTCTACTACACCTAAAATATACTATGTCAGAATAATTCACATGCTTCTTTGTTTCTCCATGCATATTATATAAACATAGCATACACATACATAGATAAAATATATTATCTTGAATATTATTTTAATCATAATAGGCTCATGTTTATTCTGTGTACATTCTCTTACTTCGTGGTTAAAAATATCATCTTGCAATCGCTTATTTTTCAGATAATATGATAAACCAGATTAGCAACATGGGGATAAGAGTGTTCTTAATAAGTAGCTAGAATTTATTTACCTGATGAATAATCATTATTTTCTACCTCTAGCTGTATCAAATGGTTTCAGGCACAGAGCTATGTCTGTAAAGACTTTTTGCCCATGATGTCGAATTACATTATGATCCTACACGTATCCTAGATGGATATGACATGAAAATGACATTCTTTTAAAGCTAATGACATTCTTTTAAAGCTATGGGGCAACTTAGAAATAAACTACCCTTTCAACTAGGAGGTAAGATAACTGAAGTTCAGGAAGTAAATTCCTCAGCCAAGGTAATACTGAGTGCTTGAAGCAGCTACAGAACTGGAAGAAACTAGAACTAGAGCTGGTCAGATTGCTTTTCCATTCTCCCTCCATAAAGATGACTACTTCCTATGAGTATGATAGAACCACTGAAGGAAATACATGCTTGTCTTTTAAGAGGAAATACCTATGGGTCTTGCCAGCCCCAAAGTAAAATCTCAGGAAATGTACACAAATGAAGAAATAAATCCATATGCTACTTGTGAATTATCAAATAATAGGGAGGTTGATAATTATTGAAAGTCTTTGGCTATAGCTCAGAGAGAAATGATCAGAGTACAAGCCTACAGAAGTAAATATCCTGGATTAATCTGTTTGATATTAAAATCAGCTCTAAAGAATCCACTATTTTAATATGCAAACAACTTAAAACATGAAAACTGGTTTTAAATGTGTTCATTCTTTTCATTATATAAAACATTTTTTCTAAAAATTCTTCAAATCTGGGAATTGTGTTTTAATTAATAACTTGTTCTCCTATTAAATATGTGCAATTGGGACTTCCCTGGTGGCGCAGCGGTTAAGAATCCACCTGTCAATGCAGGGGACATGGGTTCAAGCCCTGGTCCGGGAAGATCCCACAAGCTGAGGAGCAACTAAGCCCATGCGCCACAACTACTGAGCCTGTGCTCTAGAGCCCATGAGCCACAGCTACGGAGCCCACGTGCCACAAGTACTGAAGCCAGCGTGCCTAGAGCCCGTGCTCCACAACAAGAGAAGTCACTGCATTGAGAAGCCCGCACACCACAAGGAAGAGTAGCCCCTGCTCACCACAACTAGAGAAAGCCCGCAATCAACAATGAAGACCCAACGTAGCCAAATTTTAAAAATTAATTAATTAAAAAATATGTACAATTAATTATGGAAGAAGTCCAGCATCATGGACACCATTAGATGGCAGTATGACACAAAACTGTTATTTCCATTGAAAGTTTACAGCACAGTTCACATATTCATCTGCACTGCATTGACAGTAAGTTTTTAAGTTTAAAAAAAATGAAATGCAGATTGGAGATTCTGATACAAGAGAATGAGACAGAACTCAGGGAAAGTAAAAAGACTGAGAAAGAGCAATAGGAACATGAAAGCTGATGACAGGGAAAATATATATTCCAGGAAGGCAAACAGGACCTCTGTCTACCATGCTGGCTCCATGACCATGTGATGCAAATATTGCGAAGTTTGGTAAATTTTTTTGGACAAAATTTTTATATTGAAAAATAAAGGAAAGGAAAGTCATTTAATTTCTCTGAGGCATTCTAACTTCAAAATAAAAAGCAACTCATATTCCATCTATCATTAAGTGTGTCGGGATCAAAAATTTTGAGTTCCTAAGAGTTGGGTATTTACCTGAGTATAATTTTGTATACTAATAATTTAGCATATAAGAGAGAAATTTTTTAAAGAAAAAACTTAAGTTTAATAAATCTGTTTTAAAAATAATCCAGTTCTTTTTTGGAGATAGGTGTTAGCCTATACAAAATTGGACTGTAGTATATGGTATGTGACTTACTCTAAAAGTTTGACATCCCTTGTAGATGGCCTGCATTATGTGTTAACAGGAAGAAAAAAATTGAGGGAGTGACAGAAACATTTTTACATCCAAAAATTATTTTGTATAATGTGCAATAAACACCATGTCTAGAGAGTATTCTTTGCTGATATAGAAATACTGTATTTCTAGGTAAGGATGTAGCAGGAAGCAAGGCTGGAAGGCTCTACTCCTGTTTTACTCGGGCAATGGTGGACATCCGTTTTGAAAGGCACAACATGACTACTCCATTGTAACACTTTTCACTCCTCTACTCCTTCCTTTGTATGGCCAGCTCCTGACATAATGAGAGAAAAGTAGCCTATTGGGACCAGCTCAATTCCGTGACATGTTTTAACAAGGCAAGCTCCTCATTAATACCAGGGGCTTTTTGGAATCCCAGTGGTACCCTCTTATAAACATAGTTTGTCCAGTACCCAGATCTGCAATAGTATATACTTTACTGCCACGGTCTTCCTTCTTCAGTTCATTCCTCATAGTACTGGCTAGTCTGGTTAGTATTTTAGCCCACAGTCATAGACTGTTAAATAGAGAGTGCTATCGTTGCTGTACATAGAGATGTTTGAAGCTAAAAATTTTCCCCACCCTTTCAGAAAAAAACACAGTAAGGAGCTGCCTTATATTCAGGGTGCGCGATTCTTTCATGCTCCAGGGCATATTGTTATCACCAGCTGTGGTCAGGGAAAAAAAAAATCCCCATCTCTGTGACGTAATACAGTACAATTAGGCACATAATGTAGATTTTATGCTTTTCCCTGAAACATCTGGCATGTACTACTTTCTAAAACCAAACCTCGGAGAGCCAGGCCTCCTGTAGCATTTTAATATCAATGTGCCTTTTCACACATTAGTTATCTAATGTTTGTGCCAGTTTTTGAAAAAAATACCACATCCTCAATATCATCTCTTGAATGAGTGTAAATTTAAAATGCCTGCCAGGGGGTTATGTGTTTGGGGGAGAAGCTAATATCTGCCCTAATCTAAATACCAAATGAATTTTAGACTGTCATTCTAGCCCAGCATTAGCATCGGCCCTTGGGAAAATCATTGTTTATGTATTCTTTTCAGATACTAAGAATTAAGAATCAATCTATTTAAACCTTGTTGCTAATATTCCCTTTGTATAACTGACATATTAGGGAAATGTGTATGGAGTTATTACTTTTGTCCAGAGAGAAAAAGTTGGCCATGAAAAGTTTTAAACAAATTATCTCCAAGTTCTCAGGAAAAAGGAATTGAGTCACTTGGGGAAAAGATAAAATGTTATACTGAAATCCTTGTGAACAGAAAAGTTTCTCACTGAGATTCAGGAACTCTTCAAGTCAGGGCAGTGGGTGTGAAAGGAACTGCCTTAGCAAGGTAGCAAAGTGTACTTTACCTGTTACGCCATCTTCATAGGATTCCATCTTCCTGTAAAATCCACCTCAGAACCAACAAAAAATAAAAAGAAACACAGATTACACAAAAGTAAAACCAAAAATAAAATGAGAGAAGAAAATTTTATGTGATCCATATAGTCTGAGGATTTACTAATATAGTAAAATGTTGATAAAACATTTACAAATGTACCTGCAAAATGGCTTATATTGGTTTATAAAGACTGTTAGTTGGCATTTAGTCGTTTCCATGAATCACGTTGAAATTTTTAAAAAAATGATGAAATTGTTTGAACCAAATACAATGTAAGAGAACTCTAAAACGTTAGAAAATTAAAACAAAAATGTTATACATTGCATAGACAACTATCCACATGCCCAGATAATAGCTTTAAGATTTATTGTTAATAAATTTAATGGAGAGATTAATAAGTTTAATTAAAGAGATACTTATTTTAACATTAGAATGTTGCTATTTTGGTAGAGGTATTGCAAAGAATTTAGGAAATTGTTCTTGAACTCTCAGGGCCTTGGTTTTCTCATTTATAAAAGTTGGTTACAGTGAGATGGTTTTTAAGATACTTTCCAGCTCTAAAAAAATTGAGTTCATGGATTTTAATGTAATTCCGTATGATTGTGTGGTGAACGACTTGCTTTAGAAGAATATTGAGTTCATTATTTATACATTTTGGTACTCTCACACCCTAGTGGTTCTTAATAAAGGTCAAAAAGCATTGGTCACAACACCATAATATAAAACGTGTTAGAAACAGATGGCAGCACTGGATATGTCTAAGTAGAAAGACAGATGGAGCAGGACTTAGATTCTGACCCTGGAAGCTTGGAAGGGGTTGAATGACATGACTTATTTTTTTTCCTCTAATTCAAGAAGTAATTTGGTGTAAGGACAAAGAGACCACTTCAACTATATGAAACAACATATAGACAGGGAAAGAATTGAGTTCCAGCAATGTGGTAGACTGACCTAATATGAACTACTTCCCCTTAAAGAAAACTCACTTAATGCTGCATAAAATATACCAGTATTGTTTTAGTAAAAATACAAAAATGGGTTAGAAAGAAAGACAAGAAAAGTCCTAGCTGCAGAGTTAAGGAGAGTAACCATAGGCAAGTGTAAGCATATAAATGAAGTCTCTGGTCCTTGGGACACTGACAAGCAAATATAGATCCATGAAATCAAATATAGAAGCATGGAAGGTAAAACCAGCAGCCTGGGAGGGCTGCCTCTTTCTTAAAGAAGAGCCTGGGAAGAGTCAAGAATGCTTATCTCTGAAAGAAGATATAAATGTCCCATGAGAAATAAAACTCTCAAGTACAGAATCCAAACTTATACATCCATGTTGTGTACAATTCCCAAGTAGAGAAGTTAGTGGAAGATCTAGTCCTAGACTAACAAAATCTCTGGGGCATTCTGTGTGAACAAACACAGGGATTCTTCCATAATGCAGAGTGTACAAGACCTCCAAAGGAAAAACAAACAAACTACAAAAAAACTACGGCGGCAGTAATAAAATACTAACTGAAGATGAGCTCACAATAAAAATTATAAACTACATAAGGAAATGGTAACCATAAGGGAAAGTCAGCAGAAACACAAAACAAGAAGCACCTCAACAAAACACAATCAAAAGTTTAATACAAAATATGTGTACGTCAACAATATTTAAATCAGGTGTTTGGCTTCTTGGATGGATTCATGCGGTCTTGGATGTCACCTCTTCCAAACTAGAGCCTTCAGGGGCCTCTCTTACCCCCAGAGTTATAAATAAACTGGTATTTATTTTATAACAAGGAAAAGATCGTGAAGTTTTCTATTTTGCAGCATTCACTATACTGATTCTTGGGGAAATCTGTCACGTTGCTCTCAGGTTAACGGTAACACAAATGTAAAAAATTCCTGATGAATCTGTTTATGTGAAATGCTGTGAACACTTCTAATATTTTGGTTTTTCCTGAAATTCTATTTTTATCCTTGAATAAGCCTTCCATCGCTTGCTTTTTTTTTTCCTCTCCCTCCCATCCTCCCTATCCCCCCCTCCCCCTTTCATTGCTTGCTTTTTTAATCAATATTCTGGAAATACTTCTGTAATCATGGAAATCATTATTTTCCCAGCTTGATAGTATATCCCAAAGATCTCTATACCTGGTCTCTAATGGCAATATAAAGGGTATGGCAGGCTCAATTATGAAATGATATTTTTATTAGTACATTGTCTTAATTTGATGATTAAAATATGACACTTCATTAATATCAGGGTTTTCAGACATTAGTACGTTAGAAAGCAAAGAGTGTGGAGTTAGAGGTAGCCATAGATCTTCCCTGTATGTCTGTAGAAAAACAAATAACCTTTCTTTTTCTTCAAAAATATCTGCATGGAGCCCAGAGGGGGGCACACTCAGCTCTCGGTGAAAGGAGGGGGCAGGGCTAACCAGGGGCTGCCTTCAAAGATGGTTGAAACGCAGGAGGATTTTCATCACAGGTTTTTGGCATTGGAAGGTCTTTGAAGATTTTGGGATTTTCGCTTAACAGGTGGTCTCCGAGCCTGCTGCAGTCTGCTGATCTGAAGCCACACAGCTCTGCAGGACTCCTACTTGCTTGGTTTTCTGGAGGTAAGACCGCAGGAACCTCTCCCTGCTTTTATCCAATGATTATTTTCTTATGGGAGGGTTACGGTTTCCCTTCCCCACCTACTACCAACTGCCCCGCAATCGGAAAGGGGAAGCCCCGAAGGAAAAGCGGTAGCATGGGAAGTGCCCACTAGATGGCAGAATTGATTAAGCAGATAACGTGTTAAGGCTGTGATCTCAGAACAAAAACAGGATGGGAAAGGAGTCCCAGTATGGCTTCTAACCCGCCCATGGGTGCTGAGCTAACCATGGCCGCACTGCTTTTACCTTCCAAAAAGGAAGTGGCACTTTAGAGAGGGACATCGTCGTGGCTGCCAGTTAGCCGTGTTAAACGCTGTGGTGCTGCTCATGAGGGTAAGAGAGGCCCCTGAAGGCTCAAATTTGGAAGAGGTGACGTCCAAGACCGCATCCATCCATCCAAGAAGCCAAACACCTGTTGTTGAAGTTCCCAAGGAAGATACTGAGAACATCTCTTATTTTGAGAGAATGTATTGTCTACAAACTCGAAATTCTGTTTCAAATTGTCCCAACCGAAGCAACAGAAAGGAGACATTATCTCTTCAGTTAACAGCTCGGATTTACACTGGCACTTTTTGCATTGCTCTGTCAGCATCCATTAGCTTGACAGAGTACCTCAAGACTGAAACAAACATTATGGAAAACTATGTAAGAATTCAGCATTGGGAATGCAGGCTGAATTTTGTTCAGCTCTAATTTGGCCTCATCTCACATCCACCCACTTATATTGGCTTGCTACCTGTAGCCAGTTTCATTTAACAGCAGTTTTATGCTATTTAGAAGGCACACAGAGTGCTTTAGGGCCTGAAGTTTAGACCCATTCCCATCTATGACTCTCTGTTTTCACCAATAGCTTTTGCGTCAACAGCCCTGGGATTCCTAGTGATGAAGAAACTGTTATAAAATGTTACTGAATGCTTATGATCAGGAATGGGCCTCCGTTACCTCATTTAATCTTTTCAGCAAACCTAGAACCCACATGTTTTTATTACCAGCTCTGATTTGGGGGACTTTTGGATGAAGGAACTGAGGCATAGAGCAGTTGAGAAACTCAGAGCATATGAAAGGGATTTCCGTCTGCAGTGTGTAAATTTTATTCCTTTCTTAGTTGAATTTGAACATGATAGAATTATACCTCTATTTAATGGCTGTGTATAGGATCAATTTTAATTTTCCCTTATTTGTAAATAAACAGTCACCGAACCTTGTGCTTGTTCTGAATAATGGCTGGTGTACGCTATGGGGTCTCAATTATTTTTTTTTTTTTTTTTTTTTTTTTTTTTGCGGTATGCGGGCCTCTCACTGTTGTGGCCTCTCCCGTTGTGGAGCACAGGCTCCGGATGCGCAGGCTCAGCGGCCATGGCTCACGGGCCCAGCCGCTCCGCGGCATGTGGGATCTTCCCGGACCGGGGCACGAACCCGTGTCCCCTGCATCGGCAGGCAGACTCTCAACCACTGCGCCACCAGGGAAGCCCGGTCTCAATTATTTTAATTAATTGGGATCTAGAACATAGAGCTTATGTTTTCTGGACAAGTGTGGAATGATGTGTTAGACTCTATACATACAAAGCTGAGGGAAGAAAATGAAACTTGGACGTGAGTGGTTATGTGAACCCAGCCTAACAATAGTCAATTGTCTTTCACTTTGGCAATTATGGAAATTAGTGGTATTATAATTCCTGTGTCTGTTGATGGGATATGTTATTGAGTGATAATCTTATTTTAGATTTTATATTTCTTCTATAACAATGAGCCAACAGCTGAAGAGGAATCAAGAACTACCATTCTTGCTATCTCTCTCATCTCTCTTTTTGTTACTTTTTTATGTTGGAATAATTTTAGATTTAGAGAGATGTTGCAGAGACAGCACGAGAGTTCCTGTCAACGCTTCATCTAGTTTTATTTCATGTTAACACATCACTTAACATGATATATTTCTCAAAACTTAGACACTAACTTTGGGAAAATACTATTAACTAAGCTACAAACATTATTCGGATTTCACTAGTTTTTCCACTAATACTCTTTGTTCCAGGATCTAATCTAGGACACCATGGTTCATTTTGTATCCTTCTCTTTTTATCCAGTTACTGCTGAAATGTGAGGTAGCATCATGCACTCCATCTTCTGCTGCCCATTTGCTTTGGTGTGAACCACCTAAGCCCAGATATTTAATGCAAGTCTCCTGGGTATTGGGTCAAATGGGAGCCCTTCTCTATCAGAATTAGGCCTGGGATACTCAGATTGTATCAGTGCTTTTAAGCTCATTCCTAACTTCTCTGCTTCCCTGTCTTACTGAGCTACTTAAAAAGAGACATTTTCATCTCTTCTGTTGAAAAAAACAAAAACAAAACTCCAGGTAGTACTTTGCCATTGAGAAGAAGCAAACGAATTTTTATTTATTTATTTTTGGCTGTGCGGGGGTTTTCTCTAGTTGCGGCGAGCGGGGGCAACTCTTCGTTGCGGGGCGCGGGCTTTTCATTGCGGTGGCTTCCCTTGTTGCGGAGTTCGGGCTGTAGGCCTAGCTTCAGTAGTTGTGGCATGTGGGCTTAGTAGTTGTAGGTCGCGGGCTCTAGAGCGCAGGCTCAGTAGTTGTGGCACACGGGCTTAGTTGCTCCGCGGCATGTGGGATCTTTCCCGACCAGGGCTCGAAACCGTGTCCCCTGCATTGGCAGGCAGATTCTTAACCACTGCGCCACCAGGGAAGTCCAGCAAATGGATTTTTAAAGCATCCTTTGACCCTGTTCTTTTTCATTTGTGTTTGGTTTATGCAATGAGTGAAGCACTGCTTCTTTAGGAAAAATAGCAAAGAAGTCTCCTTATCATCAAGAGATTTTGATATATAAAATCCAGTTATCCTTACTTTGCTTGTCTTACTTTGTTTCCTTGTTACTTTTCCAGTATCACAAGTCATTCAGTATCTACACAGCCAAAGGTGCTGCAATTCTCTATTGGTCATGCAAAATAATTGTTAGCTAGAAAAAGAATTACACAGAATGGAGAAGAATAATACAGAATTAATGTAAATTTCTAAAAAAGGATCTCAGGACAAAATAACTTTTAATTTCATATGCAACAGGAGAGAGCTTCATACACTGACAACCACTTAGAAACAATACACTCAAGAGTCACTTGGGTGAATGAAAAGGTTACATTTTTTATTAGTAGTAGTAATTTATTTTTTTGGTATAATGAATGAGGCTGCCTATATGTGATTGAAAAATAACTTTCTGGTTTCTCAGCTGCCGTCTCTGTGCTGTGTTATGCCCGTGACAGTCACACAGATAGGAAGCTTATATTAAAACCAGAATCAAAGGCAACGGGAGTGGGAATCTGCCTTCTAATGAACCATTGAAGCTTCTCTCCAGCATGGATGAACACTAAATCACTGGTTAGATCTCTGGTGAGTTCCCATTTGAGAGATGTGAAGGAAATGGTACATTCAGACTAACAGCACAGCCTTAGAAACTTGTCAAAATACTTTCAAACATGCAGGCTTTAAAATTATTTTTAAAATTATCTTTATAGAGCTACTGGAAATATTCCCACCAAGGATTTGATTTGGCAGTGACCCTGGAAGGAGCAAGTCATTGCACATGGAAGCATTGGGATTCACCTGATAAGTCTTCTCTTGCATTATCAACACTTTGGTCACAATAAACAAGGGTTCTTTTTTCAAAATTCATTTTATTGAGGTATAGTTGATTTACAATGTTGTGTTAATTTCTGCTGAACAGCAAAGTGATTCAGCTATACATATGTATACATTCTTTTCCATATTCTTTTCTATTATGGTTTATCACAGGATATTGAATATAGTTACCAGTGCCATCCAGTAGGACCTTGCTGTTAATCCATTCTATGTATAATAATTTGCATCTGCTAATCCTAAATTCCCAATCCATCCCTCCCTTTGCCCCCTCTCCCTGGCAACCACAGGTCTTGAATAAGGGTTCTTTTAATGGCTCAAAACAGAGCTGAGAGCTAAGTGACATAAAATTATGAGTCTTTCTCCAATGGAGTAGATCATTACGTTGACTATTCTCTTTTGCTTGTGAATACCTGCACTATAGTTGTACCATCAATTATATCATTTTTTAAATACAGAGTGCTCCACATTGGGCTAATTTCTGGTGCACATTAAGAGACTGGTAGCAGATCTTGATGCCGATTGCTGCATCTTGCAATTAAGATTTACATTATAAAGATAAAATTCACTTTTTGGGGGACTTCCCTGGTGGCGCAGTGGTTGAGAGTCCGCCTGCCGATGCAGGGGACGCGGGTTCATGCCCCGGTCCGCGAAGATCCCACATGCCGCGGAGCGGCTGGGCCCGTGAGCCATGGCCGCTGAGCCTGCGCGTCCGGAGCCTGTGCTCCGCAACGGGAGAGGCCACAACAGTGAGAGGCCCGCGCACCGCAAAAAAAAATTCACTTTTTGGTTCTCTGTAAAGAAGTTGTACCTTATTTTAAATTAAGTCAAAAATATATATTGAGCATCTGTTCTGTATCTGTTTAGCTACACGCATGGTTTTTTGCAATTTAATTATCATGCATTTGTGGTACACATTCTGTGTACTATGCAATTTGGGGGTTTGAGAGTAGTGAAACTCATAGTCCTTAAATTTTTTAGTATACAGCTGGGGAGAGAAGGAAGGAAAGTAAATAAAATAGGGCAAGATGAAAAACAATATATCAATTATTATTTTGCTAAGATGTAATCTTAGTTGTGGAGAGGAAGAGTTTGGTTTTAGAAAGTCTGGAAGAAGAATCAAAGTAATTCCAAGTGGACATAATATGGCGAGAATAAAGTTTCAGAGTTACACAATTATCAGATGTGCCTTGGAAATTATAGTAGACCTATTTTATATGGGCACATAAGGAAATAAAATTACAAAAGTGAGGGCAGATCTTTAGTGCCATGTTAAGGAGTTTAGAATGGTCTTGAAAGCATTAAGAAGTCACAGGTTTTTAACAGGATGACATGATTAAAGTAATATTTTAGAAGGTTAATTTAGAAATAAACATGATAATGTTGATACGGAAATTAGTTAGAAGTGGGGTAACAAATTGGAAGGTTTTTGCAGTAGCCCAGCTATGTAGCCAAAGGCCCTGTACCACAGGGGAATTGGAAACATAAGGAAAGAAAAGGATGTGAGAGGCATTTCGAAGCTAAAATTGTCAGGATGAGATTTTGCACTTAATAGGATTTGAGAAATGAGGTAGGGAGGAGAGTTGAAAATAGTATGAAAGCTCTGAGTCTCCAAGACTGAGACAATGATGATAAAATGAATTCAGACTAAGAACAAGAATACCCGAATTACAGGGCTGTCATGAGAAGAAGTCTAAATAACAATCAATAGGGTGAGGAGGTGATTAATTCATTATGAGGAATCTTGAGTTTATTGTTACCCCAGTGGAGATGGTCAGAAGTACCATTCTCAATTATCTCCATGGGTATAAACATGAAAATCTACTATTAGGAATGAAAGGATAGAGACCAGCATAGAATCAGCTGTGAACATTACCGGAAACATGATCCAAATGTTCAAGTCCATTTGGTGGTGGGTTGAATGAATAAGGAAGGCAACAAGGCATGACACAAGGAGAAATAAAGGAAGAGTATTTATTGAGTGTGTACGCAACATACCAAGTGCTTTCACACACACATTTCATTTAACATAATCATTATGCTAAGTGGCAGGATCCTTACTTTAGAGGTGAGAAATGTGGCAATCAGAGATTTTAAGTGAATTAACCAAGACTTCTCAATTAATAAGCATGAAAGCTGGTTTTCTGATTCCAAGGCTATTGTCTTTAACTAGACTGTCTGTATCTTCATCTTAACATCGTTGGGAAACTCAACATGGGCAATGTAACCCCTCTGAACTTTAGTTCCTACATCTATAAGGTGGGAATGATAACTTTTCATTTACGTGATTGTTGTAAGATTAAAATAATGTGAAAGAGTTGTGTAAATTGTTGTATAGTGGGGAAACTTCGTTATTATTAGTGTGTGATGAGCAACACACTGCTTTAAATATGCATTTGTACCATTCTTCTTGGAAGAGGTAGCTATGAGATGACTGAGGTATGGGTGACATTCTCTAATAATCTGACTTAAAATTTCCAAAAGTATTTTTTATTAGACAAATACCTCTCAAATATTTCTTCTACTTGATATATTTATGTAAAATGGAACAACAGAATTGTTGTCTATTCTGCTGAGACAAAAAGTTTTAAGAATCACTTCAAATTAACTACGAAATTCCTTGATCTCAAAACTTAAAAATCTTTGAATCTATTATCCTAACATGGCTCTTTCATAAAGACCACACTCCCCTACTGAACTGATAGCAATGCTTATTTTAAAGCCTTTTGAATACTTAAGAACATGCCCAGACTTTCAAAATTATGGTTGCCATTTTGTTCCATAATATTGTTTGTCTTCTGTGAAATCCTGCCACATTCAATAGCCATATGTATGTTAATGAAAGAACAATCATGACAACTAATAGAAGACAAGAGCCATGTCAGTGTAGGACCATCAGAGCAAATCAAAAGAAAACTGCATAAAGACAATATGAATCAAGATCTGAAGCTTCGTGGTTTTTAACTAGTTTTATGTTAATGAAACAATTATTAGAACACACAAAACCCTTCCTTTTTAATTTGATAAATTGAGTGGTGATGTGAGTTAATTGAACCATTGGTGAGATAATAAGATGCAATTGGTATGATTTATCAGAGGATGACATGGTTACAGGCATTGCTTCCACAGAAAATAATGGCTGTTATTACCACTTCCTGAGGTGAGCAGGTAAGTCATAAACCTAGTTATTGCTACAGAGGTCAGAAAGATGAGGGGTCCATTCTGACTTTCATCTAAGTGACTATTTTAAGGCTGTCTTTTTAGAGGCACACATACCAATTTTGTACTTATTTTGCATTTCTCATAAACAATATCAATACTCTTTGTTTAGGCCATTTCATAATCTTAATCTATTTAGCTAAGTATTGAAGTGAAAAACCCCCAAGTCTCCAAGAGCTTTGAGTTCTAATGTTGGTAATTAAGGGGTCATCTTGGGTCTTCCTTTCTAAGTCGTATTATCTTGTGGAGATATTTTCACAAGCTGTTATTCTAGCAGAATAATCCTCTAGGGTTCTGTAGCTTAAGAAGCAAGGCCTGTGCTTTCTCATACGTGATTCAGAGAGAATATTACAAGCTACCCACCTTCTAGTGGGGGAGAAAGAAAGAAATGATCACAAAGCCCGTTGCATTGTACAAAAAAATGGCATTCACATTGCTATATTTTTTGATATAGCATTAAGATGCTATATCTTAAACGACTTCAAAATAAATAAAAAATAAAATCAATGTCATTAGATACCTGACATATATTTATATGGACATGGGATGTATTTCTGCCACACAGAGATACTGGCAAAAACACTCCGTATGTAAGTTCATACTATGATAAATAAGTCCAGGATCAGGGGATAAGCTTGTGCGTATGCTAAGGAGGAGATATCTTAAAATACCAATTAAATCTCCATTCTCCAGTAATCTTATATTCATTTGTTGGATTTCTTGTTTTTAAAATTCCATTTATATACATCTAGGCAATTTTTTGTGCACAAACACACACACACATTCATTGAATTCTTACAACCACTTCTGATGTTGGCATGATCGATCCAAGTTTTAAAGATGAAATAAGATGTAAGGTGATCAAAAAATGAATATAAATAATGAGAAACTGTTGAGAGGGTGAGACAGGACAATCAAGGACAACAAGTATGAACCAGGACTGCCCTGGGACCAGAAAATAGTCATTCTAGGTAAGAGGCTCATCAAAATTAAGAAATTTTACCAAGGTAATACATCTGGAAAGTGGCAGAGCCAGAATTTGGTTCCATGCCTTTAGGACTTAACCTCTCTTACTAATTTCCCAGTAGATTTGGTGATTTTCTTGTTTACTAATCATGACGTGATTAGAGGGAAACAAGTCAAGAGAGCCTCCCTGCAATATATCAGTGCTAAAGTAGATGCCATGTCTTGTTTATCTCTGCATATCTAACTTGAAACACATCAGGTCTTCAATAAACATTTGTGGATCTGAGCCAAATCGTATTGCTTGACACTTCATCACTTTGGATGCATCCCCATTCCTTCAGATGGTAAGGATTTTTCTGTCTCTGAGAGTCAGTGAATGATTGGAACAATGCACACATACATAGGGAGATACATACTCAGACCAGCCATTCCTTCATTGTCTGTTCATCTTGTTTACAATATCCTGGACAGAAGTTTTCTCCAGAATGATGATGACTGTCAGATAATTTCTAGGCTTAGAAGGATACAGAACACTGTCTAGGAAGGTAGCAAAAGATTAACTTTGATCTTTCACTATTTCTTCAAATGGCCAGTCCTTATGCCAGTTTTTACCTTGTTCATTTTAACAGCTTCACTGGCTGCACAGACAATGCAATTTGGAACATTTTCCTTTTATAAGACCTTCTGGTCTAGGTAAAAATTTTAATTTAGTTAACCGTATTTAACAATTAGAAAGTAGAAGCTACGACAAGGCCACTCTTAGTACTACATTAGGCCACTGCCTAATGAGATGTGGAAAATATTAAGGAAAAAGAATCAGACATTGTAATCATGACATATTGAATAAAACCCAGGACTATATCAGTAACTTCATTTTCTGGACCTCAGATTTCCCACCTGTAATAAAGTCAATTAGCTAAGATCATATAACATTTTAAAATAGTTCTAATACTCCATTGTTTTGTAAACCAGATGCAGTTGGTTGTGCAATATAATCCTTACCGTTAACACACGAGGACACTTACCTTGCCTCTGTCCCTTAGCACAAGTCACCTGGACACTGAATGTTGTTCTCTCTCTAAAAGAAAGAAGAGTTTCAAACATTAATTTTCCATATTGCTATCATACTAAGAGCTATAAATAAAAATTAAATTTAAGAGTTACAACATGGAAAAATCTCCACTTTCCTACATATTTAAATATTAGGAAATATTTCTGGAAGTAATTTCTGGAGGTGTTTTGCTACATTATCAGGTTGTCAAGATGACACATTCCCATTTAATATTTAATTCTATTATTTCTCAATTGTTCCCTCACCCCCTTCCTCATTCTGCAATGATTTACTTTGAACTCTAACTTGCCACACTACTTAGCGGTGGTGGGATGTTAGGTATATTTCTTACCTTTTCTGAACTTGTTTATGCATCTACAAAATGGGGTTGGTGACATCTCCACCTGATCTCAGAAGAAAGGGCTAAGCTTTCAATTTAACTTTGCATGTAAATAAAGCTTTTTGACCATCATTTAAAAATTAGAGAGCCACTACACTATCGCCCATGATTTATGAATCAGATCTTAGCTACTTATTCCCAGGCCAGTTCTTCCTAAGAGTTCTTGGACACTTCCAGGCATCAGTAGGAACTTGAGATATATAGTTCTGAAATGTTGAAGGATTTTTTACCCACGTTTTAAAGACGGCATATTTACAAGTTACAACAATTATCTGTTGTTGATCATATTATCTTCTGTTCACAACAGGACAGGGACCGCAGAAACATAGGTTATGATTCCAATTTCTTTATTTCATGTTTAGCTTGGGCCATATTTGTTGTCCTAGAAAATGACTTATTTATAGATAGCTTCTTACATTTGGATTCAATGAGTAATTTTTGACGTCCCATCTAACATCATTTCCAACACTATTAGCAGTCAACACTTAAGAGAAGTACATCTTTCTGGATTGTGACAATGCAAAGTTAGCTATGTTGCTGTGGTTGAATCATATCCTTATTATGTAGCAGAAGGAGTAGGGAGCAAGAATGAATTCTTCACATTATGATGAAGACATTAGATTGCAAACTTCCAAAGGAGAAAGAGGATTATCTCTTACTCATTTTCTGCCTCCTACAAATACATAAGTCACGGTCTTATAGATATTCATCCCTCAGGCACTTATGGAATTTGATGTTTCAAATAAGCAAGTTCAGAGGTCATAAAACTGAATTTAGTTTTGTGGCGAATTATAATACTTTGACTTTAGAGTGAGTGCTGAACATAGATAAACTTTTCTAAACCTTAAAATCTTTGAAGTCAGAAAACTTTCAAGACACTGAAGACGATTTAGTAAGCTCTCAACATAAGCAACTGGAAGGCAAACGTGTTTAACACCAAGTTTATAATCTGCAAATCTTATTGGCAAGTCAAAGATGTTTAAACAAACATGAAAAAATGCAGACACCCATAGTTTTAAGGTTTCTTTGTCAGTATTCAATCAATATTCATGAGTAAAGGCGGGCCTGGCATATGACAGGAGATAAATAAATGGTGACTCCCATTATTATTATTAGGCATCTTTCCAAAGGTTTATTTTAAGAAAACAATCATAATTGCCATTGATAGAAAAAAATGGTGAACAATGTTCTATTTGAGCACCTCGATACTTCCCTACTGCATGAAAATTCTATCTGCAAGTTCTTTGTATCAAATACTTTCTGTTGAAATCAAACTAATAATGTGATACTAGGTATCAGTGAAGTAAACTGATGTGATTTGAGCAGTATGCCATCAAATGAACAGTGCCAGGAACAGCCTCCAAGTATCTACATTAAATCATTAAATTGACGAAAGCATTTATTTTTTCTGTCATCATGAGCCCACATTCAGGAAGTTGATAGGGCTGCTTCCACCTAGAGGTATGTATTCATGAGCCAGGCTGGGCTTGCTGGGAAATGTGAGAGGTACAGCTAGTTGTGTTATGTTGTGTTGACGGTCTTTTGTGTGATTTGTTCTGTATCTCCAGTGGCCTGTGGAGAGATTATGTTTCCAGTCTTCTCGTACCCATAAGATGACATGAAATATACTGATGACCCTATTGCACTGTCAGTGCACGGCTACAGACCCACGATCTAACTTCAGAGGGTGGAAGTTATGCATCAGCTTGCTCTAGAGAAACCCGATACATAAAGATCTCTAAAGGTGATACAGCGCTTAAAACTCCCAAAGAATGTTTCTATGTTGCAATGTGATCTATAATGATAGATGTGCCAGACTAAAACCTAGCAAATGAGATCTAGGTGGTAATCTAAACTTCACAAAAAGCTGAAGACAAAGTGACAACTAATGGTCATGCTTGTTAATTTGAAATGTAAGCCATATTCCCGGCATCAGCTGACATTTCTGCTTTTAATTGAAAGAAGTATTGATATGCTATAAAATGCAATTAAGATGCATAATAGACAAATGGACAGAATAGAACAGAATAGAAAGCATAGAAATAGACTCAGATATACATGGGAATTTAGGTTATAGTAAAGATGGCAACTCAGATCAATGGAATAAAAATGGATTATTTTTTTTTTAATGGGCTATTTTAATAAATGCCTTTGGAGCAAATGGATAACTATTTGTGAAAAAGACAAAGTTGGGTCCTTTGTATTATACATCAAGATAAATAAATAAAAGATGTAAATGTGAAAAGGGAAACCAGAGAAGTCCTAGAAGAAAGCATGGGTTCATTTTTTTTTATAACCTTGGACTGGAAAAAAGTTTTTCTAACTACAACCCAAAATTCAGAAGCCATAAAAGAAAGGATTGAAAACTTTTGCTACATAAAAATAAAAAATATCTTGTCAAGACAAAAACAAAACAAAAACAAAAAACTCTCCATAAGCAGTCAAAAGACAAATGTCAAATTAGGGAAAAGTATCTACAACTTATACCAGATAAAAGGATTAATCTTCATAATATATAAAGAGCTACTAGAAATTGAGATGAAATAGTCCAATAACCTTATAGAAAAAATGAGCAAGCCTCATGCAGACAGTTCATAGAAAAAAGAACCACAACTGGTATTAAAAATACGAAAAGAAGATAAACCTTGTTCATAACGAGAGATGTAAAATGAAACTAGGTATCTTTTCTCAATTTTTGGATTGGCAAAAACCCAAAAAGTTGTTAACATGTTCTGTTGACAAGGCCATGGAGAAGCAGGTACTGTTATACATTTCCGGAAAAACGTCAAATGGTACAAACTTTATGGAGGTAAATTCGGCAGTAGTTATCAAATTTACAGATGCGTTTACTCTTGAACCCAGAAATCCTGTTTCTGGGAATCTAGCCTAAGATACACTGCCGGCTCAAATAACACAATTATATTACACTCTGATATCACTTATAGTAACAAAATATTGGAAACAAGGCAATATCAACTATGATATAGTCACAAATTGGAATATTATGCAGCTGTAAAGAAGAGGTTTGGATATTTCTGTATATAGAATGGCAGAGATACAGAATACATTTTTGGATGAAAAAGCAAGGTCCCGAACAGGTAGCATGCTATTTTTGGTATATGAAAACAAGGAAGGGTAAGACTATATTATATTAACATATGCATAAAAATATTCTGGAACATAAAAATTCCTAGGAAGATGAGAAAGACTAGGAAAAATAGTGGTAAGAGCATGAGGTGTAGCACTTGTTAATAAAAAAATTAAAAGAAAACCTGAAAACCATAAGATTTAAGAATTTTAGAGATGCACAGAGACATGGCTTTATTTAAGGTGAAAATTTCTTGAAGATAATCTAATAAAATGTGCTAATGCTTTGAGTACTGTGTGGTGCAAAAAAAATGTAATTAATAGATCATTTAGTAGCCTGTTGAATTAGAATTGAGAATTTTACACAACTTCATGGTAATCTTATTTTATATGACTCTATCTTAGGCACGTTTCAAAAATACTCCATAAGGAATACTTAGCTACCGACCCTTTACTCTTAACCATAGGAGGATGAAGATTTGGCCTCCTTCTGAAGCTCAACAAGAATTTGAGAACCTCTGATGATTGAGTCATCCTTAGGATTAAAGATACCGTTCAGTGTATCTATTCAAGACGTATTGAGATCTTACTAAAAGACAGCCAATGCTATAAGTGCCAAGAAAGTATAAATAAACACTGGACCTTAAAGGATTCCATAGTATACTAGGTATCCAGATATATTAATAGCTAACTAAGTATAATGGGACACATACTTGGAGACATAAATGAGAGGTGACAAGGTAACTTGCAGCATATCCAGAAAGCAAATATCTGTTTTAAAATCAACATTTTCTTTTATTTTATAATTGAATTTATTTATTTATATTATTGGGGTATACTTGTTTTACAATGTTGTGTTAGTTTCTACTATACAGCAAAGTGAAGTAGAGTTCCCTGTGTTATACAGCAGTTTCTTATTAGTTGTCTATTTTATACATATTAGTATATATATGTCAAACCCAATCTCCCAATTCATCCCACCCACACCCTGATTTCCCCACTGGTGTCCATACATTTGTTCTCTACATTTGTGTCTCTATTTCTGCCTTGCAAACCGGTTCATCAGTACCATTTTTCTAGATTCTGCATATATGCATTAATATACGATATTTGTTTTTCTCTTTCTGGCTTCACTCTGTATGACAGTCTCTAGGTCCATCCACCTCACTACAAATGACTCAATTTCATTTATTTTTATGGCTGAGTAATATTCCATTGTATATATGTGCCACATCATCTTTATCCATTCATCTGTTGATGGACATTTAGGTTGCTTCCATGTCCTGGCTATTGTAAATAGTGCTGCAATGAACATTGGGGTACATGTAGCTTTTTGAATTATGGTTTTCTCAGGGTATATGCCCAGGAATGGGATTGCTGGGTTGTATGGTAGTTCTACTTTTAGTTTTTTAAGGCACCTCCATGCTGTTCTCCATAGTGGCTGTACCAATTTACATTCCCACCAACAGGGCAAGAGGGCTCCCTTTTCTCCACACCCTCTCCAGCATTTATTGTTTGTAGATGTTTTGATGATGGCCATTCTGACTGGTGTGAAGTGATACCTCATTGTAGTTTTGATTTGCATTTCTCTAATGATTAGTGGTGTTAAGCATCTTTTCATGTGTTTGTTGGAAATCTGTATATCTTCTCTGGAAAAACATCTATTTAGGTCTTCAACCCATTTTTGGATTGGGTTGTTGTTGTTTTTTTGAATTTTAGAATTTTATTGTTTTTTTATACAGGAGGTACTTATTAGTGATCCATATTATACATATTAGTGTATATATCCCAATCCCAATCTCCCAATTCATCCCACCCCCACTTTCCCACTTTCCCCCCTTGGTGTCCATAAGTTTGTTCTCTACATCTGTGTCTCCAGTTCTGCCTTGCAAACCGGTTCACCTGTACCATTTTTCTAGGTTCCACATATGTACGTTAATATACGATATTTGTTTTTCTCTTTCTGACTTGCTTCACTCTGTATGACAGTCTCTAGATCCATACACATCTCTACAAATGACCCAATTTTGTTCCTTTTTCTGGCTGAGTAATATTCCATTGTATATATGTACCACAGCTTTTTTATCCATTTGTCTGTCAATGGGCATTTAGTTTGCTTCTATGACCTGACTATTGTAAATAGTGCTGCAATGAACATTGGGGTGCATGTGTCTTTTTGAATTATGGTGTTCTCTGGGTATATGCCCAGTAGTGGGATTGCTGGGTCATATGGTAATTCTATTTTTAGTTTTTTAAGGAGCCTCCATACTGTTCTCCACAGTGGCTGTACCAATTTACATTCCCACCAACAGGGCAAGAGGGTTCCCTTTTCTCCACACCCTCTCCAGCATTTATTGTTTGTAGATGTTTTGACGATGGCCATTCTGACTGGTGTGAGGTGACACCTCATTGTAGTTTTGATTTGCATTTCTCTAATGGTTAGTGGTGTTAAGCATCTTTTCATGTGCTTCTTGGCCATCTGTATGTCTCCTTTGGAGAAATGTCTATTTAGGTCTTCTGCCCATTTTTGGATTGGGTTGTTTGTTTTTTTGTTATTGAGCTGCATGAGCTGCTTATATATTTTGGAGATTAATCCTTTGTCAGTTGCTTCATTTGCAAATATTTTCTCCCATTCTGAGGGTTGTCTTTTGGTCTTATTTATGGTTTCCTTTGCTGTGCAAACGCTTTGAAGTTTCATTAGGTCCCATTTGTTTATTTTTGTTTTTATTTCCATTTCTCTAGGAGGTGGGTCAAAAAGGATCTTGCTGTGATTTATGTCATAGAGTGTTCTGCCTATGTTTTCCTCTAAGAGTTTGATAGTTTCTGGCCTTACATTTAGGTCTTTAATCCATTTTGAGCTTATTTTTGTGTATGGTGTTAGGGAGTGTTCTAAATTCATTCTTCTACATGTACCTGTCCAGTTTTCCTAGCACCACTTATCAAGAGACTGTCTTTTCTCCATTGTATAGCCTTGCCTCCTTTGTCATAGATTAGTTGACCATAGGTGTGTGGGCTTATCTCTGAGCTTTCTATCCTGTTCCATTCATCTATATTTCTTTTTTTGTGCCATACCATATTGTCTTGATTACTGTAGCTTTGTGGCATAGTCTGATGTCAGGGATCTGATTCCTCCAGCTCTGTCTTTTTTTTTTTTCCTCAAGATTTCTTTGGCTATATGGCATCTTTTGTGTCTCCATTCAAATTTTAAGATATTTTGCTCTAGCTCTGTAAATAAAATCAGCATATTAAAGAGGTCCTTCATATCTTGCTTTGTCCACTCTGATCCTCAGAAGTCTTGATGCTAAGAGTGAGATAGTGGACATACAGTATCTGGAGGCTACATACATAGTGTTTCCTGCTGGACAAGTTGTGCTCGCTGCACAAGTTTAAATTCAGATTCCACCACTTAACAGCTGGGTGAGGCTGACCATTGCATCCTCATTGGAAAGATAGAGAACAGTGCACTGAATCAATTAGTGAAAGGATGTTTACTTTAATGAAAAAAAAATGTGCTTCACATTGACAGCAAAAGAGAAAAACTTGAAAGCAGTGACACTTTTTTTTTTTTTTTGGCCGTGCTGAGTTGCTTATGGGATCTTAGTTCCCCCACCAGGGATGGAACCCATGCCGCCTGCAGTGGAAGCGCAAAGTCTTCACCACTGGACAGCCAGGGAAGTCCCAGCAATGACACTTTGACCCTAGCAGTGGGGACTAAAGGTAGAGGAAACAGTCTAGTTACCTTAGACATAATCCATGTGCACAAGCATTTTTGTACACGTGGAAACAACCTTGTCAGCCCAGGCATATCTGGCTGAAAAAGATACCCCATGAGAGAAGTAGGAGAAAAGCTGATCTGCCTAGATTCTAAAAGTATTAGCTCTTTTTTCCTTTGCCTCTAGTGAAACCATAAACATCTGTTCTGTAAATCCATGTGAACTTGTAAACATGCAGAGAATTAAAGAGATAGTAGGACTTCCCTGGTGGCGCAGTGGTTGAGAGTCCGCCTGCCGATGCAGGGGACACGGGTTCGTGCCCCGGTCCGGGAAGACCCCACATGCCGCGGAGTGGCTGGGCCCGTGAGCCATGGCCACTGGGCCTGTGTGTCCGGAGCCTGTGCTCCGCAATGGGAGAAGCCACAACAGTGAGAGGCCCGTGTACCGCAAAAAAAAAAAAGAGATAGTAGAACATCAAAATGATTAGGAAAATTAAAGGGACTAGATGAGTTTCAACTAGGAATTCTAAAAATACACACTAAATTCCCTGAATTGGACTGCTAAGGATATTGAGGATGTAAAAATAGGTATATAAGGTAGCTGGAGGGGCAGACAATATAAAATAATGTTGTGAATGAATCTTGAAGTTGTCATCATTATTGTAAGATTTTACGAAAAATAGCTTATCCAAAGTTTGAATTTAATTAAATACAAGTCAAGGAGTACTTATCAAATACCTACCATGTGCCATGTATCAATATAATCTTAGGTGCTACGGAAGAAGGGGACCAAATGACAGAATGTGGTCCCTCCTGTCAGTGCACATGAACAAGATGGGGGACAAACATGGGACAATTAATAAAGCAACATGGTAGGAGTGTTAGAGTTACAGATAGAAGCAAAGTGCTGTGAAAACAGGAAGAAGCAATTACGTCATTACAAAACCAAGCAAGACTTCACAGAGAATTTGGCAAATGAACTTGGTCTTGAGGAGTAATTGGAATTCTAGAGGCAGAAATGCTGGAAGAGGACCCTCTAGGGTAAAGAAGGAAATATGTAAGTATAGAAAAATATTGCATGTTTAAGGGCTGGGAATACTCTAGAGTGGCAGAAACCTGGGATGTAAGAAATAAAATAGGAAATTAGTATGGAAATAAATTGAGACCAGGTGATAAAGTGCCATATGTATATCCTAAGGGGTTTGTAAATAATTCCAAGAGCTTTTGAACTGTATTGAGAAGAGGCATGATAAGCTTTATATTTCTGGCATTAGTATGAAGGCCAACTAATTGATCAGCATGGAGGCCAGGCCAGAAGTCCATGAAAGATTCAAAGTCTGAATAAGAACAGCGAAAATGGAAATTGAAAGGAAGAATAAAATATTCAATGAAATAACAACTCTTCCTTCAATTTTAATCTCTATAATAGAACTTTCACTTTTTAAGAAAACATTCTATCAACTGAATTTTAAGTTCTGCAATTCAGGCAAAAATAGAAATTTCACTTTTTTTTTTTTTTTTTTGCAGTACACGGGCCTCTCACTGTTGTGGCCTCTCCCATTGCGGAGCACAGGCTCCAGATGCGCAGGCTCAGCGGCCATGGCTCACAGGCCCAGCCGCTCCGCGGCATGTGGGGTCTTCCCGGACCGGGGCACGAACCCGCATCCCCTGCATCGGCAGGCGGACTCTCAACCACTGCGCCACCAGGGAAGCCCTAGAAATTTCACTTTTATATACTTGGCACATAGTAGATGCTTAATAAATGTTTACTATAAAGTTTGATTGATTGTATTACTGATGGCATTTTCTTTGTTTGTGTTTGTTTAAATTTGGGGTATCTTTAAAAACATACTAAATTTTATAGAAAGATCAAGAGTTTTAATGAGTGTGGTATTTAGCCTTAGACTAGAGGTCAACAACCTTTTGCAAAGGGCCAGATAATAAACATCTGAGGATTTATGGACCATATGTTGTCTGTCACAAATACTCAGCTTTGCCATTGGAATGTTAAAGCATCCATAAATAAAGTTTGGCTATGTCCCAATAAAAACTTTATTTATAAAAATAAGTGGTGGGCCAGATTTGGCCTATGGGCTGAAGTTTGCCAGTCCCTACCCTAGACCAGTCAGAGGTTAACTATCTCATCTACAGTTAAAGGATTAAAACATTTATATTTTCAGTTTTTGAAAGGTCATAATTCTTGATAAGTTCTTATGTTAATTCCATGTTATTGCAATTTCAAGTTTATAGAAATTTAATTTACATATAATAAAATTTACCCTTTTTTAGTATAAAACTCCATGAGTTTTAACAAATGCATACATTTATATAATACTACTACAATTATGATATCAAAAAGTTCTTCCTTCATGCTCCTTAGTAGTTAACTGCCCCCAGCTCCCAGCCCTTGCCAAGCACTGATCTGTTTTCTGTTCCCTTTTTGCTTTGCCTTTTTAAGAATGTCATATAAATGAAATCATATACTGTGTAGCCTTTTGAGTCTGGCTCCTTTCATTTAGCATATGCATTTGAGATTTATATAAGATATTGTGTGTATCAGTAGTTTATAACTCTTTATTACTTTATTTCATTGTGTGAATATTCCCAAGTTTCTTTATTCATTCACCAGTAAAAGGCTATTTGGATTGTCTCTATTTTTTTGCCATTATGAACAAAGCCATCGTAAACATTTGTGAACAGGTTTATGTTTAAATATAAGATTGCATTTCTCCTGGGTGAGTACCTAGGAATCAGATTGCTGGTTGTATGTTGTTTGTTTAATGTTATAAGGAACTGCCAAACTGTTTACAAAAAGTTGTACCATTGAATTCCTGCCAACAGTGTGTGAGAGTTCCAATTGCTCCATATCCTCTCCAGTGCTTGACATTGTCAGTTCTTTTTATTTTAGTCTTTGTTTCCAGTAGGTGGGTGATAGTATCTCACTGAGGTTTTGATTTTTTTTCCCAGATAACTAGCAGTGTTGAATGTATTTTCATGTGTTTACTTGCTATCTACATATCTTCTTTGTCAAGTATCAGTCCAGATCTTTTGCTCAATTTTAAGTTGAATTTTGTTTATTTATTGTTGAATTTTCAGAATTCTTTGTGTATTTTGGATGTAAGTCCCTTATCAGATACATGTTTGGCAAATATTTCCTCCTGGCCTGTGGCTTTTCTTTTCATTTTCTTAACAATATCTCAAATTATTACATTTTGAAATGTTATCACTACTATTATTATGATTAGTTTCACATGTTTTACATTTTTCTGAAAGAAAATTCAACGAATGAGAATATTAGAATCTTTTCTTTGATGGACAATTTAAAAAATTATATCCATGAATATTATAAAACCAAATAGAAATTTTTATCATGCCACAGCTTTATCTTCAATCTGAACCTTAGTCTTGACAACAAAGTCTAGATTCACAGATACTCTTTATCATATATTTAATTGTGAAGAACTTTAAACCTTTGAGAAGTGACAAAGGAAACCGACACATCTACAAAATAGGATATCAATCTGCCTGCCTTGGCTTTCGAAGCAAAGTAAAAGGGAACATTTTCAAATAGTGAGCTGTCTCTTTTATTTATTGATCTTCAGCTAGAAATAAAGCTATAGTAAAATGCTCTCTCCATATCTTTCTCGCTGTATAAAAACAAGGTTACAGATCAATTGATTTACCATCACCATTGTTTAGGTACCTTCCCTACTATCTCTATTGTGACACAAGACATGCAGTCATATAGATCTTTCATTAGGAAAGTCATTGAAAAGCTAAGGCTCACTGCATGCTTAAATGGTTTGTAGCCCACTCATTAAGCCATTAACAAACCATTAATATTGCTTACCCTCAAACCTTACAGATAAAATAAGTTATTGCCATTTTATCTTCCCAGTGCACCTTTGCAAAGTGAACAAGTACATTATTTTGTTACAATCTGACTTAAATATTTAGAGACATGCCAAGGAACTCAGGTATCTAGACTATTAACACTAATAAGATTTATTGTGTGATTCCTTTAGATGTATACCCTGGAGCATAAAGAGTGGGAGAGCAACACAGAGGCATTACTTAAAATTGCTTTTTTCCCACCAATTTAATCTGTTTTTAATATTTTCTACATGTTATTACTACTATCAATAACATTCATTTCAATAAGAAATTTTCTTTGTGATGTTCTTAACCATACAGGAAAAATAAAGAAAAAAATAACTCTGTAAGGAGAAGTTAAGAATTTTAAGACTGTTTAACATCTTTGTACTCAAGCTTTAAGTACAGGTGAGTAAATGATCATGTAAAACATCTAACCATCCTCTACTGGTATGTTTCCCTTGAAATGCGAATGGGTCCTAGTTATTTCAATAATAATACAAAATATGTTGTATGCCTTGTACAGAGTAAAACATAATTGAGGATATCCACTCTAATCTTTCCATCGGGTGAACTATAATGAATGTACAATTCCTTGCACATAATTTTTTTTGAAGATTTCTTTTACATCCAGAAGGAAAAATGTAAATACTTGAACAAGAACTCCATATATTTAACGGCATATGTGCAAGAAGGAATATGAACAGAGTTGAATGTGCAATCAGGGAAAACTATAAATAGAGTTTCCAGTTCATATAAAAGAGAATCACAAAACCATAGGGGCTGCTGTACAGTATGTAAAATGTGAATGACCTTTACAGACCCTTCTACAAAGAGGAACAAATTGATATATATCTAGCAACTGTACTGAAATATTGCCATTCGATGTCACTCAAACGTCTACTTTGGTCAAATCAGGGGTGAATTTTATTTTTCAGTTTCTAACTATTTAAAACTTTTAGCATTTAGCATTTCTTGGGCCATAGACATTAAGTACCGGGTCATGTGACATCTCATTGAAAAATGACACTTGGGTCCATGTAATATCATTACTTCTATAAAATTCATGTATGCAGTTTACAGAATAACTTATAAACTGATAATCAACTTAAAGGGCCAACCATAGAAGACCTAAAATGTCTGGTTGTAGTTTGCATTTATTAAAGTCATTTATAACAGCTCAGCCTTCCTCCATGGCTGGTCAGAGGAGCCTGGGCTGGTTTCTTACAGGCAGGTGAATGTGAGAAGCAGGGAACTAGTGCCTTGGGCCATACCTTTCTGAGGCATTTTAATTATTTTCAATATGCAGAGAGGACAATGACACATGTCCAAAGAATCGTGAGAATATCCCTTTGCTGCAAATATGTCCTATACCTCGAGGCACTGGAGAGTGTGGAAATGAACTTTGTAAGAATTAGGAGTCAGTGCACCATAGCATTGAAAGGAGAGGGATGCAGGGACAACAGGGCTTTTTAAGTGTGGCTAACCTGCCTGTTCTTTCTCCATGTGTCTATTAAATCTTCTCGATCTTATACAGAAGTATGTGTGCCTGGGATTCTGTTTTTGAGAAGGAGGGACAGGATGAGGAAAGGTAAGATGATCACCTTATTTCTTTGTTAAATAAAGCCGACAGATAGGACTAGATTACCCAGAAAGCAAGAAGATGCGTTATCTGTAGACAAGTCCACATTTTCTTTGTGTTTTCTCAAGATTGATCCAAAAGAACAATGACTCACAGTAGATACAGGGATTTCTTTCTAGACTAGTGCCAGAGAAAAGACCACACATAGGAGGACCAATAGTCCTGGGGTTGGCTCCTGGATCTCCCCAGAGCATTTACATTGCTCAGAAAATTTCACATGCTACTAAGTTCCGCTCCAGCATTCTCTAGAGCTATCCTAAACTAGGAACAGAGCCTCTGTGGTATTTTCTTGAGATAATGACAGAGACTCACAGCGATCTGGGAGAGAACAGAGGCTTGGAATATGGTGAGTGTCCTGTGGAGGAAATCTCAGAACATGGTAACACTCTCTTCACAGAAGCTTTCTCTGGAATATAAGACACTGGTCAAAGTTTGGCTAAAGGACAGTGCTCCACATGGGGGCCATAGGCAGTGAAGTGCCAGCCCTGACTTTCCCTCCTTGACATCAGTATGGTTACATTCTATACCCAAGTGAGGAACTCTGGGCTTCCCGGGGGTTTTAGGGGCTAACCTTGGTCATCTGGCAGTTCTAGGGTATGCACAGTTAAGGAATGCTTGTAGAAAACTGATTTGACTTTACAATTAAGAGACATGAATAGGTATTTCCAGAATAGTCTGGTATGACCATGCAGGGGAAGGTTGATCAAAGTAACTTTATAGTTCCCCCAAGGCTATCTCTGGATGTTAATGGGATATTGACGCAGAGCTGACTGGGTCTCCTTTGTTGCTAGCATTAGAATGTCTCTTTCATCATCCAGCAGCTCAATGCTATTGTGCATTGGCTTAGCATTTTGGGGTGAGAAATCAGCCCATGGACTTTATCACGGAACTTCCCCCAACCAAATAAGTCCTCTGGCCACTAGATTCCCTCACATACTGGCAGTATCCTAAAATCAAAATAAGAAAATGAAAGAAAATTATCTACCATCTATCTATCTATCTCTCTATTTATCTACCCATCCTCTTTCACACCTGTCCCTCTTGTCATCCCCTTCATAAATAACGTAATGGCCTCTTAATGACCTAAGGTAGCAATTTAATTTAAGCAGTTCTTATAGATACAAATAACCCAGAAAATATTAGCAGAACTCCCTCTCCCTTTTTGTTATGTACAAGAATTTTAAATTAGATACTCAAATATTTGTTCTTTTAGATATTTATACTAAGAGAAAGAGAAGCTAAATAAGAGGGATTTTTGTCTATTCCAAAAATTTTTGTTACCTAATTTATAATTTTCCTTAACTTCATATTTTCTAAACAATATCTGCGATTGGGAAGACTGCATAATTTGCTATGCACTAAAATATTTTCAGTTTTCCGAAAATATTATTTTCATGAGAAAGCAGTTATTATAAAGTCAAGTGATATAAAACAAGATCTCTTCATGCTAAAATTGTATTAATAATTAATTGGAGGGAAGGTATTTCACCATGATAAATGAGACACTGTATAGAAGGAAAAATACCATTCTGTTGCAGAAATAATATAGTAACACTCTGTTAAATACAAGCCATCATATTAAATTTTACAAAGCACAAAGATATCAAAATTTATTAAAATGTGAATTGATTATGCTTCCTAAAATTCCTGTTCTGGAGACAGTAATTAGAGTTTTGTCAATATAATTATTAAAACAAGGGGAAGCAGGAAAAATGTTTAGTGGAAACGTAACAACAGTTTGCTAGAGAGAAAACTGGTTGCTAGTAAAGTAAAGCAATATTAAATGAGAGGGAATCTCATGCTGTAGGCTTAATGTAATAAGGTTATGATTTTAATCAAAATCAGGTCCATGGTCAACAAGGACACAGCTCTAATGGCAAGGTAGCCCGGATGCTAACTTGTATAGGAATAATTGTGCTAAATTGAAACATGATGGCTAAATTAACAATAGTTATTAACCTTTATAACAGAGATGTCTGTGAGAGTATAAAATATTCACTGAAGATTGTCAGAAAAGGCCCAGTTCCACAAATTTACAAGTGCAGACACTCCATTTGTGTGTTCTTTTACTAAACATGGTTTTTAAAGAACTCTTTGTTATTAAATACTATTTTTATAAATTGAATATTGAGAAGTTGCAAAAGAACACTTACAAAATATATGTACAATATAAAGATTCAAGAATAATGGTATAATATACACCCATATCCCCAGCACCGTGTCTAAGGAAAATAACGCAACTGCTTTGCTTTTTTCTTTATCCCACCCCATTCCATCCCTCCTCAGTATTAGTCACTGTTCTAAACTTTGTGTTTATCTTTATGGTTTTTCTGTATATATTTCTATTGCTGAACCATATTTTGTTTGGAATATTGATCACTTTATAAAATAGATGCTTTTGCTTAGGTTTTAGGTGTAAATGTGCCTTCCTGAGATTCATCCATATTGTTGAAAACAGCTGGAATTTATTAATTTTTAGTGCAGTATAATATTCAATTGTAAGGCTATACTATAATTTATTTATACTTTTAAAGTTGATGGATTAGTGTGGCAATTGTATATGTGTTTGTTCATTTCTTTTCAAATTTAATTACATTAAGTTTCTACAATATTTGAGCATCCCAGAACTAGGAAGAAGGTAACACTCTATGGACCAAACGAAACCCAACAGGCATTGGAAGTCAACGGATAAATGCTTCTCCCTTTTGTTCCTTAGGTGGCTGTTTCTATCACAAAACTGCTGCCTACAGGAACACACTATTTAATAATGTTCCTTTGTATTAGCTTTTCCAATTCTCTGTTTATGCTCCTTTTGTTCAGTACTATTTCCTGGAAACATGCTATCAGATAAGCTACCTTATAAAACTTTGTGCCAGTGTCTGCTTTGGTAGGGGTGAGGCACCCAGGCTAAGACCAGTATATTCACGTGCACATATTCTTTAGAAGTCTATATGAGGATGCACAGATATGGGTAGCAAATGAAATCAATGTCAAATGTTAATGAAAAGAGGTAAATGTAGCAACGTATCTCTGAGACTTGGTATAATGATATCCTTATATTCAGAACATTATGACAGAAACAAAAGGTTCTGTAGAAAAAAACATACTCTATTTCATGGAGATTTAACTTCATGGAATTTTACAATTTGCAGCTAAAAGCGATGTGAAGATAAAAGAAGAAATGGAAGTGATGTCACTGTGAGTGGGAAGTATATGTCCCCATTTAGATGGAGCAAATAGGTGATGCAGTCCACAAAATGATCACAGATCTTGAACATTATGAAAAAATGTCTGACTTCTTCTTAAAGTTTAATGTAGGTAAGGACAGTAATAGTCTACATAATTCTACATAATATTAATAGTAATGGGGACCTGGGCTGTCCAGACATCAGGTGAAACACTCACTAATTTAAAACAGAGAATCATATAAATTAATTTACTTTTCTCAATGAAAATTTACAGAAGGTAGTGGAATTAAGAAGAACTTTTGGTTGGAACAGATTTTGACCACTGAAGAAATATGTGGAATAGTAAATATGGGGGCAATAAAGCAAAAATGTCATCTTAAGTTTATTGAACATGAGGGATCAGTACACCATAAGTTATTTTGAAAAGATTTAGAGAACACATATATGTTCTAAAATTCTTTTTTTTAATTAATTTTTATTGGAGTATAGTTGCTTTACAATGTATATTCTAAAATTCTTAATGGGAAGATCTTTACAAGGAAAAGGACACTCTCTAAAACAAAATTCAATCAGTAAACTCAAGGATTATCTCTTACAGGAATATGTACAAAATGTGAAAAACTGGACATTTAATCAAGGATTATGTCTTAGTCTATTTGAACTGCTATTAAAAAAATACCATAAACTGAATGACTTATAAACAACAAACATTTATTTCTCACAGTTCTGGAGGCTGGAAAATTCAAGATCAATTTTTCTGAAGATATGGTGTCTAGTTAGACCGCCGCTCTCATTCATAGATGCCATCTTCTCCCTGTGTCCTCACATGGCAGAAGGGAAAGGGAAGTTCCCTGGGGTCTCTTTCATAAGGGAACTAATTCCATTCATGAGGCATCTTCCCTCATGACCTGATAACCTCCCAAAGGCTCACCTTCAAATACCATCACATTGGGGATTAGATTTCAACATATGAATTTTCAGGGGACACAAATACTCAGTCTATATCAGGTGGCTACAAGAGTGTTTCTTAAAACCATAAAAATAACATAATAAACTTTTAAAGTGGCTAGGGCTTTCTTTCAGAAAGATCCAAAGGAGCTAATTTTAATTTGTTAAAAGCAGGAAGGTTAAGAAAGGAATAGGTCCATTGCCTGGAAGATCTACCTGAAACAGATGGAGCCCTTTGTTCCAGGCACTCTGTCAGGCACTGGGATTCCAGCATAAAATTTGGTGGAAGAAAGAGATAATTAACTACAAGTAGTCCTCACCTTGCACGATCCAGTGGGATTGTGTAAGCTGGAAATGCACAAAGCAATCCTCATAATCAACAGGAAAAATTAAGATTGTCATTTTTGTCAAAATATTAAAAACTTTCTGTTTGTTGTAAATGTATAGGGAAATGAACAAACAGTAAAACTAATATTTTTAGTACACTATAATTTAAAATATTAAAACACTAAGAATTAAAGCATTTTATTTCTTTATAAAAAGTTAAGAATAATGTGATATATAAATTATGATGTGGAACAGGCACCTTCTTGATACATTGGTAAATTGTCAGGGTCCTTTCTAAGTTTGGATCAGTTTTCAGTATTTTATCTTTTGTACTTTCGATGTCCTGAAATATCTCTGGGAATTCCTTTAATGTGAAGTTTTTGCTGGGACATCACATATCCTCTTCATAATAACCACTTTCCTCATGTATGTTGACAAATTCACCTGCACTAAGTTCCTCTGGCATCATATCTAGAGTTTCTTAAACAGCAGCAGTATTGATATTCTCATGGTCAGCTATCTTTTCTAAAACTCCATTTACATACAATTTGTATTTCATTTCTTTTTTTTTTTTTTTTGCAGTACTCGGGCCTCTCAATGTTGTGGCCTCTCCCGTTGCGGAGCACAGGCTCCGGACGCGCAGGCTCAGCGGCCATGGCTCACGGGCCCAGCCGCTCCGCGGCATGTGAGATCTTCCCGAACCGGGGCACGAACCCGTGTCCCCTGCATCGGCAGGCAGACTCTCAACCACTGCGCCACCAGGGAAGCCCTGTATTTCATTTCTAACATGGCCACTTTTTGTTTCATTGCTGCACTTTCATTTTTGTTAATTTCCTCTTTCTATCATCCATTTTTGTAAAATGTAATGTGGGTTAATTACAGGGAGACTAGGAGCTAACAGAACTAAATGCTTTGTCGTCTATATGTGAACTGAATGACAGATGCACAGTGACCAATCATGGACAGACTTTGAAAGAAGTGCCGTGATTGGTAACTGATCCTGATGTACACCTGTTATCTATGTAGCAACTTGTGGATTGGAGAGCTAGCAGCGAAGTTTTTACATTATGCAGTTACAAATCGTTAATATAATCCGTTAACTTAAATTTGAACCATGTTGTTGGGGGACTGAGGTTAGTTAACTAAATCAAGGTAACCAAAATTTGTGCATACAGGAACCATGCAAAGTGAGGACTGCTTACATATAATTAAAACAAAATATGATAATCACCATGCTATGAAGAATTGTCCACTGTTTTGGATATAAGAGAAAATGACAATCCTAGATTTGGAGAGGGTTTTAAAAAATAGCTTCCCTGAAGAATTAATATTAACACTGTGATCCATAATCAACCAAATGAGGAATAAAGAAGAAAATTCTTATTCTAGTTCACACAGTGAAGAAAGAGCAGGGTAGAATTAAGTTTGACGTTGGACTTCCTGGTGTTCCAGTGGTAAAGAATCTGCCTTCCAATGCAGGGGACGTGGGTTCCATCCCTGGTCAGGGAACTGAGATCCCACGTGCTGCCCACGCACCCTGGAGCCCAAGAGCCACAACTAGAGAGAGAAAAACCTGCATGCCACAATTAGAAGCCCGAGCCACAACAAAAGATCCTGAACACCTAAATGAAGACCCTGCGTGCCACAACTAAGACCACACGCAGCCAAAAAAAAAAGGAAGAAGAATTAAGTTTGATGTGGCTGGAGTACAAATGGGGAGAGCTAAAAATCATGAAGGAAAAGTATGATATGTTTAGGATTTTGTATTTTATTCTAAACAGGATAGGAAGTCATTGAAGAATTTTAATGAGGACATGATTAGCATGATCCAATTTGAATTTTGAGGATATCAATATAAAGAATAGATTAGAAGGCACAAGACCAAAGCGCTAAGGAGCGAACTTAGGAAGTGGTTACAGTTATATGCCATAGGAGAGTCCTGATCCAAATATGTTTGCTGATAATAGAAAATGGAAAAGAAAATTTAGTGATTCCTTTAGGAGATAGAAATGTTAGCCTTGGCAATGATTAAATATGTGTTGGGTCTGTTAATCCCGAACTCCCAGTTCTTCTCTTCCCCACCTTCCTCCCCCTTGGCAACGGCAAGTCCGTTCTTTATATCTGTAAGTCTGTTTTTGTTTATAGATATGTTCGTTTGTGTCATATTTTAGACACAGTAGTTTGGGATTAACAGATGCAAACTATTATGTATAGGATGGATAAACAACAAGGTCCTACTGTATAGCACAGGAAACTATATTCAATATCCTGTGATAAACCTTAATGGAAAAGAATATATATATGTATAACTGAGTCAATTTGCTGTACAGCAGAAATTAAACACACATTTGTAAATCAACTGTACTTCAATAAAATTTAAAAAAATGTGTTGAGGAGCAGAAAGTATGAAATAGGGAATAAGTGTAGGATGATGCCAAGAGTCATTTAGTGTATTATGGTGTGATTCACTGAAAGGTCATCGGAGGAGGCAGTTCTTGAGACCAAGGTAGATGGAGGATGATGAGATTAACTTTGAAACAATTACATTTGCATCACCTATGGGACAGTGAGATGGAGACTTCCGGAAGGCTTGAAACTCAGGACCAAGAGCTGTAAGGTTTGAAATTCATCAGCAGGTAGATATTAATTAGAAGTGGGGGAGTGGATTAGATCTCCTCAGGAATGTGAGGAGAGTAATGGTGGAATAGAACCAGGGGGAAATGCTGTGTAACTTAGGAACACCATGATTCAAGGTATTGGGTGAGGAAAAAAAAGAATCTACATAAGAGGATATTTTATGTCTTCCCAAATTATTGTGGCTTAATGCCAATTTTTAACAAACAGTAATATCACCAGTTATACCTTAGGAGCAATACTTTCATTTGTATTCCTTCTACTTTTTAAACAGATAATTAAAAAACTCAAATCCTTAATTTTCTCTTCAATTCTTCCATCATTTTAAATTCCTCATCTTGTGGATGATGTGCTAGAGATGGTGTGCATCCATCCCTCCACTGTTACACTTAAGGCTCTGCTTTATTGGCAGAAACTAATTTTAGTTATTAGCAAAAATATGAGATAAAAATTGTGTATTTTTCAAGACATAAAACTACTGGGACAATTAGTGACTCAGATCATTCTCATTTTATAAGATCTTCTTTTTTTTTATAAATCCCTAACCATCTCTTTGTTAGGGGAACATATAATGGTTACAGTTCAGAAATCAAGAGGCAAAAAGGAAATAATCAATTTCAATGACTAAAATCAGCTTTTAGCCCTTTGTCTAAACTTTTACTTTCCAAAAAATGTGCTTTTGGTAAAGATTTATCAGTTTTTAAAAACGTGTTTGTTCAAATGTCTGTATTAAAATGTTACCATTTACATATATTTGTCCATGGTAATGAATTAGATAAATTCTCAAATTTGTTTTAAAACTAAACCTAATGAACATTCTTTTTCTAGAGCGTTAATGGAATAGTAAGTTTATAGATGTGTTTAATAATTTTTTGTGATACAGATGATAAGCAATATAATAAACATAATTTAAAATAGTTATAATACTGATAGAAGCTGAGTCAGACACCCATTATAAGGAAAGTAAATTAATAGTGAGTGGTGAGCTTATGTATATTAAAGTTTTGAATTATATTATGCTATCTAACTTCATAGTCCATGCGGTGATAGCTACCATTCAAGTTTAGTTTTCCTGGGAGATCTGCTCTTGGCTTTTGCTGTTCATAGACATGGTTCAGTGGATAAATATTGATTATACATGTTAGATGCATATCAGGGTACAACTCAAAGTGTCTGAAAGTGCCTCTGTTTGAAGAGTGAAAATATGGCATTGTTAAAGTTAATTCAAGCCAATCCCACCCCTCTGCCCGTCTCTGGGCAAAATCGAACTAAAAAAATATAAGTGAACTCTCTTGTCAAGCTTTTGTGACTGTGGCATTTTTAGAGAAAAAGAACTTGGAACATCTCAAGACTTCAGGTAAAAGCAAACTAATATCTTATTCAGAATTCAGAGCTGTAGCTAACTGCCTGACTTCAAGCTAAATCTTAAAACATGATATGTGATTATAGTATGGTACTTAAGGTTTCCCATAAAAATGAGGACCCGGCATCAACCACAGTTGCTGAAAGTCAGTCTAAGCAATCAAATCCTACTCAGCTCTTTTCTTCTCTGCTCTTTTTAAATGTCACATTATGCTGTATCACTTTGATAACAGCCTCTTCTGCTTTTTAAATCTTTATTAGCTGACTTTTGTCCCTCCTTTGCAATTCCTACACATTGCTTTTCTAACCTAATCCCATAGTTTATTTGTTACTGTAAATAACATTTAATTCTTCTAGAATGGCCACCCTGAAGCATTCCATCTTCTTTCTTTTCAACCACCTTAGTGGGTATCTAAATTTCCTTTATAAAAATATTATTTATTAAGTTTATTCTTTGTGTATTATCTGTTTATTATTTATAAATTTATTTCTGTAGCTTCCTCCTCCATGACCACCACCTATGAATTAGACTTATGTTTTAACAAAACAAAACAAACAAAATCCTAAATCTTCAAAACGAACTTTGGTAGATAATTCATGGAATCATCCATTTCTAGTTCTTCTGAGAACATGGGAAGTTACTCTTCATATCCCCTCACAGTCAGGTGACACCATGTATCTGATTCTATCCAGTAAATTGTGAGCAGACAAGCCAAAGAATTTAATTACCAGTGACAGAATCTTCCCAATTTTTCTCCCCTGCCAAAGGTCCCCATGGGTCTTCTCATAAAGAGGTTGTGTGCTCCAGCTGAATAAAATGAAGATGGCGGAGCTCCCAGAAACCAGGGTCCCTGAGAGACTATTTGGAACAGACCCTTGAACACATAGCATGAGTGAGAAATAAACCTTGGTTTTGATAAGCCATTGAGATGCCCAGGTTACTTTGTTACTGCAGCATAATCTTGTCTATTCTGACTAATACTCAAATAAAGCAAATTAAAAAATAAGCACATAGCATTTGATGGATACAATGTATCTATAATGCTGGCACAGGTAGATGCATTGTTCACAAGATGCCAGTGTCTAAGGTGCTTTAAGGTAATGAGATGTTAACTGTGCAATGGACTCCTAGAGAACAATGTTTGGCGTTATCTATTTATGAAGCTGAGAAAGTTATATAAAAGAAAATGTTGGACCCTTTTTTTTTTTAAAATAAGGCAACTTAAATAACCCAAAAAGTTTATATTCAAAAGTTCAGACCTCCTTTCTATATTTTCTTAAGTAGTTATTTACTCCTATTCAATCCTTTTGTTTGTAAAATAAGGTCTGAGGGAGAAAGAATGGGAACTTGCGTTTGATTCTTTTTGATCCAATTGAATCTGAATTACTTCAATTCAATTTAATCCAGATACTTTCAACAAAAGATGTAACACTTGAAATTTTAAATATCAGTGGATACACATACCTTTTCTTGTATGCCTCCCAATAATAGATGTCTTTAATCTTTTAAAATTTCTATAAACATGTATAGGCTCATTTTTCTGTTGGCTTTTCTTTTCTCTTTTCTCTTCTTTTCTTTTATTCTGGTTAACGACTAGCAAAAATCCGTTTGAGTCAATTAATGTATCTCTAATTCATGTTTACTGACTTTGTAATAATCCTTGAAATATGGGCCATACATTTTCACTTAGTTTCTCTATTGATGGACACTCACTTTATATCCAATTTGTGAAGAAACTAAAGTTCTTTGTATATTATAAATACTAATACTGTCATCTGAATTGCAAATATTTTGTTCAGATTTTTAAAAATTTAGTTCATTCATATGGAACTTAGTTTTGAATATAATGTTTAAGATAATGGTACAATTTTATATTATTTCAAATCAGTAGGCAATTACATTAATAGAATTTAAATTTTCTCAAAAACTTAAACTACTTTGTCTTATACTAAATTTTCTTCTGTATGTAGGTTTATTTCTGGAATACTAGACTCTTCTTCAGATGTTTGTCTATTTTTATACCAATACCATATTTATTTAATTTAAGTGGATTTATAATATTTTTCTATGATGGCTTGCAACAATTTTCCTCTCTAGTCTGAACGTGTTATTCACCTAGTGTTACTGATGAGATGCCCAGTGTCTGTTGGTTTCTTTTTCCATTGTGAGTAACTTGCACTGCTTGAAAGTGTTAAGATTGTCTCTTTGTCCTTCGAATTCAGAAACTTTAAATTTTCTGTCCTAATGCATAAATTTTCTTTGCAATCTACCCTGAAACTAGGGGAATTCCTTCTTCAACTTACAGAAATTTTCACCTATCATTTCTTTAATTATTCCTCTCTTCTCTCAGTACTTTCTTTCCTTGGGGAATTTCTAGTACTTCCATGATAGGTCTCCCGGACCTGTCCTTGAAGTATTATCTTTTCTTTCATAATTTTCATTTTTTAATGTTCTCACTTTATATCTTTGGAAATATGTATCACCCTTGATCTTCCAGGCCAACCCTGCATATCTCCTTTACCTCATGTATTAAATTGCTTAGATGGGAAATCATTTTATTATCTCTGCAAAGTATCATAAGTGATGTCCTTGAATTTTCTGCAGTGTTCTTATTCATTCTTTACTCAAGTTGTCAAGTGTTTGGTCACACTGCTCTTTTGGCTGTGCATGGGTTCTGTTTATTCTCCCTGATCTTCCTTGGGTAGATATTATTTTTCTCTCCCAGTGCACTAAGGGCTCAGGTCTGCATATAAGAGTTCCTAAGAGATGACAGTCATTGAAGTGAGGAAGTCATCAGTGACTCACAGCACTTCCCTTCTGCCAGACTGAGAGTGTATAACCAGAATTGCTGTCCATCTCCTATCAAAGCTCCCCAAGGAAGCTTCCGTGATGCCTCTGGTTCTTGATCCTCCAGCCTCAGAGGCCATTCAAGCAGCTCCTTCTTGGCCTCCGAGGGCAAGAACAATAAAAACACCCATGAGTGTATCCGTGCTTGCACTCTCATTGCTGGCTGCTTGTGTTTGTAGCTGTCCTTAACTCTTGTCATCCAGAGATTGAATTATTACATGTTGAGGAGCAGGGAAAGTTGATGGGGTTTGATAATTTGGTGAGATCAAAACTGGCACGTCCTGACTCCATTTTGGTCTCTCCCTTGCCACCCCATTTTTTAAACCTTCCTACCTATTGATTGTGTAAACTTTAGTGCAGCTGCTGTGGTTTCTGAATATGTTTCAATGCTTGTGTGTTAATGGAGACTTATTAGAAAGAAAGGTCTTTAAGTACTAAGTTCATTCACATTGTTGTGCGATCATCACACCATCCCTCTCCAGAACCCTTTTCATCTTGCAAAACAAAAACTCTGTACCCATTAAACAATAATTTCCCATTTTCACCCCACCCTTGCTCAGCCCATGGCAACTACCATTCTACTTTCTGTCTTAAAGAATTTGACTACTCTAGCTGCCTCATATAAGTGCAATCATATGGTACTTGTCTTTTTATACCTGGTTTATTTCACTTAGCATAATGTCCTCAAGTTTTATGCATACTTTACTAATAATTTTTATATTCTTAAACTTTGCACTTGTCTTAAACTTTGCTACAAGAACTGTGTTTACTTAATAATGTAAGTTTATGTCTACTAACAGTTTTTCATCCCATTTATATGTCATTGTTAACATTTGTTGACTTGCCATGTTTTTACTGTTATTATTATTTCTCTAGTTTACAAATGAATAGCTTGAAAATGGTTTTTAAAAAGTGAATGTAGTGGGCTTCCCTGGTGGCGCAGTGGTTGAGGGTCTGCCTGCCGATGCAGGGGACACGGGTTCGTGACCCGGTCTGGGAGGATCCCACATGCCGCGGAGCGGCTGGGCCCGTGAGCCATGGCCGCTGAGCCTGCGCGTCTGGAGCCTGTGCTCCACAACGGGAGAGGCCGCAGCAGTGAGAGGCCCGCGTACAGAAAAAAAAAAAAAAAAAAGTGAATGTAGTGATAAAATCTTAATGTTAAAGCTTCAGATCAACATTGTAATGTAAACAGTGAAGAAAACTCCAGTAAAAATGCACCATATAAACCTATTTATATTGGAATGGAAGCCCTTGGAGTGTAACAGATCTGCACAAGAGTCTGAAAAAGAAAAGTGCACATGAGTGGATAAGTTTATTTCATCCAACCAGCAGGTTGCTCCAAAATGACAGTGTACAATCTTTTGCAGCACTCTGTCAAAGAGGGGCATAAAGCTGTTGCAGTTTTAAAAACTAACTTTAAATAAAGGAACTCTTCTGATAAAGAGGAGTTTCCCAGTGCTTTGCAGTTTGATGGATTTTAACATTAAAATTTGGATTTAAAAAAATTGTGATTGCACACAAATGCAAGGGTCATCCTAGAAGCTTTATTGCTGTGTGATGCTTTCCTAGGTCAACATTCATTTACTGTGGCAGCGCTCCTTTGGCCTTCTTTTATTATTTTTCATTTATTTATTTAATTTATTTTTGGCTTCATCGGGTCTTAGTTGTGGTACATGGCATCTTCGTTGAGGCATGCAGGATCTTTTGTTGTGGCGTGCAGGCTTCTCTCTAGTTGTGACGTGGGGCCTTTTTTCTTTTCTCTAGTTGTGGCACACAGGCTCCAGGGCATGTGGGCTCTGTAGTTTGCAGCACGAGGGCTCTAGTTGAGACACATGAACTCAGTAGTTGTGGTGCGTGGGTTTAGTTGCCCTGTGGCATGTGGGATCTTAGTTCCCTGACCAGGGATTGAACCTGCATCCCCTGCATTGTAAGGTGGATTCTTTACCACTGGACCACCTGGGAAGTCCCTCCTTTGGCCTTCTTAATGCTACTTCTGTAGAGCTTCTTCCATTGCACAACAAGATTTTTATTTCAAACATCATGAGAATAGATTGCTTGGCTTGCTTCCTTTGTTTTTTGTTTTTTTTTTCTCTTCTGTTTTTGGCACTCATTCTTAGTCAGGATTTCCTATAACACATAGTCATGGACCAAATCTCAAAAACTGCCTTTTTAAGGTTGTATTCATCATTTACATTTCTGATATGAACTACTGCTCTGGACTTCATATTTATTTTCCATTTGAAAAATGACATATGTGCACTATCAACCTCTTGCCATTTTTAAAAATTCTTTGAAAATAGTAAGAACAGTTAAAATACTTCCATAAATTTCTCATCAGATGAAATAAAACATTTTAATAAAATGATAAAAACTTGACAGACGGTTTTTATTATCCAGAGAGCAGTGTTCTAGAACTCTCCTGAATTATTTTAAATGGGACAAAATAGTACTACTACTGTAACAGGAAGCCTATATGTATAAAGACATTGGAGAGGTGCTTCTTGTTTGTGGATATCAAGTCATTTTTCTTTTCCAGCATTATTATCCTCCATTTGGAGAGTATAAAGGGAAATACCATAAGGTTAAGAGACTTCCTTATGGCAAACAATTAATCTGTTGCAGGGGTCACAAGGAAACTTCCCAAGCAACAGTCTGGCCTTGCTAATCAGTAGACATGATTCCTTCGTGTAGGGCAGCTTGGTCTGAAAACACTACAGGGGGGAACTAAATAAATAAAACGTGAGCTCTCTGTGGCCAAGTGGCTTCTTTGTTTGCTGGAAGACAACCTGAGACAGAAGAGGCTCTATGTTCTGCAGGAAGTAAGGAGGCAAATTTGCTCAACTGTCTTGAGAACACATGCGCTTATTGCTACCTGCATGCGGTTGACATATACGCCTTCCATTCAAATGTACTCCAGCTCAGACTACAACCACATGCGGCTCGCTGGCTCTGTGAACGCTTCAATTTTAGATGTGTGACTCTCCGGAACTGTGAAATAAACAACTCTATTCAACATCAAACAGAATTCAAGGAAGTCTGTAGTCTTAATGATTGTGTGCTCAGTCCTGGAAGGAACGGACTCAAATGGGCAAGAACCCAGATGGGTGGAGATCTCTCCCTCCTGCCCACCACATAGGATAGTGTAGGAGAAGCCAGGGGTAGGACTTTAAGTAAACAGCATTAGCAATGAGGGAGGATGAAGAAGTTTTCTTGGAGAAGACAAAAAAAAATAGAGTTTAAAAAGAAGCAGTTTCAGAATCTCAAATGCTGAAGCTGGAAAGAACTGTTGGTTTACTTAAAAAATACCAGTGAAAGAGGCCACCCCTTTGAGATCACAGAACTGGAGTGGACTATTTAAAAATTTTTAGGAGGGCTTCCCTGGTGGCGCAGTGGTTGAGAGTCCGCCTGCCGATGCAGGGGACATGGGTTCGTGCCCCGGTCCAGGAAGATTCCACATGCCGCGGAGAGGCTGGGCCTGTGATCCATGGCCCCTGAGCCTGCGTGTCCGGAGCCTGTGCTCCGCAACGGGAGAGGCCACAACAGTGAGAGGCCCGCGTACCACAAAAAAAAAAAAAATTTTTAGGAAAAATTTAAGCAAACACAAAGCAGAACAGGAAACAAAAACAACCTCGTCATACTCAGAAGTCTTCTACTGAGTTAGAAAAGAACAGGAAAGAGAACAACTAATGTTCTCATAGGGAGAGACCACTGAATATGGTATCAAATGGGCCAACATTTCATCAAAATCTGGCAGTTGAATACCATACCCAGTATTCATTGCTTGTTATTGATGCTAGTTGCTACAGACAGTCCTTGGGACTAGTCATAATCCTGTCTTGCTCTGTGTTGGACAGCAAGGGTCATGGTGGGGTCTCGTCTGCAGGCTCACCCTGGACCAGCCTTGTCCTCAGGCTCCCACAGCACCCTGGGCAAACGTGTCTCACACATTTACCATGTTATCAGATCATTATCAGTGGGACAGTTCTATGTCCTGCATTAGAGGGTGAGCTCCCTATGGACAAAGACGCTGTCTTTGTTCATCTTTGTTCCCTCAGTGCCTAGCATAGCACATAGCAAACGTTAAATACTCAAAAATATTTAGCCCAAAGGAGGAATCAGCTTATCCCACCCCAAGTAAAAGGTGAATTTTACCCTAAATGTGATTCCTCTTTGAGTCATATATATATATATATATGATTATAGCTTGAGCTAGAATCAGCAACATTGATTTGGCTTATAAACAGCAACCTTGATTCCTTTGTTCAGCAAAGTTTTCTAAATTCTCAAAGCCTGGGTCATAAATCTGCCCCTGCAGCCTTCTTCATTCCAAAGTACTTCCTTCATATCAAAGGAGAGCACATATTCTTGAATGTTACTCCCTCTCAGGTGAATTCTTTACCTTCCTGCCCAGAGTATAGATTCCCCTTTACTTCAAGCAACAGTCTGAGTTCTAGGGTCCAGATACTTAACCAATAGCTTCAAAATATCCTTTGCATTTTCTCATAGGTGATCCACTCTCCCTCAAATTGTATCCTAATGGCTGTCCAGTTTATTCTAGAGGCCCTTGTGTGACACATGTACACCGGAGTGTGGGAGAGAAATGTCATGAAGATTCAGGGTCCTGCTACATTGGTGAAGTTTCAAGTGCATCAGTGGTCTAGGGCATACCAGACAATCCCCTGTATGACAAATGATAGATTATTACACGTCATACCTCTTACTACTAAGAAAAAACACAAAAGTTGATTTAAAAAACCCTGAAATGATTACTACAGGATAATTAAGTCAGAATGAAAGATGGCATTTCTGATTGAGTAAAGAGGGTAAGCCAAGGTCTAAAGGTATGAAACAGCATGTTTTCTGTGAATCAAATCAATTTGATATCATTAGAGCATAAACTGCAAGGCAAGGCATGTTGGGAGAGGTGACTGGAAAGGTAAAGTTGAAACAATGACTTTAACCACTGAAGAGACTTAAGCAGGAGAGATGTCTTATCTTTAGTTCTCCCAGAAAGCAGAGCCTGAGGCAAAGATTTTGTGTTACTAATTTATTAGAAAATATCACAGGAACACCCGAGTGAGAGAAAAAGCAAGTGATACAGGACAGAAGCTAGACTGAACTGAGATGCTATTGAGCTATCTAGTGCAATTGGTCACTCAGTCTCACAGAACTGTCTTCTGAGAAACCACAAGAACAACTGCATCTAAAGACAATTTGTTCAGGAAGAGAAGGAAGAAGAATATACCTGCCAGCTTTCCATTTCCATTGGTCAAAAGTTCACCCCATTGTTAAGTCCTTCAATTTGTTTGGTGTCCCAGAATCAGGTACTCAGTAGTATATCAAGAACTGTTTTCAAGTAGCAAGAATTTCTCTGACTCAGAAATCATGGCCTTGTCCTTGTCACAAATGGCAAGCTTTCATTATTTTTTATGGCTGAGTAGTATTTCACTATACAATGAATATATACCGCACCTTCTTTATCCATTCATCTATTGATGGGCTTTTAGGTTGCTTCCATATCTTGGCTATTGTAAATAATGTTGCAATCTTTTAATATTAGTGTTTTTGTTTTCCTGGCTACCCAGGAGTGGAAATGCTGGATCATGTGGTAGTTCTATTTTTAATGTTTTGAGGAACCTCCATAACATTTTCTGTAGTAGCTGCACCAATTTACATTCCCACCAACAGTATATGAGGGCACCCTTTTCTCCACACCCTCATCAACACTTGTTATTTCTTGTCTTTTGGATGATAGTCATTCTAATACGTGTGAAGTTATATCTCATGGTGATTTTGATTTGCATTTTCCTGTTGATTAGTGATATTGAACATGTTTTCATGTGCCTTTGGCCATCTATATGCCTTGTTTAAAAAAAATGTCTATTTGGGTCCTTTGCCCATTTTTCAATTGAATTTTTTTAACTTATGAATTGTTTACTTCTGGAATTTTTTTTTTTTTTTTTTTTTTTGCTGTACGCGGGCCTCTCACTGTTGTGGCCTCTCCCGTTGCAGAGCAACAGTCTCCGGACGCGCAGGCTCAGCGGCCATGGCTCACGGGCCCAGCCGCTCCGCGGCATGTGGGATCTTCCCGGACTGGGGCACGAACCCATGTCCCCTGCATCGGCAGGCAGACTCTCAACCACTGCGCCACCAGGGAAGCCCTTACTTCTGGAATTTTTCATTTAATACTTCAGACTGCTATTGACCATGGATAACTGAAACCATGGAAAGTGAAACCACAGGTAATATTTATCTTATAACTGGAAGTTTATACCTTTTGATCACCTTCATCCATTTCCCCCACCCTGCACCTCTGGCAACCACCAATCTGTTCTGTTTCTATGAATTCGGTTCTTTTAACTTCTACATATACATGAGACCATACAGTATTTGTGTTTCTCTGTTTGAGTTATTTCTCTTAACAATAATGCCCTCAAGGTCCATCTATGCTGTTGCAAATGGCGGGATTTCTTTCTTTCTCATGACTGAATAATATTCCATTATATATACATATACATATATATGTAAGTGTATATATATATGTGTGTGTATATATATATACATATATATATAACACATCTTTAGCCATTCATCTCTTGAGGGACACTTCTGTTGATTCTATATCTTGGCTATTGTGGCTAATGCTGCAATGGACATGGGTTATCTGTTTTCCTAATGTTGAGTTGTATGAGTTCTTTGTATATTTTTGGATATTAACCCCTTATCAGAAATATCATTTGAAAACAAAAGAAATATCATTTGAAAATATCTTCTCCCATTTAGTAGGCAGCCTTTTTGTTTTGTTGATAGTTTCCTTCCCTGTGCAAAAGCTTTCTAGTTTGATATAGTCCTATTTGTCCTATTTGTTTATTTTTGCTTTTGTTTCCCTTGACTAAGGAGACATACCACCCAAAATATTGCTAAGACCAATATCAAAGAACATATTGCCTATGTATTCTTCTAGGAGTTTTATGGTTTCAAGTCTTATATTTGAGTCTTTAATCCATTTTGTGTTTACTTTTGTATATAGTATGAGAAAATAGTCCAGCTTGATTCTTTTACATGTAGCCGTCTAGCTTTCCTAGCACCATTTATTGAAGAAGCTGTCTTTTCCACATTGTATATTCTTGCCTCATTTGTCATAGATTAATTGCCTACACAAGTGTGGATTCACATCTGGGCTCTCTAGTTTTAATAACAGTTATGGTAAAGAGTATTATTCATATTATCTACTTCCCCTCAAAACACTTCGGAAATGTTCTCAAGGGTTCCCTTGATAACTAGGTCTTTATTAAAAGTTAGTTTAAAGATTATTAACTTAAAAAAGTAGGTGTTAGAATTGCTTGAAATTGAAATATATAGATTCCTCAGAGTTAAAGGAAAGGCATTTCTTGGGCTGTGCCATAAATAAAACATAAACAGCTAACTCGAGTTATAACACCCATTAAAATAAAATACTTTGGTGTCATGTTTACGTATTAGGGCACTGTAATAGTTTCTCTCAAAATATGATGTTTTCAATTATATCAAAACTTTGTTTTCTTCAAGAGTATTTTATTGACGGCTTTGATTGCAAAGATCTGTTAAGACTGCTATTTATCAGTGGCCCACGGTCATATCCATGACACCTAGGGAGCACATAGGAACTATTTGTTCTACTCCCAAATAACAGCTGATACTGGAAATAAAGTAAGCCAGGTAAATGCTTATGTTATGTGAGATTATAGATGCTTAAATTCATTGCAAATTTTACTGGATAGCTAAAAAATACAATAATAGCCCAGAAAATGTAGGCATTTAGAATTGATACATGTTGCAAAGAGACATGTAAGAATGTCCAATTTCCTGAGAAATGTTCTAATTTAACAAATTTTGTAGTATGTAGAGTTACAAAGTTCAGAAATGCGAAAACTGAGAAGTCTGACTGTGACTAAGTGCCTCAAAATGTAATCAGACTTCTGGAATCTTCTCTCTGCCTGCACTGCTGGGTGTTTTTCTGGGGTATAGAAGTAAAAGGTCCTGGTATTTTCTTTTTAATTGCTCTACTTCCACAGTTCTAGGAATTTGGGGATCAATTTGGGACTAAGAATCATGCCAGGAAGATAAATTACATTCATATGTCAGATATTGCCTCACAATGCCATCTAGCTCAGCAGGCTATAATGAGCCCCCATTCACCAGGCCAAGCTCCAGCCAAAAAAATAAATATATATATAAATAAAAGAACACCTACTGTTTCTCCATCAAGGGCAACTCTCTCAGAGGGCAAACAAAAGCAACAGAGGGAGGCCAACCAGATCCATGCAGTTCTACGGGTTGCTATGCAACCTTCTGTGCACGTTGGGCAGCAACAGATGGACATTTTGAATAGAATTAATGCCCCTCTGACCCATGTTTTAAATGGTGCCCAAACCTACTGCCTGATAAATTCTATTAACTACAGGCATACTTATACATATAACATATAGCATCATAAGTGACATTGTTATTACCCTCCTTACTAACATAAAGTCATAAATCTATTGGAAAAATTTGAGACCGATAATATTCAATGAGATATTTCTGTTTTTTCTCCTTTTCTTGATAAATGAATCACTGATGTCTCATAACCTTGGGCTACATATTTCCTTACAGCGTTGCTCTGATTTCATATGCAAACCTGGCAATGCCTACTCTGAGCCTCTGCTTCATTTCTACATGGAGCCCTGCTTCTTCCTCAGCCATTGTCACCTGTGGGTGAGTAAGAGACCTCTTTTTATTGTAGCTGTAAGAAAGAACATGACACGGAATAAATATTTTATATGTCTTTGTGAGGACAGTGTTGTAATCATGTTTCCGATTGAACAATCAATCTAAAGTGTATACCCGAAACTGCAGAAGTTCTTTGTCCAGCCGCCTTCTGCCCAGGCCAAGTTTAAGACACTTTTCATCAATTCTGGTGAGCAGATTTTAAAGGAATCAGTATGCCACCAAGGATTATCAGGCTAAGATCTCCTCTTTAGGTCTTTTAAATTTTATAGGCTATGTGACTTACATTGTAGGAATCTAAAAAGGACATCAGTTCCAAAAATAAGCTGGCAGTACAGCATAACATATTGACGGTAAGCAGTTTTAAAATTTTAATGAAGCCTACCTATGATAAGATATCTTAATAAAGTGGTAGCATTGAGCTAGAGAAAGGAGCCTAGAGACGGTCCTGGACCTAGCTCTGTACCTAAGTAGCCATATAATATGAAAAAAAGAAAAGCTTCTCTACCCTTCTTGATGCCAATATCCTCACCTGTAACCTGAAGAGGTTTGGGCTACATAGTTCCTTTAATGTTTCCCTTAATATTTCCATTCTCTGAACAAAAATGATGTAGCTAAAAGTCAGATGAGTGGTAATTCCATTTCTAGCTGAGAGTGGAGACGATAATTTTCAAAGCCCAATATCCACATGTAATTGTAAAATTCTTCTTTTTAGGAAGAAACTGAAAAGCCCTTAGACTCCAGACCTAGAATATTTTGTGGCCTCTTTCTTAGTTCCACGCTTCCATTCCTCACAGGTGTCACATATACGGGAGAAGAGGTGCCCACCTATTGTTTATGTTACTTTTGCTAAGGTTTATATCTTGCACGGAAATCTCTTGCCAGAACCTTCCCTCTGTGGAGGGGAGCCATAATAACACGCGTGCCTCTGGTTTCCAAAGTAGTGCTGCTTCTCTGTCGGGCCTCCTGCGGCCACCCAGTGTATCTTTGTTTTGGAAATAGGAGCTCGGTTTTCCACCACTGCTGCTTGGGCTTGTAGTCCCGTTGCTGAGAGCATCACTTATCTACACTTATACATACATGCTTACCCAGGTCCCATAGAGAAATGTTTGCCTGGTTTTGTTTGCTCCTTCTTCCACCTCCCTTAAAGACCCTGGGTGTGGGAAATGTGGCATCGTGAATTATGTTGCCATTTCTGGTAAGATTTAGTGTTAAGGACTTTATGGGCTCTTACGACTTCAGCATCACCTGAAGTAATCACTTGACAGCAATTCAGTTCAGTAACAAACTGGTCCCCATCCTGTGGTTCCACATACTTTCTGATGAAACAGGGATTTGGATTTGATTTAGTTCTACAATTATTCTGGGATTTATCATACTGTATTTCATTGAATTTTCAAATGGTATATCTTTAAAAAACTACATCTCCCTATTTATTGTTTCATTCCATAATGTTTTTACTTTTGTTATATTTTATGTTATAAACTTCTTATATATTATATTTTAAAATATAAAATATAAAAATATTTTTATATTTTATATCTATATACTTCCAAAAATGATCTTATTTATTTTAGAGCGACTACTACATATTCGATAGTGGTGGATATGGAAAATCAAGACTATTAGGAACAAAGGAGTACAAATAGATTAAATATATTTGAAAGCTGTACTCCATATGTTTTTATTTAAATTCACAGTGAGAAGGGCCCCCTCTGCCGCAACTCAGTCATCTGCTTTGTAGAAGTTGAAATTCCGGGAATGATGTCCAGAAATAAATAGTGAAGAGGGGCAGATGAAAACGCAATTTTATGCATTGCTCATGTAACAATGTTGAGACTATGTCTTTAAAGACCATAGACTCCAAATCCTGAAATGACCTACCTTTTTGGAGGAGAAAGCTACTTCTCATTTAAATTTTCTTTTGATTAAAAAAAATGGAATAATTACTCCTTTCTAACTTCTTCGAGATATAAGGGCCTTTAACATTCTTCTAAGCCAATTATTTCTTTTTTTACAACTGAGAAAACTGAACCTGTAGCATGTATATTTAGGTTAGAACAAATCCGTAGTAGGTATTTTAACCTCGGGTTTTGCTCTGACTCAAATATTGTCCTAAAGTCTCCCCAAAGTAGCTGATTTCCTTTTTTTTCCCATTCTGGGAAAATTTTATTTTAAAAACATACTTAAAAAACTAACTTTGCTCTAAAAACATGTCTTAAGTTTAAATTTCTGTTATGCTAAATTTCTTTAAATTCCCCCTAGCTATTGTTTTAAAATATTTAAATTTGTGGATAAAGTACCAGTTCAGGAAAAGAATTCATAAGTAAAATCATCAGTGAAGAACTAAATTTCCCTTTGGACCAACTTATTTCAATTGTATTGAATCCTTAACATTTAAAAACTAATTTGAAATGTTTATCGACTCCACTGAACTGCTAAATTTTCCTATCTCCTATGATTTCTATATTCACTTGATTTTTAGGGAGTTCTACTTGCTAGAACCTCTGGGTAAACACAGTGAATTTTCAGGTTGGTTCTTATGTCAAGAGATTTGCTGTCAGAACATCATATGAGACACGAATCAACATATATAAACCTTCATGGCTGGTAATGGAACTTTGTTGGTAATTTGGTAGAATGGTGACTTGTCTGTGAGACCAGCCATCTTACTTCTGATGTGAGAAGAAAAAGAAATTAAGTCTAAATGCCAACAGTAATACTCTTTAGACTTCCTTTAGGACATCTATGCTCCATAAGGCATATTTAAAACACCCAGATCCTCTCGAGATTGATGATACTGTTTTTGGTCAACCTAACTGTTACATGATATAATTTAGTTTCTTATTCTGGAGACTTACTATTCCTTAGGAACTTTCTTTGCCTTACACTGTATCTGTGAGAAGTGTTTCAATATGTAGGTTGATCAAAGCAGTGGAATATCCTATATGATGAGGCTTATTATTCTTTAAACAGATACAAGGTGAGGGGACATACTTCCAAATAAACCTAACTTCCCAGTAAAATTTACATCTTCGGTATGAGAATGTTTATTTAAAATAATTTAAAATACATTTAAACATCAGGACCTTAAAACACTTTAATTTAAAACAATTATTTTCCCTAACAACTTGTTGTTATGGAAAAGTTTGGTGTTTTTTTCTAATTGAAGCATAGTTGATTTACAATGTTGTATTAGTTTCAGGTGTACAGAACAGTGATTCAGTTATACATATATATATGTACACACATACACACACACACACACACACATATATAATATATATTCTTTTCAGATTATTTTCCCTTAAAGCTTATTACAAGATACTGAGTATAGTTCTCTGTGCTATATAGTAGGTCCTTGTTGTTTATCTATTTTATGTATAGTAGTGTGTATCTGTTAATCCCAAACTCCTACTTAAGGACTTTTAAAACTAGGTATCCATTCTAGTTGTTTCATCTCCAATCTTGTCCGGGAGGCAAATTGGACTTAATGGAAATTTTAGATTTTTCTATAACCCTTTGGTTCCATCTGGCTTAAACTCAGGTCCGACTCATTGTTGGAGCAAATCTGAGCTAGTGAAGGGCAGCAGCTCCTGTTTCCTCACCAGTCATTGCTGTGCCTGTGTCACATACCAGTTTATGAGTGTTGTTGACAACCAAGTTCCCAATTCAATTCAAATCCTTCCTGTTCTTTAGTCAGCAGCAGAGAAGTACAATTTAATTTGGAAAGGATCTAAAATTGTCTATTGGTTTAAAAGGAGGTAGGGGCTATAATAGAAGAGTAAAAGTTCCATTGTATGTTTAAAATTTTTCACACGCCCATGCCTGTAATTTATGACATTCAGTTTCCTTAGTTTTAAGCAAATGTTAGTAATTGTCTCACTGAGCGTGTATCAGTTGAACCCATTGACCAGCTACAGTTAGTGATAGTATTCATTTCCATCTTCTATTTCAGAAGCCCCTTTCTTACTAGTCCCTAAAAAACATTTGCCCATCCTTAAAACCTATGTGTTTCAGGGTATTTTCTATCCAGCTCTTGTAGAGTACTAGTTCTAGGACATGCTCTTCGATATAAATGGGGGACTTCCAGGGTCAGAAAAGTTTGGGAAACACTGCATACTCTATTTTACCTCTCAAAGATATGTACATTAGCATATTAAAAGCTTTGAGGAGTCCTACAGTGACAATACCTATATTTATTTTTTTGCATGTAAGATTTTTTATTAGTCTCTTATTTCAGCTTTTAAAGTTATTTCTTTTGTATTCAGTATCCCATGTTTTACATATGAGCTCTACAGGCTTGTGAGATGTATAAGACCAAAAATTATTATTGCCAATGACTTTTTTAAAATTAATTTTTTTATTGGAGTATAGTTGTTTTACAATATTGTTTTAGTTTCCTGCTGTACAGCAAAGGGGATCAGTCATACGTATACATAAATCCCCTCTTTTTTAGCTTTCCCTCCCATTTAGGCCACCACAGAGCATTAGGTAGTGTTCTCTGTGCTGTACAGCAGGTTCTCATTAGCTATCTATTTTATACATAATAGTGTATACATGTCAGTCCAATTTCCCAATTCATCCCACACCCCCTTCCCTCCTTGGTAACCATAAGTTTGTTCTCTACATCTATGACTCTTTTTCTGCTTTGCATATAAGTTCATCTCTACCATTTTTCTGGATTCCACATATAAGCGATATTATACGATATTTGTTTTTCTCTTTCTGAGTTACTTCACACTGTATGACAATCTCTAGGTCCATTCGTGTCTCTGCAGATGGCACTATTTTGTTCCTTTTTATGGCTGAGTAATATTCCATTGTATATATGTACCCATCTTCTTCATCCATTCCCCTGTCAATGGACATTTAGGTTGCTTCCATGTCCTGGCTATTGTAAATAGTGCTGCAATGAACATCGGGGAGCATGCATCCTTTTGAATTATGATTTTCTCCAGATATATGCCTAGGAGTGGGATTGTATGGGGCCTGGGGCAGTAATACCTGGGAACTTACGGGCTAATTTTCAGGCCCCACCCCACATACACTGAATCAGAAACTCTGTAAGCAGAGCCCTGGCTATCTGTGTTTAAGATAATCTCCCGATGTCTCTGATGCATGCTAATTAGCACTGCTGGTGTAATTCACGAACATCAGATTTTTCTGATCAGGAAGAATGAGTAGGAGACATGGAGAAGTAAATTTTAATTTTTTCGTTTTTTTGAAAAGTAAATTTTAAAACAATGGCTGTACTAATCAGTACATAAGCATGCCTTGATTGTCAAGTGTCATAGCCACAGATAAAATTAAATTGGGCAAAACATGGAATATATTAGCTCTTATATTCAAACTGCCGGAACTCAGTGGTGAAACATCAAGGCTGGAATCAGAGACTGGGATGCCAGCAATCCCTTCTGTACCTCTCCATTCTCCTTTACCCTCAGAGCAGCTTCAAGCTCTCCTACAACCAATCAGCTCTCTCCATGCCAGGACAGGATGAACGTTCTATGATTGGTCCAGCTTGGACAGGTGCTCACTCGAGACCGGTCACTGTGCTGGCCTCGTGGTGGTTGGAATCAGGGAATGAAGAGGGGCTATTCTGCCAGAGAAGGAGGAAGAACACAGATGTGACCACTGAGGAAATAATAGTTTGTAGTTTTTGAAATTATTTTTTGCTTTGGGTTATCGTCCCTTCTAGAAGACTCACTTCTCTTAGGCTATTAGAGAAATGTTTGGACGCTAATTTCTACACTATTTACATTATTTATTCATACAGGCATACCTCATTTTATTGTGTTTTTCAGATACCGCATATTTTACACATTGGTTTGTGGCAGTCCTGCATTATCAGATGATGGTTAGCATTTTTTAGCAATAAAGCATTATTAAGGTATGTACATTGTTTTTAGGACATAATGCTATTGCACACTTATCTCCGAGGTATGTCTGTACACTAATATTTAGCACTAATATTTGGACTCAAATTTTGTTTCATGGATTTTTGTCTTCAACTGAAGGAGAAAAGTAATGCCAAAGAAGCAAAGGCCAGGATGGGCTCAATATTGCCAGTGCCTCTGTCAACCCCTGGCTTTGCTATTTACATATTATAAAATATGGATAATGCTACCCACCTTGCATGACTTGTTAGGATGCAAACAGTTGACATATATTAGGTGTTCAGTAAATGGTCTGACTTCTCACTGCAGTGATAAGAGACAGATAAGATGCAAGAGGACTGACAGTTGAGATATCATCGATTCTTATGACTAACTCAAAATGTTTATGTCAAAAGCCAAACACAGGCTAGCACTTCCTGTTGTTTTTCTTCCAAATAGTAAAACCCTGCCAATGTTTAGTGACCTTGGTAGTTTCATACTATTTTGGCTAATTTAAATGACTTTTTCTTCTTGCCACATATTAATTTTTTCAAATGATTCAGAGCTAGTTTCTACATCAGGCTTTGTTTGTCATTTTATAATTCAGGCAACATGAGTTTTGACTCAGGCGATTTTGTTTATGATGCCAAATAATAAGCTACATTGATAGAATTCTATTATGGTCAAATTATTCTATTTTCATTAAATTGTACAAATATATTTTTTCCCTAAGAGATATAATCAGGTGTACTTTTCTTATTTGCATTGATTTGATCAGCACATTGACATCTTTTGCCTGAAAAGTCTCCTTTGGGAATATTTGATGACTGTTTATTGGAATTGTCTTCAATAGTTGTTGAACACTAGACTCAGCAAATTTCCTTCCCCTATTTTAGGTTAACAAAGACAAAGAACATGTCATTATTTGGGGTTTTAATTATTTTTATCCATAGCAGAAAATATGATAGGAGTTTGGATTGTCTTAGTAACTTTGTTAGGTAAGTGAATAAATTATAGGCATCAAACATATATTAATCTTATTTTCATTTGTGACAGTCCCTCAGTGGCCCCCTTTGTGCTCTTAATGATGAGATTATCCTCTTCTACTATCACCTAGGACCACACATCTGGAAATTAGGTAAGTTTTGTATTCTTTTGGTCTCTTTATTATACATAAATCCCTCATATCTGTGTATCTTCCCATAGGATCAACTATAGAATGCTGTATAGAGTGGACACACGCTCAATACCTGTTCAATAAATGTATGGAAAATTAAATTGAATGAGCATTGACCGCCCTCAACTACCCTTGCCCGCTAGGCAGCAGCTTTGGACCAATTAGCTACAGCTTTTCAATGCAATTGTGTAATAGATACAACTAATATTGGGGGTGTTCAGTTGATCACACAATCATGTACTCATTTACACATCCATTCATTTAATTAATATTTACTGTGTTCTTACCACATGTAAGGTGCTGGAACTAAATGGACAAATTAGATTGACTCCCTGGTCATAAGGAACATACAGTAGTAGTAATTCCAAATATTAATAGAATGATGACTAATAGGTTTGGTCAAGTTTTAATTTCCAAGTCATTAAGGAATATTTGATATTTAAATATGTAGAAACAATATGTTGAGCCTTACTCATACTAAGGAAATAATGGCATTATAAGTGCCAAATAGGAACTATGAAATGCCTCACACAAGTATTTTCTTTCCTAAAATTCATCTAAATTAAAACATTTTAACTCATTCATTCATTCATCCATCTATTTGTTCAGCAGGAAAAGCATTATCCAGCAGCTTATTATGTTCTGGGTAATATTCTAAGTGTTGGGTATATGAAGATAGAAAAGAAAAAAACCAATAAGAAACAAAGGAAAAAGGAAAGGTATTTGAAATGTTTAAGCTTAAGAGATACAGCCTTATCCCCATGCAATCAAATAACTATGAAATCTCACAGAAATGCCTTTCTGTGGTCTGTGAGATGGATATATTGCTTTATTTCTGTTTCCTTAAGACAAGTAAAGAATTGAAATATTAGAATTAAAATTCAAGGTTTTTTTTCCCCCATCCTACAGGTATGTATTACATCCTACATTACTTGTGAACACAAAGTAGGATAATGTTTCAGAATACATCTATGATAACATCAAGGGTAGACCAAAATTCTCATTAAAAATCCCTTGTCTATGTCTATTCAAAGAGAAATCTCAACTTCTTTTGACTGAAACAAACAATAACTTTAGTAAATTCAATGAAATTACCAAATAAGTTGCCTGGCTGGATTTGTTAGTTTATTTGAATGATCAACTAAGCATAAATATTTACACTATTTATATTTATTATGTAGAGACTAAAATTGCTCATGTTTTCATTTATTAACAGAATTAAATTAAAAATGTCATTAGACCAGAAGTATGATGTGCAAAACAAATATTTTTTTAAACCTTACTTTTCATTTTTTTTTTTTTCCCATCAAAGAGGACATAGAAATTGTCAGTGTACAATACCTAATTTTTGACTTTTGGAATTCTGAAGATTGTTGTTCTGTTATGTTACCATTTCATTTACATTATAATTTTCTTTTCATTATGTTTACAAAATAAAATGAATTACTTCTCTTATTAGTATTTCTAACAATTTCTTTGTAATGACCTGATTTGCATCTCATCTGTGTTGTTGAACCACAGCATATAATAACCACCAAGACTGAATTTGTTTTGCATCGTAGGGTTGAACCCTCCTAATTTGTCAAATCTGTTATTTGAACAATTTGAATTACAGCTTTTATCTCAATTTCTTGACTGCTGTTTAAGAGGATTAGAGGCCTTGCTCAGCTTCACCAGGGTGGCTAACAGTAACAGGCACCATTGCAGCTCAGATCCAAAAATCAATGAACTGAGTCTGATTGACTGAGTCTCAATTACTCTTTAGAAAAAGTCTAATGCTGGTCTTTTCTACTTATGCAAACCAAGTCAGACAGAAACCAGCAGCGACCTCTTCCTTTTAAATCCAAATAGCAGGGAGGGAATAGGAAGAGAGAGAGAACAACAACAAAATATAAAGAAATGAGAATGTGAAGAGATGACTTTGTGTCCAAAGAAGTAAGGAAATTTCATCATTTTACTAAGAATTCAAGTTCTCTGATGAGATCATTTTTTAATTTTGAAAAGCACTCAAAACTCCCAATAATTATCATCTCATTTTTTCCCTTCTGGTTTTAGTAAGCAAATTTACCAATACAGACCACCAAAAGTAAGCTTTTCACTTGAAATATTTTATTTCCTTCTAGGGAAGTCATAAAGGAAAACTGAGTATATGGCCTTTCTCATTTTTCACTCTAAAAAACCTTCTGTGAAGCAAATGCACTTATTCTGATGTAATAATATGTTCTTTCCTCTGTTTAATTATAATGGTGCAAAATATATTAATGATCCTTATTGTAATATATGTTAGAGGTAAGGGAGAAGAATGATCTGATTTCATTTTGAGGGTGTTTTACAGAAAAGAGACAGTCATCTATTTCATTTAAAGGGGGATTTTTTTTCCCCTAAGAAAGCTTATTATTTAAAGAAATGGGTCCAAGGAACTAGATCAGGTGTTAAAATAATTCTATTAGAAGTTACACAACTTAAGGTACTGTAATCACTCAAAAAACCAAGGAGCCCATTGGCAAAAGCAATTCCTTTAACTCTCAACAACTGAGCAACATTTTCTGGGAAGAAGAGAGTCCTCAGAGAACAACAGCATTTTATATCATAGAATCAGAGTGTTTTAGAAATTTTCAAACCATCTAATTACAAAGTTCATAAAACAGAAATCCGCAAAGTTAAGGGACTTGATCCAGGTCACAAACCAATTGAAATTCTTAAAATGAAGAGTGAAAATCTTGGTGTGGAGGATTTTAAGAGGCTTTGAAAGAGTAGAAAGGTTAAACTGGAGACATTATTATCTGATTTGGAATGTCATTAAAATCATCAGGTCAACAATTTAAATTCAGAGGTTGTAATTCATTTTAATCCATGACTTAAAAAAAAATTGAGCACATTTTTGTGAAACATCCTAAAGTTTTAAGTGGATGGCAATTGAGACAGAAAATAGATTGAATAAAATATCACTAGGACATAATTTCTAGAGATGGTAATTTGTTTTATCTTTCTGTCTAGAAATTTCCTTTTAATGAATGGGGTCTTTTCATGTGGTGTGTGAGTAGATGCCCCTATTTCCAAAAGAAAAGGCTGAATGAAACTGAAGAGGATGGTCCTTATGATAAAACAAGAAATAACATTATCCTGCATTACAGTTTATAAAAATGAAATTTTCTGAAATTTTTTAATTATTTAAAATTTTTAATTATTTAAATTTAATTATTTAAACTTAATTATTTGCCTTTTCTCACTGTGAAGCCACTTTGCAGTAGAACAACTCAGTAACAAGTGAAATTCAGAATAAGTCAACATTCTCATTAAAGCAAAGTCATCCGATATTACCGAGAACCATAAAACAGTTATTGAAACTTGAAGCTTCAGAGAAGGAAATCTTTATTGTAATAAAGGAATCAGCAACATTGTTTATAAGCATCATTTCCGTGGGGAAAGATTAGTTCATTCAATAAGAATCTTGTAACATGGTGCCAGCACGGGTGTGATAAACTTTATGGAATGGCTCATAAGATTAGACTAATTAAAGATAATCTAATTTGGACAATTCTATCTTCTGGAAAAGAAATGTGATGTCATCCTCTGGGAAGAGAAAATGTTTAGTCTCTGGGGATGTGCTAAAAAAAACAACAAAAAACCTCACAAGATATGTGCAATAATAAGAATTAGGGTTGATCCAAAGACAGGCTTAGATCTACCCATTGCCTCTCAAAAGATCCACCACATAGACTGTTAAGCCCCATAATTATCTCCCCTATTTGTGACAAGCGTGAACTAATCAGTCTCTGAGGGAGTTTTCCAGCAGATTCTGAGGGAGTGTGTGTGCTTCACAGTGCTCATCAAGCTATTTTGTACTCAGAACCGCGAAGAGCTGACCAAAGTTCATTATCCTCATCTAGACCAGAATTAATTCAAATTAAGAAAAATAGACATTTTAAAAATGTCGGGTGCTTATGATTTAGAACAAAGAGTCTTCACTATTTTTATAACAGCACCATAGGTTCTAGCTGCCTATAATCCCATATTAAAAGATTAGAAAAAACATCTGAAGAAATCAGAGAGTGTCTAATTGAGGTTCTTGCCTTTAATCCTGCAAGCTGACTCCCTCTTGGATATCAAGATCTGTCAGTGGTGAGCCAGGGGAATTCTGTAAGGAAAAAGCAACCACAAGGAATATAATGTATTCTTTCCTATTTAAGAAATAAAAAGGGGAAAACACAGTTGGTGATATCAAAACATAAGCCAACACAAAATTAGAGGAAACCCCCCAAATGGATTTGTAAATAGAAGCTAGTAAAAAGCAAAGAAAGAAGCTTGATGTTGCTCTTTTATAATGCTTAAAACCATTGCACAGTAGAGGGTACACAAATAAATGAAGAAACTTCTCATGAAACAGTAAACAATAAAGAGTAACAATAAAAAAATGATTCCAGATTCTCACTAGTAAGCAATTCAGAAACTTTTAATTTAATGAATATACTTTACTTGGGTATTGATTCTTAGACTGTTCATTATCTGATTGTCTTTACATAAGTTATTCATTCATCTTGCCAGAGAATTATATGTTAATGAAAACTTTCTTATCAACCCTAGGAATGTTACTGTGAGACAAAGTTTTTCTGTATAGCTATTATATAATTGTGCACAATACCGCTTAGAAGCCTCACTTGTTCACAATTAATATTTCATGCTTATTTACTAAAGGACAGAAAAAATTAGGTTACAGTGCATAAGCAGTAAGTTAAATGAGTATAAGAAGGAATGAAGGTGTTTATTTTATTTTAAGAAATACAGAATCTTTTATAACATAATAAAGAAAACAGTAATCAAGAAGAAGGGAGATGAGACCTTCAAGATAGCAGAGGAGTAAGACGTGGAGATCACCTTCCTCCCCACAAATACATCAGAAATACATCTACATGTGGAACAGTTCCTGCAGAACACCTACTGAATGCTGGCAGAACACCTCAGACTTCCCAAAAGGCAAGAAACTCCTCCACGTACTTGGGTAGGACAAAAGAAAAAAGACAAAAGAATAGGGACGGGACCTGCACATCAGGGAGGGACCTGTGAAGGAGGAAAAGTTTACACACAATAAGAAGCCCCTTCACTGGTGGAGACGGGGGGTGGGCGGGGGGGAAAGCTTCAGAGCCACGGAGGAGAGCACAGCAGGAGGGGTGCAGAAGGCAAAGCAGAGAGATTCCCACTCAGAGGATCGGTGCCGAGCGGCACTCACCAGCCCAAGAGGCTTGTCTGCTCACCAGCTTGGGCAGGTGGGGGCTGGGAGCTGAGGCTCGGGCTTCAGTAGGATCCCAGGGAGAAGATGGGGGTTGGCTGCATGAACACAGCCTGAAGGGGGCTAGTGCACCACAGCTAGCTGGGAGGGAGTCCAGGAAAATGTCTGGACCTGCCGAAGAGGCAAGAGACCATTGTTCCAGGGTGCACGAGGAGAAGGGATTCAGAGGACCGCCTAAACAAGCTCCAGAGATGGGTGTGAGCCGCAACTATCAGCGTGGACACCAGAGACGGGCATGAAACACTAAGGCTGCTGCTGCAGCCACCAAGAAACCTGTGTGCGAGCACAGGTCACTGTCCACACCTCCCCTCTCGGGAGTCTGTGCATCCCACCACTGCCAGGGTCCTGTGATCCAGGGACAACTCCCCCAGGAGAATGCACGGCGTGCCTCAGGCTGGTGCAACATCATGCCAGCCTCTGCTCTGCATGCTTGTCCCACGTTCTGTACCCCTCCCTGCCCCTGGCCTGAGTGAGCCAGAGCTCCGTAATCAGCTGTTACTTTAATGCTGTCCTGTCTGAGTGAAGAAGAGACGCCCTCAGGTGACCTACACACAGAGACGGGGCCACATCCAAAGCTGAACCCCAGGAGCTGTGCAAACAAAGACAAGAAAGGGAAATCTCTCCCAGCAGCCTCAGGAGCAGTGGATTAAATCTCCACAATCAACTTGATGTACCCTGCATCTGTGGAATACCTGAAGAGACAACGAATCATCCCAAAATTGAGGTGGTGGACTTTGGGAGCAACTGTAGATGTGGAGTTTGCTATCTGCATCTAATTTGTTTCTGGTTTTATGTTCATCTTAGTTTAGTAGTTAGAGTTTATTATCGTTGGTAGATTTGTTTATTGATTTGGTTGCTCTCTTACTCCTTTTTTTTTTATTATATATGTATTTCCTTTTCCTCTTTTTATGAGTGTGTATGTCTATGCTTCTTTGTGTGATTTTGTCTGTATAGCTTTGTTTTTACCATTTGTCCTAGGGTTCTGTCTGTCTGTTTTTTGTTTTGTTTTTTTGTTTTTCTTAGTATAGTTTTTAGCACTTCTTATCATTGATGGATTTGTTTGTTGGTTTGGTTGCTCTCTACTTTCTTTTTTTAAATTACTTTTTAATATTATTTTTAATAATTATTTTTAATTTCAATAACATTTGTTTTATTTTATTTTACTTTATTTTTTTCTTTCTTTCTCCCTTTTCTTCTGAGCTGTGTGGCTGACAGGGTCTTGGTGCCCCAGCTGGGTGTCAGGCCTGTGCCTCTGAGGTGGGAGAGCTGAGTTCAGGACGTTAGTCCACCAGAGGCCTCCTGGCCCCACATAATATCAAATGGTGAAAGCGCTCCCAGAGATCTCCATCTCAGCACTAAGACCCAGCTCCCCTCAACGACAAGCAAGCTAAAGTGCTAGACAACTTCCCTATGCCACACAACTAGCAGGATAGGAACACAACCCCACCCATTAGCAGAGAGGCTGCCTAAAATCATAATAAGGTCAAAGACACCCCAAAACACACCAACGGACACAGTCCTGCCAAACAGAAAGAAAAGATCCAGCCTCATCCAACAGAACACAGGTACTAGTCCCCTCCACCAGGAAGCCTACACAACCCACTGAACCAACCTTAGCCACTGGGGGCAGACAACAAAAACAATGGGAACTATGAACCTGCAAGCTGCAAAAAGGAGACCCCAAGCACAGTAAGTTAACCCAAAGGAGAAGACAGAGAAACACACAGCAGGTGAAGGAGCAAGGTAAAAACCCACCAGAGCAAACGAATGATGAGGAAATAGGCAGTCTACCTGAAAAAGAATACAGAGTAATGATAGTAAAGTTGATCCAGAATATTGGAAGTAAAATGGAGAAAATAAAAGAAATGTTTAACAAGGACCTAGAAGAGCTAAAGAGCAAACAAACAATGAGGAACAACACAATAAATGAAAATAAAAATTCTCTAGAAGGAATCGAAAGCAGAATAACTGAGGCAGAAGAATGGATAAACGACCAGGAAGATAAAAGAGTGGAAATACTTACTGCAGAGCAGAATAAAGAAAAAAGAATGAAAAGAATTGAGGACAGTCTTAGAGACCTCTGGGACAACATTAAATGAACCAATATTTGAATTATAGGGGTCCCAGACAAAGACGAGGAAAAGAAAGGGACTGAGAAAATATTTCAAGAGATTATAGTTGAAAACTTCCCTAATATGGGAAAGGAAATAGTCAGTCAAGTCCAGGAAGCGCAGAGTCCAATACAGGATAAATCCAAGGAGAACATGCCAAGACACATATTAATCAAACTATCAAAAATTAAATACAAAGAAAGCATATTAAAAGCAGCAATGGAAAAGCAACAACTAACATACAAGGGAATACCCATAAAGTTAACAGCTGATCTCTCAGCAGAAACTCTGCAAGCCAGAAGGGAGTGGCAGGACATATTTAAAGTGATGAAGGAGAAAAACCTACAACCAAGATTACCCTACCCAGCAAGGATCTCATTCAGATTTGATGGAGAAATTAAAACCTTTACAGACAAGCAAAAGCTAAGAGAATACAGCACCACCAAACCAGCTTTACAACAAATGCTAAAGGAACTTCTCTAAGCAGGAAACACAAGAGAAGGAAAAGACCTACAATAACAAACCCAAAACAATTAGGAAAATGGTAATAGGAACATACATATCGATAATTACCTTAAATGTAAATGGATTAAATGCTCTAACCAAAAGACATAGACTGGCTGAATGGATATATGCTGTCTACAAGAGACCCACTTCAGACCAAGTGACACATACAGACTGAAAGTGAGGGGATGGAAAAAGATATTCCATGCAAATGGAAATCAAAAGAAAGCTGGAGTAGCAATTCTCATATCAGACAAAATAGACTTAAAATAAGGACTTTTACAAGAGACAAGGAAGGACACTATATAATGATCAAGGGATCAATCTAACAAGAAGATATAACAATTATAAATATTTATGTACCCAACATAGGAGCACCTCAATACATAAGGCAAATGCTAACACCCATAAAAGGGGAAATTGACAGTAACACAATCATAATAGGGGACTTTAACACCTCACTTTCACCAATGGACAGATCATACAAGATGAAAATAAATAAGGAAACACAAGCTTTAAATGATACATTAAACAAGATGGACTTAATTGATATTTTTAGGACATTCCATCCAAAAACAATAGAATACACTTTCTTCTCAAGTGCTCATGGAACATTCTCCAGGATGGATCATATCATGGGTCACAAAATCAAGCCTTGGTAAATTTAAGAAAATTGAAATCGTATCAAGTATCTTTTCCAACCACAGCACTATGAGACTAGATATCAATTACAGGAAAAAATCTGTAAAAAATACAAACACATGGAGGTTAACAATACACTACTGGATAACCAAGAGATCACTGAAGATATCAAAGAGGAGATCAAAAAATACCTGTAAACAAATGACAATGAAAACATGATGACCCAAAACTTATGGGGTGCAGCAAAATCAGTTCTAAGAGGGAAGTGTATAGCAATACAATCCTACCTCAAGAAACAAGAAACATATCAAATATACAACCTAACCTTACACCTAAAGCAATTAGAGAAAGAACAACAGCAAAAAATAAAAACACCTAAAGTTAGCAGAAGGAAAGAAATCATAGAGATCAGATCAGAACTAAATGAAGAAGAAATGAAGGAAACAATAGCAAAGATCAATAAAACTAAAAGCTGGTTCTTTGAGAAGATAAACAAAATTGATAGATCATTAGTCAGGCTAATCAAGAAAGAATGGGAGAAGACTCAAATAAATAGAATTAGAAATAAAAAAGGAGAAGTAACAACTGACGCTGCAGAAATACAAAGGATCATGAGAGATTACTACAAGCAATTATAAGCCAATAAAATGGACAACCTGGAAGAAATGGACAAATTCTTAGAAAAGCACAACCTTCCAAGACTGAACCAGGAAGAAATAGAAAATATAAACAGACCAATCACAGCACTGAAATTGAGACTGTGCTTAAAAATCTTCCAACAAACAAAAGCCCAGGACCAGATGGCTTCACAGGCGAATTCTATCAAACATTTAGAGAAGAGCTAACACCTATCCTTCTCAAAAATCTTCCAAAATGTAGCAGAGGGAGGAACACACCTAAACTCATTCTACAAGGCCCCCATCACCCTGATACCAAAACCAAAGACGTCACAAAGAAAGAAAACTACAGGCTAATATCCCTGATGAATATAGATGCAAAAATTCTCAACAAAATACTAGCAAACAGAATCCAACAGCACATTAAAAGGATCATACACCATGATCAAGTGGGGTTTATCCCAAGATGCAAGGATTCTTCAGTATATGCAAATCAATCAATGTGATAAACCATAGTAAAAAATTGAAGGAGAAAAACCACATGATCATCTCATTAGATACAGAAAAAGCTTTTGACAAAATTCAACACCGATTTATGATAAAAAACTCTCTAAAAAGTACCCATAGAGGGAACTAGCCTCAACATAATAAAGGCCATATATGCCAAACCCACAGGCAACATCGTTTTCAATGGTGAGAAACTGAAACCATTTCCACTACTATCCGGAACAAGACAAGGCTGTCCACTCTCACCACTATTATTCAACATAGTTTTGGAAGTTTTAGCCACAGCAATCAGAGAAGGAAAAGAAATAAAAGAATCCAAATTGGAAAATAAGCAATAAAGCTGTAACTGTTTGCAGATGACATGATAATATACATAGAGAATCCTAAAGTTGCTACCAGAAAACTACTAGAGCTAATCAATGAATTTGGTAAAGTTGCAGTATACAACATTAATGCACAGAAATCTCTTGTATTCCTATACACTAATGATGAAAAATCTGAAAGAGAAATTAAGGAAACACTCCCATTTACCATGGCAACAAAAAGAATAAAATACCTAGGAATAAACCTACCTAAGGAGACAAAAACCTGTATGCAGAAAACTATAAGACACTGATGAAAGATATTAAAGATGAGACAAACAGATGGAGAGATATACCATGTTCTTGCATTGGAAGAATCAACATTGTGAAACAATTTTCACAAATCAACATTTGTGAAAAACCCAAAGCAATCTACAGATTCAATGCAATCTCTATCAAACTACCAATGGCATTTTTCACAGAACTAGAACAAAAAATTACACAATTTGTATGGGAACACAAAAGACCCCGAATAGCAAAAGCAATCTTGAGAAAGAAAAACGGAGCTGGAGAAATCAGGCTCCCTGACTTCAGACTATACTACAAAGCTACAGTAATCAAGACAGTACAGTACTGGCACAGAAACAGAAATATAGATCAACGGAACAACATAGAAAGCCCAGAGATAAACCCATGCACATATGGTCACCTTATTTTTGATAAAAGAGGCAAGAATATGCAATGGAGAAAAGACAACCTCTTCAATAAGTGGTGCTGGGAAAACTGGACAGCTACATAGAAAAGAATGAAATTAGAACACTCCCTAACACTGTACACAAAAATAAGCTCAAAATGGATTAAAGACCTAAATGTAATGCCAGACACTATAAAACTTTTAGCGGAAAACATAGACAGAACAGTCTATGACATAAATCACAGCAAGATCCTTTTTGACCCATCTCCTAGAGAAATGGAAATAAAAACAAAAATAAACAAATGGGACCTAATGAAACTTAAAAGCTTTTGCATAGCAAAGGAACAAGACGAAAAGGCAACCCTCAAAATGGGAGAAAATATTTGCAAACAGAGCAACTGACAAAGGATTAATCTCCAAAATTCACAAGCAGCTCATGCAGCTCAATATCAAATAAACAAACAACCCAATCCAAAAACGGGCAGAAGACCTAAATAGACATTTCTCCAAAGAAGATATACAGATGGCCAAGAAGCACATGAAAAGATGCTCAACATCACTAATCATTAGAGAAATGCAAATCAAAACTACAATGAGGTGTCACCTCACACCAGTCAGAATGGCGATCATCAAAACATCTACAAACAATAAATGCTGGAGAGGGTGTGGAGAAAAGGGAACCCTCACGCACAGTTGGTGGGAATGTATATTGATGCAGCCACTATGGAAAACAGTATGGAGGTTCCTTAAAAAACTAAAAATAGAACTGCCATACGACCCAGCAATCCCACTACTGGGCATATACCCTGAGAAAACCATAATTCAAAAAGAGTCATGTACCACAATGTTCATTACATCTCTGTTTACAATAGCCAGTCCATGGAAGCAACCTAAGTGTCCATCGACAGATGAATGGATAAAGAAGATATGGCACATATATACAGTGGAATATTTCTCAGCCATAAAAAGAAACGAAATTGAGTTATTTGTAGTAAGGTGGATGGACCTAGAGTCTGTCATACAGAGTGAAATTAAGTCAGGAGGAGAAAAACAAATACCATATGCTAACACATATATATGGAATCTAAAAAAAAAAGGTTCTGAAGAGCCTAGGGGCAGGACAAGAATAAAGACGGAGATGTAGGGAATGGACTTGAGGACATGGGGAGGGGGAAGGGTAAGTTGGGATGAAGTGAGAGAGGGGCATGGACTTATATATACTACCAAATACAAAATAGATAGCTAGTGGGAAGCAGCCACAAAGCACAGGGAGATCAGCTTGGTGCTTTGTGACCACCTAGAGGGGTTGGGTAGCGAGGGTGGGAGGCAGGGAGATGCAAGAGGGAAGAGATATGGGGATATGTGTATATGTATAACTGATTCACTTTGTTATAAAGCAGAAACTAACACACCATTGTAAAGCAGTTATACTCCAATAAAGACATTTTTAAAAAAAACAAGAAAAAGGGAAAGAAAATAGTGTACAAAAATCAAAATATTACTTTAAAATAATATCATGTTTTAATCACAAAGTAAGAATTTTGCTTCCCTCACTAATTCCTTGAAAACTGATATGAAATGTAAATTATGCAAAGACTATACCTAATAAAATATATATATTTATAGGTATATGTGCATGGTAAACATATTTCTCTTCAGCCTATTATGCATTAATAATTTAAAAGGGTTAATTTGCTGCATATTAAGGAAGTTTTCTTTTATTTCCTTCATAAACTCACATATAGAAGAATCATTTAAAATATTTTAATAGGCAATTTAATATTTTTTTTACCAATCTTTTAGTAAAAGATGCCTATTTGTAGTAAACTGGATTTAGCGGGACAAAAAAGGTCATTAGGAATCATTCCACAGTACAGAGAAATTTGGAACTGAGCATATATATGGGAAAATTAAATGACTCTAATACTTTTTTCTTTTCAACTGAAAATGAAAACAGTTTATAGAATAGTACCTTTTCATCTGTATATACTATCTCACAAGAGACCCCATACCTCATCAGAAAACACCACACTGAAATACTCATACATTTGTGACATTTGAGCAATGTTGGCACAGATTTGCGTGAATGCTCCAAATAATAAATTTCAAAACACAGAATTCTCTGTAATAATTGATTTTGTTAAATATTATAGCCAATTACCATCTTGGCTATGATACTTGATAAAGGTGTACAATCATTTTCAAAATCCAAATTTTGTTCTAATATTGAAAGATATGATTGATTCTATTGAGTACCAGAGATTATGAAATTAGCATAAATTAATGACAACATATATACTATATGACTCATATAGAGTCAACGTGAAGGGGAAGATGAAATTCACAGACAATGACTGAATTCTTTATGAATAGTTTATATTAAAAAGGGCAGAGGGCAAAAATAAGTGGGGAGAGGTATCAAGCCCAAATCTAAATTCTCTAAATTCCCCATTAAATTTGAAGTTGTCCTTTTATGACTTTATGGAATTGGCCACTGCTTGAAGGAGCTGGTATATCTGAAACTCACTTAATCACTAAATGTCAAATGGGAGATGAAATTCACCCAGTTACTTGATTTAAACTTAAAGTAACATGCTCTTTCAGGAATGTAATTTTAGCCTGACTTTTTAGTTTGATCTAAGAAAGGAAAAATTATTTTATTTACATTTTTACAAAATACCAAATCATTCCTTATGCTTTTGTGTTGAAAAATGGGACCTAAATCTTTAACTTTGTAATTTAATCATTAAACTAGTTTAATGATTATTATAATTTAAGTTCAGTACTATGAATCATAAGGAAAAATGTGCACAATAATAAACCACTGGAAATTCACAAGTAATGTTTCAAAAAAAAGAGAGAGAGAGAGTACATATCAACTTAGGACATCATAGGCATTACCCAGAGGGTGGTGTGGGCTCTGTCCCATTGTAACTGACCCCTATGGGATCTTCCCAAGACAGACTGCCTCCTCCATGTCCTCCACCTGCCTCTTGTTTGTAGAAAAACTTTAGCCTCCTAGGCCTTCCCCAAGTTCCAAAGAATGCATTTAATCCAAAGGTGAGAAAATGCAAAAACAAAGAAAAACAGTCAAGCAGGACAAAATAATAATAGTTTAGCCATTAAACAAAGTCAAGGATACTTAGTTCCTCCTCAAGGGATATAGATAATATTCTGAGCCATATCCTTTGAGCTGTTTTACAAATACTGAAACACCCACCAGGTGGAAGATGTTAATGTATGCTGCCCACAAGCACATAGACCGCAGACCAGTTAGAACCAGAAGGTTGATGATGATGACTCCTGATTACCTCACCACCAACCAATCAGAAGAATGTCCACGCGCTGATCACACAAGCTGCAATCCTCCCTTTACCCTGCCTTTAAAAATCTTTCCCTGAAATCCATAAGGAGTTTGGGTCTTTTGAACATTAGCTGCCTGGACTCCTTTCTTGGTGCCCTGAAATAAACACTTCACTTTCCTTCACCACAACCTGTTGTCAGTAGATTGGCTTTGTTATGTGCGGGCAAGTGGACACAAGTTTTGTCTGGTAACACCATTTGAGTAGGCATCACCACACTGTGTGGTAGTAGTCCAAAACCTCCATCAGACTGGCATAGAGGAAGGAGGGTCTATCCCATGCACACCCAACCTTGTCTGCATATTACAGCTACATGGGAAGGTTTTTAAAATCCTGACACCTAAACAGAAACACACCCCTGCCTCTAAAAATAAAGACAATAAATAAAATAAATTTTAAAAAGCATCCTGGCATCAATATTCATTTAAAAACTGTCCAGGTGATTCTACTGCATAGCCAAGGTTAAGCTCTATTGATCTATACCAACCTTCCTCTCTACGTTGCTCCCTAGAAGACAGTCTTAAATGATGTCGTGGAATTGGAGGTTCCTAACAAATTAGAAGCTCCTGGGGTAATTCAGTGCTTTTCATACTTTTGGCCCTCAGGTCTCTTTTTCACAATGAAAGATTATTGAGGACGCTGAAGAGCTTTTGTTATATCTCTTGTTTTAATTTATTGGAAATTAAAACAGAAAATTTAAAGTATTAATTAATTAATTTTAAAGAATTAATTTCAAAATGAAAGCAATGAACCTATTACATGTTAATAAACAACTTTTTTAAAAATTAAAAAATTATTTTATAAAACAAAAAAAATCAGTGAAGGATGAAATAATGTTTTGAATTTTTGAAAATCTCTTTAATGTGTAGCTTAATAGAAGGCAGCTCAGCTTTCCTATTGCTTCTGCATTTTTGCAATAACACACACGTGGAAAACTTCACTACACACTTGTCAGAGAGGGAGGGTGAAAAATGTGAATAGCATCTTAGTTTTATTCTGAAAATAGCTTCAACCTCATGCACCTCCACAAAGGGTTTTGAGGAGCCCCAAGAGGTCTTTGGACCACAGCTTGGGAACTGCTAGCCTAATGAAAGTAACCTCCAAGGTGCAGATGAGCCCCAAAATAGCAAACCCTTACCCTGTCATACCCCAAAAGGCTAAAACTAAACAACTACTTGGATGTACCAAAGAAATACTGTCTGTTACCATTTGCTAGGTGACTGCTTAGACTATAACAGTTCAGTTGCTATGTCAAAGAGTGACATAACTGAACTAGAAAATTCCACTATTTCAAGCCAATAACTATTTGAAAAATATAATTCCTACAGTCAATGGTTTTTGCATGCTTAAAAGATTGAATTTTTGCACCTGAAAACTGTGCAATCTAGTTGGTGAGACAAGGCATATGTGAATAAAAAATTACAGGGAAGTGTTTGGTGAAGTCAAAATTTTACATAACAATAACTCAGATGAGTAGAAGCATATGTATGACTTCTTTAAATTTGTGTGACTGCTCGCATTTTGCTATTTTTTCACTTAAGTTGTTACCATCTTAGGTAGGTAGTTGACCTTTTAAAATGATAGGACATGAGGAAAAGACATTGGTATGGTAAGTGGTTATTTTGGCTTATCAATATGGCTACAGACAGGTTCTTATATAAACAGTCCACATTTGTTCCTAAGAACTGTCAGTTGTTGTTATTGCTGCTCTCGTAGTTGTTATTTTGCCCCTTTTTATAAAAAAGCAGATGACTTTCAAAACGAAATTAACATTCTATTTGATTTATTTTCTCACACCTTAAAAAAAGAAAGTGTTTCTGGTTGGTTTGTATTTTCTTTGATTTTTGTTATCTTACCTGAACATTTCATATCCTACATTACATATAAACCAGGAATGCATACACATTCAATTTTGTTCTTTCCATTTTTGACCACTGTTCACACATATTACGGTCATTTTTAATTCTAATTCTATTCACCAAGATATTGGCTATTTCTTTTACTTGATATCATCAGCAGACTTAACAAGCATACCTGATATTCCATCATCCTGGTCATTGGAAAAATGTTAGATAGCACTGAACTGGGAACTGACCCCCGCAAAGCACTTCTTGTTATATTTTCCCCTTAACTCATCCCCCAAATGATACTTATAATCTGCGTCTTTAGATGTGTTCCAGGTAAGGTTGGCCAGTAGTCCTTTGGTATGTAATATTTTCTAATAATTAAGAAACATTCTAATTGGAAATCTGTATAGATAGCAGTAGAACTCTTAGGGAACTGAATGTTCCTCATAAAAGAGAGAATTATACATGCGCATCAGTGGGCTAAAATTGGCCCTTATAAGTGTAATATGAAGCAAGGGAAAACACATACTGCACTGAAATGTCCATTGCTTGCTTCAGCCTTGACTAAAATATCCATATGACCCATGGGAAATTAGAAAGAAAAATAGCATTTTATAAATCATTAAGTTTCCGCTGTAGCTATCCTACTGGTAAATTATGTCTAAGTAACTATCTTTACTTCTATTTGTAATTCGAACATCATAGTTAGAGAAGCCTACGTTGTTTCTTTCCTGTGCTTACCTCTAACATCACCCCATCCAAATGGACATGGTATACAATGCACACACACATACACACACAAACACACACTTTATTAAAAAGTAATACAGAAGTATTTCTGACTGTTGGTTTTTATTTTCATATCACTAAAAATATTTTTTTAGTTATTACCTTGATGAATCAAACATTATTAGGATTCCATAGTATTCCCATATTAATGCTGCTTCCCAGACAGGACATGGTAAAAGATGATGGAGCAAATTGGATGTTTCTCAATACTTCACTAGGAAGGTCAAGTCTAGGATGGTTTGATGCTGTTGCTGAATAGGACAAACAACTAATAAAGATTTATTAAATGCCTAATATGTTAAATATTAGGCACAGATACATATTACAAAATAAGATAGCTAACCTCAAATAGCTCATCAGGGGCTGATAGCTTAGTTATGAAGATAAGACTAAAATGGATCATGCTGACAAAACAGCACAAGACATTTTACTGCTCAACTGTACTGTGAAGAATATATATCATAGGATTTTAAAGATGATTAGGTAGTTCTGGATTGATAGTTAAAAAAAAAAAGCTTTTATGTAAGAGGCATCACTTGAAGGAGGATTTGAAGGATGAGTAATAAGTAGATAGAGAAAAAGGTTGAGATGATTCCAGGTGGTAGAAAAGAATGTTTAAAAGCAGGGAAGCAGTAATGTAATGTAAACAGACCCTGACACATTTTCTGTTGGTGTGTGTCTCTTACAAATGTTGGTGAATCTGTGTTAGATTACAGTATTCTGAACGTGGTAGTTTTAGAAACAAGTGCTCAGAACATAAACCAGAACTAAGAAAGCACCTCAGTTCTCTCTTATGCACAACAAATCACCCCCAAACATAGCAGCTTAAAACAGCAAAGAGTTATTATTACCTCACAGTTTCAGGGGCATCCAGGAGCAGTTTATTTATTTTTTTATTTTTTATTTTTTTCGGTACGCGGGCCTCTCACTGTTGTGGCCTCTCCCGTTGCGGAGCACAGGCTCCGGACGCGCAGGCTCAGCAGCCATGGCTTCCGGGCCCAGCCACTCCGCGGCATGTGGGATCTTCCCGGACCGGGGCACGAACCCGTGTCCCCTGCATTGGCAGGCAGACTCTCAACCACTGCGCCACCAGGAGCAGTTTAGAGAATAAGTGGTTTTGGCTCAGGGTTCTCAGAAGACCATAGTGAAGTTATTGCTGGCACTGCAGTCGTTTCTAAGGATCAACTGAAGAAGGATCTGCTTCCACTCTCAGTTGTCAGCGAGCCCTGGAAGATCTCTTTCCAAACTCACTCATATGGGTCTCTCCACGGGACTCCCTCTGGAAAGGCAGCTGGCTTCCCTTAGAGCAAGTGAAGCAAGACCTAGTGAGAGCTTCCAAGATGGAGCCGGGACCTTTTATACCCTAATCTCAGAAGCAAAAATCCAGGAGGCAGAATACGTTGCAGGCCACCTTGGAGGCTGCTTAACACAGAAGGCAAGGTTTATATTAGGTGGGAGAGAGGAGAAATCTACTCTCTCTCTTAACCTCATGCTCTTGTGAGTAGAAGCCAGAGAATTGTGAGGCCTCTGAGAATCCTTCCTTATTTTCAGATACTACCTACATCACAGTGAGGAATCTGGGAATTAGGAAAGGATAAAATATAGGATACTAAGGCTTATCAAATGTAATTTAATCCCCCTTTCTTCATGTGATTTTATTTCCCTTTTGTAATTGTTTAGTCTAAGGATATGAAAGAGATTCTGTTCCCTTCATCATGTGTCCTGAGGCAGTGGTGGTCACTGTTATTCAGCGGTGATTCTCTTTCACTGAGCCCAGATGTGACCTCAGAATCTTTCCTGATACTGTGTCCCAGATGTTTACAATCAACTGATCAGAGATAAAATGTGACTTATCATTCCACTCCTAGCCTTTAGAGGAGAAATATTTCAGCTTTCGTTAATATACAGACGTTTGATTTATAAAAAAATTTTTTTCTCTCCAGAGCAACGAGGAAAATGTCACCTTTTTAATAAATGGTCTTGGGTCTGTTGGATATTCATATAGGAAAAATTCATTTACCTCACACCATATACAATTCTAGGTAAATGATAGATCTAAATATGAAAGGCAAGCCCATAAAGAAAAATATTTATAAAATAGACTATATTAAATTGACAAACTCTTATGTATCATGAAAAGGCAAGCCATGGGTGAAAATATATGCAACACATATAAATGATAAAGAAGTTATATCCAAAATAGATTAAACACACCTACAGATCAGTAGAAAAATGAGACAACTCAGCAGAGATAGGAGCAAAAAACTTGAAAAGGAATCTCACAAGAGACGCTACCTCAGTGGATAGCAAACCCACTGTAGATGGTTCTATAACTCTACACCCACTGGAATAGCTAAAATGAAAGACTGATGTTGTCTTGTGTCAGTAGAGATGTAGATAATGTCAGTTCTCCATATAATATGAATGTTAGGACAATAATTTTGAAAATTGTATATATCTAATTAGCTATCCACATACTATATAGCCAGGAATTTCATTCCTACACACAAACAGTAGATTAGATAAGTGGTGATATGGTTATAAAATACTATACAACAATGAGAATGGAAGAGAAAAACCAAAGTTGCATGCAATGATGTGGATTAATGTCACAAATGTAAAGCTGAGCCAAAGAAGCCAGTTGTGAAAGGCTATATATTTATATGTATTTATGTGCATATATATACAATGATTCCATTTATATAAATTAACATATGCAAAAATAATCCATGGTGTTGGAGGTCAGGAGGTCAGGAGAGTGGTTAAATTGGAAGAAGAAAGAGGAAATAGATGTTGGGACAAGGAGTATGAGGGACCTAAACAGGAATTCTGGGATACTGGTTTCTTTACCTGCATGGTAATCACCTGGGTGTGTTCATTTTATGATAATTTATTGACTATGACTTTTGTACTTCTCTGTACATAACTTACACGCCACTAAAAAAGGTAAATAACAGATAAAGCTTTATTCCAGTGGGATCAGAGGACATTAAGGAAAAGATTCTGTGCTAGTTTAGAAAATCAGCCATGAAAGAAGTCCATCAGCCATGAGGCCAGTATGACTCTGAATTGCAGAGTAACAAGGAAGCTAAGAGAATAGAGTACAGAGTTTAAGGGATAACAGTTCCTTGAAACAAATACATGAGATGTGTTTAAAGTTGCAGCCATCTCCCCGTAGTTTATTTGATTCAAGTGAAGAGTATTCTTATAACGTGTCCCAACTGTAATTTTAATAAAACTTTCAAGTTAGTTAGATTCAAGTTATATTTTACATGCATTAATATTTATCTTTCCTGACTTCTTGATGCATGAGTTTGGACCTCACAAAGTTTGGTCTAAATTTGAGACTAGGCTGGAATGTTAACTCGGAAGGGATTAAGATAACATTTCTTATTATTTATTATCAAATTAACAAACAAGCCATGCCAAGGGCGTATTCATGATTAAGGATGCGTGGAGTCGTGAGGGGACTCGGGTCCTCAGGACATTTGTTGCTTGTGGATGTAGACCTGAAGTTAGTGATCACAGCAGCCACACAGAAGAGGGAATCACCAGGTCTGAGAATTATGTATGAACTCACTGCCTTTTTATATCGTCTTAAACTGGGAAAGGAATGGAGAGGGGAACGTCAGCTCTCAGGGGTCCACTCTTTTACCATAAACGAAACATCTTGCTCTGGCATGCTTACTTGTTTCCATTCTAGGATATCAGGGGCGGGGACAGTTTATGCCTTACTTTGTCTTTGAGCCTGCTCTAAATTTCAGTTGCCTGCCATAATGGGTTAATTTCATTTCCTCATTCCATTGTTTCTTTATTCTTAAAATACATCTGTAAAGCCCAGTTATGTATCAGGAACTACAATAACCCCAGCAATTCAAAGTTAAGTGGTGCTTAGTCCCTGCACTCTAGAAATCTTTAAAACATACTGTCATATTCCAAAATATTTACCGAAAGAATCCTAAAGTGTAAAGTGAGTATTCATCTTTTAGCTAATTTCACGTGGCTGTGAATTTTTCCTTCAAATTTGTAAGGAAAGTAACCTGAAAAAAAAGCAGATCTCATAAACATGTTAAATTGCTCTCAGCAAAGATATGAGGAATTTTTAGAAGTGATGTCCTTTCTACCGGATAAATAATTTTCTAACTTCCTTCTTAGGTTCAGAGACCAATGCCCTGCTAACTTTAATGACATATGATTTAAGATAGTTACCCTTTTACCCCCTAAAAGAACTAACACACTTAGTTGTTTTTTCCATTTCAATTCATTCTGTCTAGTAAGCAGATTTTATGTGTGAAGGAAGCAGCATTAAAACCCTAAAATTATGAATCTACATGTAGAAAGAATACTAAGAGATAATCTTCCATTATGACCCCAGAGACATTTGATACCAATGAAGAGCTAGGTTCAAACAACACAGTAACACAGCCTTGACATTTATATCCAGGCTAGAACAGCATGCATCTCTATAAAATCAATTTTAAATTATAATTTTCATTGTAATTATCAAAATTTTCCTTCATGAGCTTAATAAAATTTTTTCCATAGATAAATGTACTTTTTAAATTTCTTGAAGCAAGGTCCTTAGGCGTCAGTTACAATCAAAACTAGTGTGAGGTGGGCATCTCCTTTGTTGCTTCATTGGTGCAGAGTGATGGTCTCTTATTCTATGAGAATCAGGCTTCTGGATCCTGAGGTCCACATATAGAAACAGGCATTTTATTATCTGTTTTGGCATCTGGTCAGTTTTGAATTTTATTTAACCAGCAGTTTTGAGAATTTACTATGTGCCGGGCACTCTGCTGGATGCTGGCAATTAGAAGGAGAACACGTTTCTAACTTCATGGAGAAGCCACTTAGGAAATTAATGCAAGAGTCCAGGTGAAAAATGATGGGCCCTGAACCAAGGCAGTCAGTATGGATGGACAATTTTAAGAGGAAGTGAGGGAGAGGAGTTTTGAGAGGTATATCTGAAGTAAAAGCGACAGAATGCTATAAACATCTATTTAGAAAGAAAATAAGAGGATAGGTTAAAACTGCTCTCTTGGGAAAATCTAGAATGCTTTGCCCCTTCAAATAAAGACACTTCTTTAGTTTCTCCCAAATTTACTTTGGGGACATGTATTGTTTGCCTCAAAAAAAATTTCCGTAGTGAGAAAGCTAATAGCAATTATTCTTGTATTACTTAGCGAGCAGTAAAATAGTTGGTTAAAATCCCTTAAAGGCTGAGACAGTTCATATGGCATGATAAGAAGGTAGATGCAACTGTAGGTAGGAAGTCAGTGGGCTGTGGGCTCTGTTGGAACATGCTGAGTCAGAGTGTACGTTCCTCTCAGTGGCCACCATACCCTATAGTCCAACACCCAGCTCACTCATGCACTTATCTGCCTGGCAATGGACTCATTTGAATTCAGTTTTCATCCATGTGGTTAAAATTCTGCCATCAACTATCTGTGTGTCCTCAGGCAAGCAAAACAGTACTGCCTTCTTCTCAAAATGAAGGGGTTGGTAATCTTCCTAGAGTCTTCCATTTCTCACCTAAGAGTGGATGGTCTGCACAGTGTAGCAGTTCATTTCTTCTACACTTTATGAAAATCAGATATCAGATTTCAGAATTAGCTTAAGGATGTAGGCATAATTTTATTACAGAAGTCACAATTTTAAACCATCACATGCTTTCATGAACAGTGACTTTGAACTTGAAATCTAAAGGCCTGGATTGTTTTGTCTACACCGATTGTTTCACTTTGTCACTTTTGCCATTTAACCATTCTATACCACAGTGTCTTAATCTATGAAACAGAAGAAAAAATTGTGTTTACCAAAACTTTGAGAGAAATAAGAGGATTATTAAAAAATTATACCCACTGAACAGACCTGGAGGCCAAAGTATGTGGGAATATTTAAGGGGAAGATAACTGAATCGATAAAAGGAAATATTTGTTCTAATCAGCAAATTTATTTTATTTATTATTTTTCCAGATGCCCGTCTGGACCATTAGAATTCTCTTCACTGTGTTTTTGTTCTGTCCCTCATGTCAACTATGAAAAGAAAGCCAATATAATGAAAATGTTTGCCATATGTCTTGCCACTCTGGAGAAGTTGCCAATTTGTGTTGCAAATCAGAACAGCTTATAAGAGGAAGCCTCTTCCGTGCATAGGACAAATTTGAGAGAGGAATATATTCTTTGGCTTATTTGAAATATGATAGTCTTCTAATGTCTCTTGTACCAATGAAGAATACGGTTTATCTGGGGGGCTAGCACCATTTTACAAAGATGGCAGTGATGAGTCATTTGCCATGTTACTATAAAATACCTTAGCAATGCTAGTGTGAATTACTGCTCAGTTAACATTGTTTACCACCTAATTATTGAGAAGCACTTCCATCCATCACTGACAACCTAGTTAATGACTCAAGACACTATTGTATTTGCAACTAGAACAAGGTCATAGCAAGTTTAATTAGCCACTATCCATTACAAAACAGCAAATAGCCTATGATGACAAGTAAAATTCCAGTTTCTGAATATGCCTCATAAAATGGTGGAGGAATTGCTAACATATCACTGATTCTAATAACAAGTACATGTAATATCATTTAAGGTTTTTTCCATTATGATCTGTAATGAGTGGTATGAGGAATAAACACAGACTACTCATAAGTCAAGTTTAGTTGGTTCTCAGTTTTAAAGGGAACAGTCATCTTCCTGCTTTTAGTGCAAGTAGAGATATCTTCAGTGTGTGACATGTAAAAATGAGTTTGAAAATTCTTTTTGGAATTTGTATGTGGATAAGTAAAACACACTAGCCTTTGTTACTGGTGGTTTGACTCAGGCTTACAAATATTTTGGAAATTATTCAACATTTAGACAAGAATACAATTTCACAAGTCTCCAGGACTTGCTCTGGTGTGCAGAATACTGCTCCTACACATTTTCTTGCAAGAGCTTTAAAATAGTTATATACCTGTCTGGTATATCAGGGGCAGAACCCTCTGAAAAGATGAATGAGTAGTGGTTTGGATAAAGGACAAAGTGTAGAAATCTGTCAAGGTCAAGACCCTGATGATTAGCTTGAACCGATCAAAATCATTATTTTGAGAGGCCGTGTGATTAGGACCTTAAATGATAGCTTTACAGATGGATGAGTTATTTCTAACTATTTTCTCTTTCCATTCTTTGAAACGTCAGTGGTTATCTTCTAATTCTAATTTCTTGGTGAATGGAATGAGTATTCTTTTATAAAGCACATTTATATTTAATATTTTCTTTTATTTCAAATGTTATTTGAAACACTTTATTACTTGATCATTTTATCCCATAACCGTGACCCAGTTATTTATGAAATCTTAATACTCTAAAACATGAGCATCAAGATGACTCTCTAAAAATGTCTCCCATAATGAGACATAAAGCATATCAGTAATGAAATTCCTGATTTGGAGAGAAATATAGCTGAGTTTTTGTTGAATATACAGTGAAATATGAATTTCAAATAGATTACAGAAAACTCAATATGTTATTTGTCCTCTTCATTGTTAGTACCAGGACAGAAGACCTAATTGAAAAAAAAAAAAAAATCATATGCAGCTTTTGTCTCCTCCCTGTGACTGGGTCAGAAGTGGGAATCCTATAACAGAGTTTTAAAAAGAGAGCAGTTGTTCATTGTCATACCATACATTCCACCAAATGCTATTAAACTGTGAACTTCTCTTTGCTTATACAGAGGCACTTTGCCATTTCTGCTAAGTTGGTCCTTTTAACACCAGACAGTGCAAAGTAGTAAACAATCCTGAAGGTCGTCACGTACATGGTTGTACTTTTTCGTGGGGTGCTCTCTGAGAGGCTGAGTGGACCTTCTACCACATTCCTCACTGTTATCCAAGAAAACTCCTAAATGTAGCAATTTATCTGTGTTTCCCGTGTCAAAAAGAAATTAAAAATTATTGATGATGAATATTGCTTTATTATGAACACTATAATTCATGTATTTAAACATGTTTCACAATATATTTTTACTGATATAATTCACAATTATTTACCATCTACAGTTTAAAAATAAACATTGACATAACCTATGGATTGGGAGAAAATATTTGCAAATGATGCTACTGACAAGGAATTAACTTCCAAAATATAAAAACAGATTATACAGCTTAATATCAAAAAACAAACAACCCAATCAAAAAGGAGGCAGAAGACCTAAATAGAGTTTTCTCCAAAGAAGACATACAGATGGCTACAAAGCTCGTGAAAAGATGCTCAGCATCGCTAATTATTAGAGAAATGCAAATCAAAACTACAGTGAGCTATCACTTTACGCCTGCCAGAACGGCCATTATCAAGAAGGCGACAAATAATAAATGCTGGAGAGGGTGTGAAGAAAAAGGAACCCTCCTACACTGTTGGTGGGAATGTAAATTGGTACAGCCACTATGGAGAACAGCATGGAGGTTCCTTGAAAACTAAAAATAGAGTTACCATATGATCCAGCAAGACCACTACTGGGCATGTATCTAGAGAAAACCATATTTCAAAAAGATACATGTGCCCCAATGTTCATTGCAGCACTATTTACAATAGCCAAGACATGGAAGCAATCTAAATGTCTATCAACAGATGAATGGATAAAGAAGATGTGGTACATATATATAATGAAATATTACTCAGCCATAAAAAAGAATGAAATAATGCTATTTGTAGCAACATGAATGGACCTAGAGATTATCATACTAAGTGAAGTAAATCACATAGAGAAAGACGAATATCATATGATAACACTTATGTGTGGAATCTAAAAAAATGATACAAATGAACTTATTTACAAAACAGAAACAGACTCACCAACATAGAAAACAAACTTATGGTTACCAAAGGGGAGAGTGGGGGAGATAAATTAGGAGTTTGGGATTAACATATAACACTACTATATATAAACTAGGTAAACAACAAGGACCTACTGCATAGCACAGGGAAATATACTCAATATCTTGTAATAACTTATAATGGAAAAGAATACATATGTATAACTGAATCACTTTGCTGTACACTTGAAACTAACACAACATTGTAAATTAACAATACTTCAATTAGAAAAAAAGAGAAAAAATAAACTTTGAATAGTTAATATGCAGCAGGCTAAGTATTTTCACAGCTCTGAGGAGTGGCAGTTAAGGTGGGGAAAGAAGAACAGACATATGGGGCTTCCCTGGTGGCGCAGTGGTTGAGAGTCCGCCTGCCGATGCAGCGGACACGGGTTCGTGCCCCGTTCCGGGAGGATCCCACATTCCGCGGAGCAGCTGGGCCCCGTGCAACGGCAGAGGCCACAACAGTGAGAGGCCCACGTACCGCTAAAAAAAAAAAAAAGAACAGACATATGATAAGGAGACAAGTCACTTATTTTCTCTTTGGACACAGAAGATTTTCTACTTTACTGATTCTCTAGCGTGCATTAGAATCACTTCAGACATGTGCTACAATGCAGATTCCCGGGCCCCAGCCCTGGGTATCTAACTCTCTACATCCGGGGTGGAGTCCAGAGATAGGCTTTATAAAGAAGTACCTCAGATCAATATCAGAGAAAACTGCATCAAAGTAAATCCAAACTCTCTAAGGCAAGAGTAAGGTGCAAAATTTAATTTCTATGAGAATCTTCTTAGAAGAATAAAGTGTCAAACCTTCTCTGTATATTTATAATAACTTTCAAGATAAAATGATAACAATGCCATTTATCTTGTCCATTGCCCTGATTGAGTTATGTTATGAAGGTTAAGTTTTCTGATCTAGACAAATGTCAGATTACCACTGTTATATATTTCAAAATCTTGCCAAATATTTAAGACTTAAATGGAAACCGAGATTTTTTAATAAGCTTATAATTTTAGTAAGGATATTTGTAGGCAATATAATGTTTTCCCTCATAATATGGCTTTGGTTCAAATGAAAAGCCTGGTGCATTAATGTAATACTGCTTTGCGGCACCAGAATACTTTAGAGGTTCTCATTTCTTGCTTTATTTCAGACTATAAATATATGCTCTTAGATTTTCCTGGGGTGAAAGAAATGATGTCATATAACCATGCAGATACAGTCTTTCTTGTTTCTTCTTAGTTTGCATGGAGAAGAGAAATGAAGTAGCATTTCAAAGGAGAAAAATTTTATTTTTCTTCATGTTTCTTTTCCACCAATTAAAATACCATTCTCTTACAGGTGTACCACTGCAAACTCCTGTCACTGTTTCTATCAAATAAGAAAGTAAATGACATAATGGTTCCAGTAAAAGTCATCACATGCTCACTGAAATCATTATCCTTTGTTTAATATGCCAGTATACTTAAAATCGTGAACAATTCTATCCTTAGAATAAAATCAGTTTTTTTTACACCCATCTTTGCACAAGTCTGGATTGGGTTCTTTCCCCCACTACATGCGCAATTCAATTAATTGATTTAATTGCAATAGTAATGTATTTCTGCTAGGCTATGTTGCTATGACACTTGTTAATGGTTCCATCATTCTCCAGTGCTCTATTACCCTTGCTTCCAAAACATTCCCACTTATTCATTCATTCATTCACTCATTCACTATATATTGACGGTCTACCTGGCACCGTTGTAAGGTCTGGGCACAGTTCAAGGCACTGTGCTACACATGACATGTCTTTCAAATCCATTTCTTCCTTTATAAATTGCCACTTATAGATTTCCGGTCTTTATTACCTTTATCACAATAATTTCCAAAAGTCTTCTTACTTTCTTCCTCTATCCACCATCCCAACTCTCTCCCATTCTTTTTTTTTTTTTTAAGTTTTTAAGATGGTTTAATTCGATTGTTTGATTTTTACAGGCCACATAATTTAGTAGTTAAGTGGGCAGGAACATGTCAACCCCAGCTTTGCACTTAATTAGTCATATGCTCTTTGTCAAATTACTTCATTGTTCTGTGTCTTCACTTTCTCATCATCAAAATGGGCTTCCTATTAAGTAAGTTGTGGTGAAAATTCAATGAGTTAATCCTGGCACCTGAGAAGAACACGGTCGATGTTATTATGGTTTCATTTAAATACACACATACCAGTTTCATAAAATGACCTATTAGCTGCGGCTGATGGCTACAGTCGCTTCACCTTCTGTGATTAGCATCTTCCAGGTTTGAGGAATACAGAGGCATCTGGGAAACATAAACTAAAAGGTGCTATGTCTATAAAATACCCTCTTACTTCTGCTTACCTAGGCTTCCACGTGCCCAGGAAAGATCTTTCACAAAAGGTAGTGCACGCCTGGATTACTTCACCACCACACTCATTTTCCGGAGTGTCTCTCCCATTCTTTTAACCTTGCCTGTACCCAGCATCCTTTGCTATAGAATAGTGTTTATGACGATGGGTTTTGGACTCGGTGCTTGGGTTGACTTACAAGTCAGCTGCTAATTCACTGAATGACCCTGGACAAATGAAATGCTGAACAAAATTGTTCGGCACACAGCCCCATGCAATTAAGGACTTAATGAATATATATTTTATTTTATAGATTTCTTTACTCATATATATCGTACTATTGCTGCATGTCAAAATTTTCTGCCTAAAGCTCTGAAGTATTCCATTTATCACATAATTTACATAATCAGAAATTTTCAAAAGGTCCATAGTGCTTACCTGAAAGTTTAAAACTCTTCACATTTGGGATGCTATCTTCATTTAAAGACTCTTCTTCCATTTCTCCTCAACATGAAAAACTTCACATCAGCCTGGTGGCTTACTCTGTTTTCCCCATGCTTCCAGTACTTCTTTGCATCTGAGCGTTTGATCCCCCAGGTCCCCTGCTTTTGCAATGCCCTCCTCTCCATCTGTCTAAACTCTGCCCATCCTTTAAAACAAATGTTTACCCTCTTATCTAGCCATCCCCATCTGGACTGACATCTCCGTCCTCTGAACTGCAACAGAACAAAATTGTCTGTAATGTTCAAATGACAAATATTTTCTGGTCTGCTATTGTTTTGAACTCTTCCTTAAAGATCTGTTTTGTTCATATTGTATTTAACAATTCATTTGATTATACCTTGTCTACCCAACTAGCTCGCAAATCCACTTAGGATAGGATCTGTCTCTAATCTTTCTATCCCCATGTCCACCTAGAACAGTATCTTGCTTCTGATAGCTGCTCAAGTCATGATTATTACTGTAATAAAATAATAAAAAGTGAGATAGAACCTAAACATACATTCATTCATAAAGTATACACTTGTACTTCTATCAACTTTTTGATAAAATATTGATGAATTTCCATTTCTTAATAATTTTGAGATAAAAAGATAAATGAAAAGAAATGATCGTTTTCTGCTTAGGTCCCAATGTGCACCCCTTCGGGGGATCTCAGTGCTCCACTTTAGACCCCAGGGACCTAGAGGACTGCTACTCAAAGTAACAGATACATGAACTCTGTGCTATTAACCCAAGAAGAGATAAGTCCCTTGGCTTGGAATTTAATCAACTGTAACATTAAGCCCATTATTTGGCTCAGCTGAGGCTTTATTCAAAGCACGATTTTCTGGATGAGAGAAGCAGCATGTTGACTGACCTAGGAAGCTTCTCACCTCTTCATGGACCGGTAACTTTAGGTACCACTAACCTAGCTCAACAATTTGATTCAATATTCTTTTATTACCACTTAATTTTGTGCAAGGCCATGTACTGGGCACTATTAAAACCAAAAGAATCAGATTAACAGTCTTTGCATTGAGTAATTTTACAATCTAATAAATTAACATATGGATTCACAACGTTCTTTCTAAACCAGTGTCTTTCAATAAAGTGTACGGACTCACATCTATTCTTATAAATAACTCTAGAAGTAAAATACTTTGTTTTGTTTTTGTTCTGCTGAATGCTTAATAATAAATAGCATAGGTGGAATAAGTCAGAAAGAGAAAGACAAATATTATATGATGTCATTTATGTGTGGAATCTTTTTTAAAAAGTTGAACTTATAGAAACAGAGAGTAGAATGGTGGGTGCCAGAGCTCTGGGTGGGAAAAAAGGGGAGATAATGGTCAACAGTACAAACTTTCAGTTATATGGTAAATAAATTTTGAGGATCTAATGTACAGCATGGTGACTACGGTTAATAACTGTATTATATACTTGAAACTTGCTAAGAGATTAAATTTTAAGTGTTCTTACCACACACACACACAAAAGGTAACTGTGAGGTGATGGATGGTTGATTAATTAACTTGGTTGTGGTGAATATTTCAAAATGTATGCATATATCAAATCATTACATTTTACACTTTAAATATATACAATTTTATCTGTCAATTACCCCTTAATAAGGCCGGGAAAAAATAAAATACTATGACTCATCCACTCAGATAAAACAGAAACTTGGGAGTCAGCCTATTCTTTCTCCTCTCCTGCCCCACATCTATTCATAAGTTACCGCCGATTTTACTTATATCTATTTCTTAAATCTGTATCGTTTCTCTATTTCTTCTCCCAGGATCTTACTTGAAGTAATCATCATGATCTGGACTATTTCGTTACTTTCTGTGTTTTTTCCTACTTCCAGTTTTCACCCTCTACCCCTTTAAACTTAAATCTATTGCAGAAAATTCAGATTGGATCATGTTTACTTCCCTGTTAAATACTTTCAATTTCTCCACATAAACTGCAGGATAACTTCTATGTTCCTTAGATGACATACAAGATCTTCTATGACCTCACCCCAATCTCTTTCCGTCCTTACATCCCACCTCTTCCCATCTCACACTAGACACTTTAATAATAACAACAACAACAATAGTAATTATTATTATCAAAATATCAAGGAGAGAAGGAGGAAAAGAAAGAAAAGCCATGAACACAAATGTGCTTGATGCTTCTCACTGTGATAGTATTTCACATTTAACAGCTTATTCAAGTTTCATAATCCTTGAAGTGATGCTAATTTTCCCCATCTTATAGATGCAGATACTGAGGCATAAAGAAGAGAACTTTTTTGCCTATGTTCACGTAGCTGGTCAATAATTAAACTGGAATTCAAACACAGATTCCTCTCCACCAAAACTCATGCTATTATACAAAAACACAATACTGTCTCAGGCCTTTTTTTCTTTCTTTCTTTCTTTTTTGCTTTTTTTTTAAAAAAAAATGTTGGCACCGAGATAAATGCTCTTCCCAATCTTTTTCTTTTTTTTTTTTCTAATTTATTTATGACTGCATTGGGTCTTTGTTTCTGCACGCAGGCTTTCTCTAGTTGAGGCGAGCGGGGGCTACTCTTCGTTGCGGTGCACAGGCTTCTCACTGCAGTGGCTTCTCTTGTTGCGGAGCACGAGCTCTAGGGTCGCAGGCTTCAGTAGTTGTGGCTCGCGGGCTCTAAAGCGCAGGCTCAGTAGTTGTGGCGCACGGGCTTAGTTGCTCCTTGGCATGTGGAATCTTCCTGGATCAGGGCTTGAACCTGCGTCCCCTGCATTGGCAGGCAGATTCTTAACCACTGCGCCACCAGGGAAGTCCACTGTTCCCAATCTTATTCAACTGTTTTTTTCAAAGATCAGCTTAGATTTGGTTAACTGTCCTTTCTCAAAGCACTCAGTGTACAGTAAAACCTATGATTTTGGACTTCGTATTGAAATAATCCTTTACTCTCAATCTTCTGCATTAGAATGTACTCTTTTTGGGTGCTGGAGCTATATTTGACTTGTCTCTCTGGTTCCAGTACTAACTCCAGTTCTTGAGAAATCTAAGTAGGGAGTCAATGCTTTTGTAAAGCAAGCTGTAGCCAGATTGGGAAAATATAATTGTAGTAAAGAAGTAATCATTATAAAGAATTTGTAATGAGCAGTGAACATACATGTTTTCTAGAAATATAAGACTGTAACTTTCCTTTTAAAATTAGAATCCAGAACTTCCAAGGTTTAATACAGAGAGGAAATGTTATCTGCAGGGTGGGTGCTATGTGCAGGGTGGACCATGGTGGCTGACAGAAGGTCTGGTCTGCCCACCTAGAGTCCATATTCTCTCTGGTGTCCTCCTACTCTCTTGATTTCTGCTTCACACTTATCCCCTAGGGTCATCCCGCTAACACTTCTGTCGATCACACTTTTGGGCACATTCCAGGAAATAAAAGAACTAGAATATCCTTAGACCATAAACTCCATGAAATCAGAAACTTTTCTTTTTTCGCTAGTCTATTTCCATGCCTATAACAATGCTGACACTTCACAAGTTTTCCATAAATCTTTGTGGAATGTGTGTTGAATTAAATTCTCGTTTCCTAATAATCTGAAAAACATGTATATAACTGAATCACTTTGTTGAATACCTGAAACTAACACAATGTTGCAAGTCAACTTTGCTTGAATTTTAAAAGAAGGAAAAAAATTCTCCTTTCCTTGTTTCCCTTTCCCACAGAGAAATTGAGATGCACTTCCAGAAGATGTTATTAATTCTTAAAGAATAAGAAATAAGAAAAAAGAGATAAAGGGGCAAGTTTATAACATACACATTACTGCTTTAATCCCTCCAACTTATTCCTCCACCTAAAGCTAGCTTGAACCCTAGGCTCCTTCCCTCAGCTGTCTTACAAGAGGCAACAGGTCAGACTAAACTTGTAGAAACCATGCCTGGCTCCATGTCTGATTTCAAGTGGAAGGCACCACCTCTCCCACAATCACCTTGCAGCTTCCTCCTAGACTTCTTTCATCTCTGTGGGCAACACCAAAAGCAACATATTCCTGCATTGTAACTTGAATTGTCACTTTCCTTCTCAGTTCTGATTTCTAGATAAGAATATCTAATTTTTTCTCTCATGATTGACACCAAAAATATCCTCACATTTGAAATAATTCTAGAGAGTTCTGGTTCCAGGTAGGATGGAGTAATATAGTCTACCCTGTCACTTCCACTGAATACAGAACAGAAAGCATGAAGTACCTATTTGAGAATTCTGAAACTGAACAGTAGCAGGGGCCTTCAGGATGAACACCGGAGTTAAAGTACCACAGAAGTAATATGAGTTTACCATTGAAAAATGATCTTACCAATACAAAAATATTCTTCCATTATTTCTCAGCCAACGTGGAAGTAGGCATAGGTGTGCAGCCCAAAGGAATTCAAGGAGAAGCTCTCAGTTCTGGCTCAAAAATCCAGGAAAGAAACTCATGACAAAGAAAAGATGTGAGAATCTTCCCTGTGTTTTTCTCTTTCTTTTCTCCATTCTCCCATATAGTCCTGTGATAGGAGCAGCACTGACTGGCAACAGACGCCTAAAGGGGGCAAAACTCTGAAGAAAGGGAAACTTCCTCTACATTCAGTGGGCCTCTGCATCCAACAGGATGAGCCAATTCTCTTCTTCAATTTTTTTTCTCCCTGACGCTTGGCAGCAGATGCAGACACCGTTGCAGAAGTGCACAGCAGAGAGCAGAGGAGGGTGAGGAAAGTCCCACCTTTATAGCCAGAAGACCAAAATGATGAACCTCAGCAATGGGAAAGTACCGAGGAGACTATGGAGATGGGAGAATTTGGGAAAGTGGTTCCTTAAAGTCATTTATGAATTTATGGGCTCAGCTCAGAGCTCACATATGTGGAACTGATTCTATCCATCATAGTGAAGACTTTGAAATCTGAACTAACAGATAGACCAACCTCCATATCCTAGGCTGGGTGGCTCATATGCGGGTCAGATCCAAACAGCACTTCAAAGGCCATGAAAACTGAACTGACAGCCCACAGAAGGAAGGCTTGAACCCACAGCCTGAACCTAACTAGATCAACTGTCTGCTAAAATAAAACTATCAATACTCTCCACAGTATTCAACAAGACTTAGTGTCTCATAAAATAACACTCAAAGCAGCCAGTGCACAATCCCAGATTATGCAGCATATGAAGAACCGGAAAAATCTCAGGAAAAGGCAATCCACGTGCACCAATGCTAGGATGACACAGATGTTAAAATGATCTCGCAAGGACTTTAAAGCGGCCATTATAAAAATGTTGCTTCAAGCAATCATGAACACTCTTGAAACCAATAGAAAAATAGAAAGTCTTAGCAAAGGAGTGGAAGATACAAAGGAGAGTCAAATAGAAATTTTAGAACCAATAAAATACCATAACTAAAATCAAGTGATTCTATCTGCAATATACAGATAAAAGTTCATCCTAACAGGGCCACATTATAACCATATCTTAAGACAGTACCATAAGCACATGCACAAAATACATAGCTATAATAAAAGAAGTGAGGACACTTTAAGTGTATATAATTATGGATAAAGAAATCTCTACATTGAAGTTGTTTCCATGAGTCATATTTAGTAATCTAGTTACCTTGTATTTTGCTCTCAAAATAGTAGAACTAAATCTGAGCTTTTCATAGTTTGTGGAAATTGATTGTTTTGCATTTACAAAGGTAGAAGCCCATTATTAAGGAGTACCATATGTACCTAAGCAGCAATTCCATTTACAAAGAACTGCCCTAATGTGTCTATTTGCATATCATTTGCATTTTTGTCACCATACCTGTCAATCAGCTCCAGCAATGAGCAAATCAGGTAGCCCACATGGGAACCTGGGCCAAAGGAAAAAAAAAAGAGCAAGGTGATCTAAGGTGGATGAAACCCTCATGTATTTACTTTTTAGGCAATATTTTTCAAAAAGCACATTGTGTTGTCTGAATGTAAGCAATCTGGATGTTTTAATAAATACAGCTTCTCATCTTTTAAGAACTTTTTAAAAGTACATTTTGTGAACTTTTTTAAAATTTTAGTCTTTCTTGGTGGTTTCTTCAAATTATCGAGCTAGGCTAAAGTACTTCCAACTACCAAATAATACTCTGTGGTTAATTGATTCTAAGAAACTCTTGGCATGTATTAGTTCTGAAAACATTCTTACACATGTGAATGCAGCAAAGTGAAAGATGTTTAGGAAAATTCTAAAATTTGGGATTGCTAAAAGATTCTTGGAAATACCAAAGTTATAGTTATGAACACCAACATCAGATCCATAGATTTGGTCATAAGTAAAAGAAAACTGGTATTTCTAGAACAAAACCTCCAGGATGTTGAATGACACTATCCCTTTCAGGTAGGATTTCTGTGGTTTTCTCCTGGTCCTTATATTTCAGCTTAGAAAATTAACCCTCTGTGAATGATGACAAGAATCTTGCTTGCTTAACAATGAAGCTTCCAGAACTGATGTTTCTTTTGGGGGTAATATCCAGTTATTGTGTCTGCAGAATCCTGGGACAGGGAAGATGCTTAGTTATCGTTATCATGATGATCGCTCGGTGTGGACTGTGAATTAGGCCTCCTAGATAGCCCAGCATTTCTGGCTGGCAAAAGTATTTTCCAATGGGTAAAATATTTCATTTAGTTTTACATGTGGCCTTATGAAGCCAGCTTTTGCACATGGGTACACTGCAAAATTAATATTTTGACCCTAATCATGAAAAAATAGGAAGCTGACACCAAATATATTTTATAAGTTAATTTGAAGTTGGGATCTTGGAATTCTCTCGGAAAACTGGTCCCTGCCAGGCACTTTCCTTTGCATTAAATCTGTGACTACACTAGCATTCATTAAAGGGGAGGGAAATAACCCAATCAACAAGTTTGCTTAAACAGCCGCTCTTTCTTTGTTAAAACTTGTACACAAAAGAGATGTTGTATGGAAGTAAAAACTAAGCAGAAAAAACATTGTAGCAATTTGCTGAACATGGAGACTTATTGAGGATGCAGTCCTGAATAATACACACTAGCTTTGCTCTTCCTCTTTAGTCTGTGTAGAGAAGCTATGAATCATTCATGGTCTCCCAGCTGAGAAGGGCTTCAAAGGGGATGGTTCTGATTGGATGTCCTGTGTGAATTGCCATGCTGCAGAATCCGCTACACCCTTAGCACTGGAGGGTGGAGGAAGCACTTTCATCTGGGCCTCCAAAGTGTTTAGGGTCACAGTTCACCAGGAGATAACGATGTAGATGTACATTCAGAATTAGCTGCAGAGATACCTGTGTAGTGCGGTGTGGAAAAGTGAGCCAGTTAGATCCCCAGTGGATGCTGCGAATCAATTACTGTATTCTGAATACAAGGTTGGCTGCAGGGGATAAACAGATGTCAGAGAATTTTTCCCTAATAAGACCCTGGTAATAGAAGAGCACTGTCAGCTTCATTTTGCATTAAAAATCTCATTTCCTCTTTATATGACCAATTTTATTAGGTCCCTAAACAAAGATATTTTGTGTAACTGTTAGCAGCATAATGTTAATGGTGTCACTAGATTTCATATTTTGTCACAAAAATCAAGAGGCCACGTAGGAGTCTATCTAAAGTTGCAGCTTGCAGAGATCTAATCAAAGAGGCTTTTTGTGAATCTGTTCACATGCTGGTTGGTAATGGTTAATTTTCATTTTCAATCAGAAATATCAACATTCTTAAAGAATATAATCCTCACCTCAGGGTATAAATTAAAACTAAATTTTAAATTTTCTCTGTGCTCTTTTTTTCATTTTCCAGTCATAGGTGACACTAGCATAAAACTGCCCTAACTAGAAGATCAGGCACTATTGAAGTTTTCTGGGTAATTTCGTTTTTAAAGCCTCGCACATTGGGACATACCTCTGACACGCTGTATTTCCTATCCTAAACATCAGTCTCTCACAAAAAGAAATTGACACTCGGACCCTTCCTTCCATATCCTTTGGAGGCTCAAATTGAAGTAGAAATATCATTTTGAAGTATCTGCTAATATCCAATTAACCTCTCCCTGCATCTGCAACTCTTTTGAAAGAGAGATAATCTCCTTTAGGCTCTCAGGCAGTATATTTTCTGCAATCAGCTCCAAGTGGAAAGAACAGAAGCAGAGGAGGTGATGTGAGTTCACTTTACAATGTTTTCTATAGATTTGCTGAGAAAATATCATTTTAAGATTCACTGGACTTCAGTCTTCCAAATGTAAAAACCTTTGTTCCCAACAACTAAAAATGAAGACAGCTCAAAGAAGAGTTGCTTCTTCATGGCAGGAAGAAGACCAAATGAATGAAAATCACAAAGTGAAGTTACTCAAATGACATAGAGAAATAAATTCAAGTCAATTGGAAATACAGGATGACAAAGCTAGAACTCCAGGGAGGAACAAGCATTAAACAAAATACATATTTTGCAATGTTATTGTATTGGAAAGCTTAAATATGTTGACCGATCTGAGGTTATTAATTTTGCTATTGGCTATTTATTTTCAACCATTATGTACTCTCTGATGCTGTGTTAGCAGAACTCAGATGATGGAGCTAAATAGAAAGGAAAAGTACTCTTGCAATACTACACAATTGGTCAGCAAATTCCCCAACAGAAATTTCACGGGGTGTAGAAAGGACTTTGACAAAGTTGCGGTAGGTGGCGCTCTTCCACAGGCCTGGGTGCGGACAGGGCCAAGTCCCTCAGGAGGAGTTCCCCAGTTGGATGTGCTAAGTTGGGGTGAAATGTTCAAACAGAGTGAAATTTTAATTGTTAAAGATACTTTGATGTGTTTTTAAAAAGTAGTGGTATCTTATCAGTATCCCAAATTGGGTACTTGTATTTTTCTTTCCATTACTCTTTTTCAATTTCATTTTAATTTGGGATTCTTCATCTATTGGTCTAAATTTTGGGTAACAAGTTGCTGATTCTCTTGAATACCTCCTATGTCTCTATTCAGAAGTGGATAAATTTCTGTTATTATTTCAATCACTTTTGTGTAGAAAATATTCTATATGATTTCTTTCAAACAAAATGAGTGGCATTATTCATTGACCACAGGTTCAGATTAATTAATAACAAATAAATTAAGAAAGGTGTACTTTGAGTAAAGTTCTCATGGAAGGTGAGAACTGAAGTGGCATTAGTCCATAAGTAATAATAAAAATCTCCACTGAGCTTCAGAGTTTATTTTTCATGTTTACTCATCACAGCCAAAAAAAAAAAAAAAAGAGTGAAACTCCAAATTAAACCCATTCTTATAAACCCCATTATTTTGTTACTACAACACACCCCTTTTATTGTTAGCAGACGAATGCATGTATTTTTCATGTCTGAGGCATAAGATTTTTATGGACAATTAATATAGTAGCTATAAAATAATAATTGGTTATAAAGAATTTAATAACAAATTAACTAGCTACTCTGATTCTGTTTGGAGTCTCCTTAGCTACCTTTGTCTAATGCACAGGTTGCTTTGCCATCTCAAATAAAATGTGAAAAATATATAAAATAAATTGTTTTGTTCAGTTTCCAATGCAAAAAAATTGGAAAACCAGTCTCTGAGGGAGTAGAATGAACATCAACACAAATGCTGGAGTAGGAGATTACAAGTGCAAAGTAGCCTATCATGCAGCGCTGAGACAGTATCTGTGGAAGGGTGCACCCACGTGCCAGGACTCTGATTTCACCATGTTTACTTTCTCAATGTCTCAGAAATGACTACTATAAACAGAATTTCTTGCTCGTCCGTGAATGCCGTTAACAAAATTATCTTTCATTTAATATTATATATGAGTCACTAAAACCTCACTTGCACATTAGATTAAGAAAAATTCTAATTTTATTTATTTGCCTAGGTAAGAACCTCTTAATGTTCATTACCATTTCTTCCGAAAAAGCAGGCATTTCCTATGGTAACATTTTATGAGTAGGAAATGTGCATATATTTGCATGGATAGTTAAATTCAAGGTATCAGAAGTATGATAGGTTCTCATAAGAGGTCTGAGAAATAAAATGTGACATAAGGTGGAGACACATGATATTGAACTATACAACCTAGCCAAAGGTTAAAAAAAAAATCTTTGCAGTCATTTGTCTTATTCTGTTCACTGAGTGGATGGGTCATGATGTGTATAGTCTTTAGAAAGGACCATGCTGTTTACTCGAAGTGTCCCAGGGTAGGGATCATGCCCTGTGAATTCAGTGTTTAGTAACATACCTAGCACACAGTAGGTACTTAATCCATATGTTTTGGATAAATTAATAATGAATGAACATATAATTGAGTCAAAACCAGTTATATTAGGAATAGAGTTGATTTTTTTTTTATTCCTAATTAGATAGTATCATCTGGTGAGCAATGGACTAGTTTTCCAGGAAATGTAAAGATTCATTTACTCATACCCTCATCATTCATTCATCTATTCAACTGCTGTTTTCTGAAATATACTTACTATTAGGCAAGGTAAGATAGTTGGATTTTAAAGATGTGAAGATGAATGAGTGTATGTAGGGAGAATGATAAACAATTGAATGCAGTGTGGTAAGCACAATGATAAGAGAAAGCTCAGGGCACTTTAACACACCCAGTCTGGTCCTTGATGTCAAGGATGGCCTTTTAGGGATGATGACATCTAAATTGAGCCTAGATCTGAGGAACATGTGGAAGTCAATTGACAAGAGGAGGGTTCACAGTGTAGGACAGTAAAGGGTGATCCAGACAGAAGGAAGAATATGTACATGGGAGCATATAATTCAATGACCTGAAAGTCATTAAATAAGGCCATGGAACAAAATACAATATCACTTAGAACTCTACATAAATCTGAAGATAATTATGAAGCCATAGATGGGAAGAAAGAGCTCATGAATTAAAACTATGATTGGACAAACAGAAATGATGCAAAAGTGGTCTATCATTTTATAGGAATTTAGTGTTCTCTCTACTTTGAGTTGTCCAGACATGATAATAACCAAAAAACAAAAATTTACCTTAATCAAAATATGATATTCAAAAGGACACAGCAAATGACAATTTACAGCTTTAAAAATCAGCAAAAAACAAACAATCCCATTCTAAAATGTGAAAGATAAAAAGGTGGTGTCACAAAAACATCAAAATTAAAATCAGATCATAGGTTTATAATGTTATGGTGATATTCAGTGTTCTTTATGGTCTAAGTTGGTCATGACATGCAAGGAAATTTAAGAAATCCATTATGAAATGAGGGAAAAAAGTCTTTTTTTCCAACTCTGGTATTGTGTTCCTGGGGACAGAGCAAACCTGTATAATACATATAACTAGTCTTCTATTCTGCTCATGAATTTGGTGATAGAGAATAAACATAGAGATAATCCATACATTTTAGGATGATGTGGCCAACAGTGATTTTTCTCTTAATCCCTGGAGGGGCTCTGACACAGTCATGCATCTCTCATCTCAATGCCACCCCTCCATTGCCTACTAATTTTGGTGTTAGCTCACCTTCAGTACATTTTGTCAGAGGAAAGCCACAACTGACATTTTTCAAACAAGTGGGCTTATGGAAAGAATTTAGTAAAATTATTAGAAGAGTACTATGACACAGTTTTATGTCATTTGATTGTATTCTCTTTTATTTTACTTTGGGTTTTAGGGAAATGGATGATGCTTCTTGGCAGAAGCAGTTACATTATTTTGAGACCCAGCACAAAGTGCAGTAAAAGTTCAAACATTACTAAAAATCAAAACTCTAACATTAGAGCATTAAATCAACAGCAGGACACTGTGCAACCAAGCAGGTCTGATGTCCATGAAGATAGTCCTGGTTCCTAGTGTGATACAGGGATCTAAACTACACTTTATTGATGATAATATGATGTTGGCATAAATGTTCACTCTGGAAAGGAAGACCCTGAGAAATCTACTCTTTTTTTTTTTGGGGTACGTGGGCCTCTCACTGCTGTGGCCTCTCCCGTTGCGGAGCACAGGCTCCAGACGCGCAGGCTGAGCGGCCATGGCTCATGGGCCCAGCCGCTCCGTGGCATGTGGGATCTTCCCGGACCAGGACACGAACCTGCGTCCCCTGCATCGGCAGGCGGACTCTCAACCACTGCGCCACCAGGGAAGCCCGAGAAATCTACTCTTGAAAGAACAGTGGGTGCTGTTGAGACTTCTCCGTTAGAAAAAGAGGTAATCAGTTTCTCTATACCAGTATGTGCGGAAATGGAGGGAAAGACAAGTAAATCACAAAATGAGATATCAAAAGAGCTGGGTTCAAATCCCTGTTCTTCCGCTCTCACAGCAAACTTGGGCGAATCTCACACTTCTTTTAACTTTGACTTGCTTACCTGTAAAATGAAACTAATAATTCTTATACTGTCTATTTTGAAGTGAAACTGTAAAGAAAATATGAAAAATGACCACAACTTTTTTAAAAGCACAAATTATTATATAGATCTAAGATATAATTATTGTGGATTAAATAACTATGGTAACAATAATAATAAATAACAAGAATAACAGTAACATAGTCAAGCATTATGCTCTTTTGGAAAAACTATGTAAATTTATATAGTCCTTATTGGATGAGCTCCACAGTATTATACAGAACATACATTTCTTTCTCTGCCTCAGGTGATGGAGGATAAGGTACTCTGAATTTTAAGGTAAAAAGTAAAGTTCATTTATAAATGAATTCATGTCATAAGTGTAATTTAATTGTTTTAATCTGAACATTTCACATTATGAGAGTCAATAACCAATTTCAGTGAATATTTGCTGGAGGAAAGGAATACTCAGAAATATACCTTGAACTTGCCATAAATAGTATTTGTTCCTTCACATTAAAAGATAACTAGTATACTGTAAAAATACCAAGCAAAGAAAAATTTTACCGTCAATAAAATGTTAATGTGAGTGTAAATATACATACATTTTTATTTTCCAAATTTCTATATGCACATGAGCCCAGGTATCTGGAAAAAATTATCAGCCATGAACATAATATATTTACAGAAAGCAATTCCCATTTGTCTGCTTGCAAGCAAAAGATTTATTTGAAAAGAATTATCGCTTCACGTTTATAAGCAATTTGGTGTCTGTATGTGCCTATTGGTGGGTGCTGCTTTCACAGTTCAGCACTAATTATTAATTTGTGTTTTCAGGGGGTTATGCATAGAATTCTCATTATTCTCAAGGGATTTTTGTACATAACACTTTACAGCAGAGGCTGAAAATGCGTCTACCTCTCCCTTCTGGCGGCACATTACCTCACACTATAACCCTGTTGAGAAGTGTTCTCTGGTATTATACCGCCACATTCGAGGTGCCTGTATTTCAGTGAGAAGAGAGAAGTTTTCTGTTAGAGGATTACAGAATGAGAAGTCGGTCCCTGGATCCTTTTTCATTTTAGTCACATGCCATTAGCATCTTGAATATTTCAACATGAGCACAACAAAGTTCATAAGGAGATTAAATAACTATAATAATGTCAGACTTATAGAGAGTCTTATCCTGAAAACCCTTAAACTGCTTCCAAAGCAGGATCAGATCACTTATCTGAGCTCCTTTTCATTTTCTTTTTTATTTTTGGTGAAAGACAAACATAAAACACCAGTCACGTACGGTTACATTCTTTCTTTTACTGGAAGTATTCATTTTATCATTCAACTATAATGACTTTTTTAAAGGGGGCTGAAAACATATGGTGCTTTTTTTTCTTTCTATTTGATCATCAGTAACTGAAACATAGTTTTGGGTGGGTAGGCTGTTTTTTGGTTTTTGTTTGGTATCACAAGTTAATGCCATTATTTTAAAGTGTTCAATAGGTGATGCTAGAATTTTATGGTAATATGTCAAAACTAGCAGAAGGAAATATTTCCTATCTAATTAAATTTGATACACATGTACTGGAGGGTACCGTGACCAGGTATCCGAGGGATGCTAAAGGAACAAGGCCTGGAGCCTTGCCCTCAGCATATTCATCATCCACCAGGTAGCGCATCCGCAAGCCAGGTCAGGTGTGGCCAGCTCTTGGAGACACACATGACGTGATGAGAGGACCAAGCAGGAAGATGACATGGAGGGTGAGGGGGCTGGAGAAGAGGAAGAGCTTGAAAGGCTACCTGGAAAAAAATGGCATATGAGCCTTAAAGGATGAGTAAGAATTCAAAACATGTCCAGCATTGCAGAAAAAGAGATGATTCAAAGAAAGCATATGGAAAGATTAAAGATGAACTGGGAAATAATGATGAGCAGGCTTGATTGGCTTTTAAGACATGTTAGGAGAGTAGAGGGAGAAATATGTCAACTGCCATAATCGGCTTTTATAATTTATTCTATGTACAACGTTGAATGCTTATGAACTGCAGAGTGATACTATACGAGCTGCACTTGAGGGAGACTACCATGTCAGAATTGTGCAAGATGGACCGGAGGGGAACCACACTAGGATTGTGGAAGACCCGCCCCAGATTGGATAGCTGTCAGGACTTAGACATTCTGAGGTCTTTCCATCTTTACAGAGAGCAGGTAATGTTGAAGGTGATGATGGTAGTGGTGAGACACATAACTAAAAACATGTCCGGGAAGCGTAGGGAGAAGGTTTTGCCAAACAGACATACTCTCATGAAAAAGTAAGAATCATATAGTTCAGTTGTTTGCTAATAGCAATTTCAAAGTGCTTTATTTTTTTTTTCACACACACACACTGTATTTTATTTTTAAAGAGATAAATAAACTGACACCAAGCATTGTCAAAGTGCTTTTTAAGAGTACATTCTTTCATCAAATAAGAATTTCCCTGTTTGTATTACTAATTTCAGGCAGAGATAAATTGAAGTCTGAACGCTGTGTAAATAAGAAATCAATCATTCTTAAATCAGCGAATTTTAAATTAATCTAATTCTTTTCAATTTTGCAGAATATTTTGATATATTTGTGAGGGACTGAGGGACTTCAATGAAAACTGTCTTGATCTGCAGTAATCATGTTATTCTGGAAACGAAATAATAACTTTTTCAAGGATAAGGATGAACGTCATCCCTAATAATTCACAAATCACAGTATCTATAAAAATATTCTATCTCTATCACTGAAACAAATATTAAAGAAAACCTTCTCCATGGACTCCAAAGTCCTTCAGTACAGCTGAATTGGGTGAGCTACATAATTACAAATTTCAAGTTTAAATTTCTGCTTCTGACCTTGTTTTCTTTTCTTCTTCAAATCTTATTTCTTGGGGCTTGCTCCCACCCTCTGTGGTTTTATATCTTTTCTCCTGAGTATATGTATAACCTATTTGTTTGGTTACTCAGACAGAGGCTTCAGACCAAGGAATTGGAAGTTGCTGCCTTGACAGCCTGTGCTTTATTCTTCTCTCATAAAAAGGATCCTAAGTAAAGAACACCAGCAGTGACTTGTGTAGCTTCTGGGCATTTTTTTGTTCTTGTGATCTGAAGTCCACTTATTGTGTTTTCTGTTATTTGGAGGTCATCAAACTTTGATCACTAGGGGAGAGTGTGGGGTTTTGCCTTGATCTTTGAGATCACACTACAGGCTGATTTTTAAAAACACATATGAAAGGTTTATTTTAAAATAAAAAAGCCACAGTTCGTTTGTACCCATGTAAAATGCTTCAGAATGGTGAAATTCAAAACAGCACTAATTAAGATTCATTTATCAATGGAGATAGGAGCATGACCAGTGATACTCAAACTCCTCAAATTCATGTGGGTATTTCGTGAAATAAAAGGATGCTCTCCTTTTCTACAGATGTTTGACCAGATGTGCACATGCCTACCATTGGGTTACCGCATGTAAGTATGGCATGGAGGTGGTAAGAAGATTTGCCATACTATGTGCCCATTTTCTCCACTATTTACCCCATGTTACCAATCAGACTGGAAAGATTAATTTTCCTCTTGTTTTTGAATGATAGTATAATCATTTTTGAAAGTGTACATAAATGCCCTCTAATCAATAGAAACAACAATTCCTATTATCCATTAAGTCATAGAATCTTAGCACCGGAAGCAATCTTAGAGGTCATAAAGGAACCTGGTCCTCAATGACCCTCATGCTTGCCTAAGATCACTGAGCTAGATAAGAAGAAAGAGATGTTTCTGTAGCATCCAGTTCCTAACATTGGTTCACTGTTTCCTTTTACCTCAACCTGTATTGCTATTTATTTTTACAGATTCACTTCTGAGTAATCTTTTAGCAGAAAAGGATTTTGTTCTATTATTTCAATTGCTACTTTCCATTATATAGAGAGAATTAACAAATGTTTCCCAAATCTATGTCCATTCCATTGTATTGATAGATTGCCTACTTTGGGGGAACCATTTCATGAGAGTAAAGAGGAATCAAAACCATTTGAAACCCAATGTGGATTAGATTATATATGAAAGGATAAAATTTTTTCTTTTCTTTCATGTTGAAATTTATCATTTTAGACTTATCTCTTCTTCAGTATTTTGAAATTCCTCTTATTCTATTTTTTATTCTCTAACAAATGGGAAACAATTAAACTAAGTAGTGAGGAATAATAAGATACCTTCTGATTAGTCAGAAAAGCTAGATAATTCAAACTAAGATACATGTCTGGGGCCCTCAGATTCGCCAGTCATCTCTAGCAAATGGGTTTAGTTCTTTCTAGCTGTGAGGAGTGTCTATGTTCAAATGTTCATCTAATCATTCATGAAGAAACTAAATAATGGCTATATTCACAAAATGCTGCATCAAATTCAAGTAGAGCTCTAAAGAAAATATAAAGCATATAGTCCCTGGTCTCAAAGAATTAACCGTCTTATTAGGAAAACACACACACACATTCAAGTTGAAAAACAATAAAAACCAAGATATGATAGAAATTAAATATGTCATAAATATCATAGTCACTAGAGGAAGTCAGAAAGTGGATAGGTCTTGAAAATTTATTAGAATTTCCTAAGTAGAGAAAAGACAAGACTTTTAGGCTAGGGATAAAGATCTACAAAGACTTAAAATTGGCAGTTCATGAGCCGCGTTTGAGGAATCATGATTTGGTCAATCTGGCTCCAATGGAGAATCCATAAGGAAGCAGCTGAAGTTAATTTTGAAGCAAAAGTAACAGACCTTGAATGACAACAAGAAGCTATGGATTTGATTCCTATGGATCAGCGTCTCTCAAACCCTGTTAGGAATAGAGATCTCTCAATCCTATATTCCTCCTGGAGACTTAGGTGCACACTAGCATGTGAAAGACTCCGAGAAGATCTACTATTAAAAATGCCATCTCACCATGTATAATTTACCCTTTTCTCGCCATTTAAAATCTAAAAAATTTTAGCTTTGCCTAATATTCTTGGCACCATCTGCTCCAATGGGGAATATTTCTTAGAATAAAATTCGGGTATTTCTGCAGAAGTTAGCAATAAAGTCTTCTAAATAGGAAAGTAATACAAGGGAATTTCTCTTTTCATGAGGTAAATATGAAAGTTGTATAAATTCAAACAACCTCTGTCCAATTAAGCAGGAATTGGGATGTACAGTCGGTCCACTTTGTGTTTGATGGGTTGTTCTCCACAGTGTTCACCATTTCAACAACTGGATTCCTAGATTTTATTGTTTTCAGGCACTATCCAATGTGATAAATTATTGTAATGTTCAATATATTTGACACAATTCTCCCACCAGAATTTATAAAATGATGAGTCGCTTCAAGTTTTAACATGCTTAACAAATATTGAATGACATCCTGTAGCAAAAACAAAACTTAAAAAAAATTTTATTTATTTATATTATTATTATTATTTTTTGGCTGTGTTGGGTCTTCGTTGCTGCATGCAGGCTTTCTCTAGTTGTGGCGAGTGGGGACTGCTCATCCTTGCAGTGCACGGGCTCTAGGCATGCGGGCTTCAGCAGTTGTGGCTCATGGGCCCTGTAGTTGTGGCTCGCTGGGTCTAGAGCACAGGCTCAGTAGTTGTAGCACACGGGCTTAGTTGTTCTGCAGCACGTGGGATCTTCTCGGACCAGGGTTCGAACCCATGTCCCCTGCATTGGCAGGCGGATTCTTAACCACTGCGTCACCAGGGAAGTCCCAAAACTTATTTAGAAAGCAAAGGGAAATAAAACAGAAGCGTAATAATCATAACTTCCAATCGATAAAGATGACAGTGGAGCAAATAAGAGTCTTTGGACTCTATACAGTGATGAATTAAAATCAGTTAAACCATTTTTCAACGTGTTTGTTATTATTGCTGTTTTGAATAAGATGCTTACTCATGTCTGGTAATTGTACCAGAGTTGGATTTTTAAAGAATATCTATGAGCTCTATAAAAGAATGAGAATTTTTTTAGGAAAGAGATTCTCTGAGCCGGGTTCACCCCAATACTTAGCTCTGCTTGGGGTTTTGCAGTCAGATTGAAAGGCATTAAGAATTCCTCTCCTGAAAGTTTCTAAAACCACAGACATCACCTAAATAAGCATTTAGCAATGTCAACATAACACTAGGGTAGTAACTCTGCCATAAAAAGCAGGTCCTCTGAAATCTACTGAAGAGCTAGGGGGCACGAGTAGACGTTAAAAATAAAAGCTTATTCATAACAACAACACAAGGGGCTGTAAGAATGAAGAGCATGGCATAACAGGAACTTACTTCTCAGCTGTGATTGCCTTCTGAAAATTCTTAGGTTTCTTAATTCTTTAGTAAAAATTTTTGCAGAGAGAAACTATCAAAGTTATCATTACTAATTTCTATTCAACAAGGGAGAGAGGGAATGTATATTTACACACAGGGACACATACACAGACCAGCAAAGAGCTTTTGAAAAAGGCTTCTAAGTGTTCTATTGACTGGAAGATTAATTAAGGGGCTTCCTCCATGGGATGAGGGGAAGTGAAGGAAAAAGCAACACTTTCATTTGAGAGTAGAAAGATCCTGAGGAATTCGTGCATAAAATTCTGATATAACAAAATTTGTCAAAATCAATAGACAATACATCTGGATCCATGGGGGGTTCACTAGAGAAGCAGAATCAGTTGGATATATATGTAAAGAGATTTATTACAGGGAATTGGCTTGCACAGTTGTGACTAGGTTAGTCTGAAATCTGTCCATAAGGCCATCTGGAAGGGAGGACTGGAAACTCTTAGGCAGGAGCTAAAACCTCAATTCTGTTCCTAAGGTCTTTCAACTGATTGCATCAGGCCTACAGAGATCTTCCAGGAAAATCTTCTTTACATAAAGTCAATTCTCATGATAGGTGCTAATCACATCTATAGAATGCCTTCAGAGTAACATCTAGATTAAGGTTTGATTGAATAACTGGGAACCTATAGCCTAGTCAAGTTGACACATCATACTGACCATTCCAGTACCTTTCTCCTTTAGTTAAGGATCTTTAGCATCTTTGATGCTTAAGGCTAAATCAATTAAGTTGTTCATTTAGACTGGTCTATGTGTGTATTTGATCAGAGGTTTCTAAAACCTAGTAATAAATATGTAGGTCACACTTAAGGATATAAGAACTCCCATTTGATCTATTACAATTAGTTATTATTGAACACTTTAGTATATAGTAGGGTTTTCCTAGTGAGCGAGGCAGAGATGGTGGCTGGCCTCATGGATCTTGCGGTATAGTGGGGCAGAGAGATTGTTTATATAAATGTCTTCAATTAGTGTTTTCTCAGTTAATAATCATAAGCCTTGAATGAAAAAATTATTCTGCTTATTTCTATAAGCAAACGATTGAGTATAAAGCATTCATTCATTCAAACAATCCATACTGAATGATAATTATTCAATATTACTTTCAAAACATATTTTGCAATCTCTACTTTGTACCAAGTCTTTACAAGTGTTGGAGATATCAAAATCAGTGAGAAACTACTCATAAGGGATAGAAGGTTGGAAAGGTCCTCCAGATATGGATTCAGTGAGGACAGAGCAGCTTCACTCTATTTGGGGAGGCCCTAGGAAGAAATGACTCCGAAAGTAAGGTATGAGCTGTCTTCGGAGCAGTCTTTGCCGAATGGGGAACGGTGGACCAGGCTTAAAGGAGAAAATCATATTCACCACCACAGTGAACCCCGGAAAAGGCACATCCAGAAAACAAAACTAGTAAATTTGATGTTAGCTGGTCCCCATTTCTTGTCTTATGTCCTTTGTCAAGGAGAACGATAAATGGATGGGAAACTATTGATATAAGGGGAATTAAGTCTACCATAGTTGGAGAGATTGCAGTTCTTTCTTAGATGGGCAAGATGATGAGAGGTCTTCAGTTCTCCTGTTGGATCATTCTGCAAGTAAAGCTGTGTGTCTGGAGAGAAGGTGTAGAGGGTAATCTGAGAGGGAAGCAGAGAAAGGAAGGAGAACACATTTAGTAAAGGATATCTTCCTACTAGACTCAAGAAAACCTGGGCTCCAATGGAGCTCTCTGCCCTTTAAGGGATAGTGTCGGCAGCCTGCTCCAGCTGTTTCACTTCCACTACAGCGTATGAAACTTGGATATTATTGATAAAGAGACTGAAGCCCAGTGAGACTGAGTGATTTGCCCAAAGTCATCTGTCAGAGAGCTTGTGATTGGAGGTAAGTTGGTTCATAGTTAGGGCCGCAGTACTGTTTTCATTATACCTCTCAGTCAAATCTCAGAGCAAGGTATGAAATGAGGTTATATTAACTTCTCTGACAATTGGTAATAGCTGTTTCTTATCATCAAAGCCAGTAAGTATCCTGCACTAAAGGACTGACCTAGAGTTAATAATTGCTTGAAATGGGAGGTTGGTTGGTTCTCCATTAAATATTTTTGCTAAAGAATAAAAATCATTAATATCAGTTCCCTATTTTAATGAAATTTCTAGATTTTAAAATAGGAAATTTATCAAAATTGTTGATTGGTTCTCCATTAAATATTTTGCTAAAGAATAAAACCATTTTTAGTTCTCTATTTTAATGAGACTTCTAGATTTTTAAAATAGGAGATTTACCATTCTCCCTCATTTTGCAAAATGTGATATAAATTTATTGACAAATCTACAATGAATTTATTTAGAAAAAAACCTTATTTTTCTACTTTAAGCATTTTGCTGATTTTACAAATGCATTTGGAGTTAAATTTATAATTTCCTCCTATCTGTAATTTAGTTTGTGTAGTTTTATGGATTTTTTTCAATATTTTCCTGACAAGTGTTATTCACGTAAAAATGATACTTTTATTTATATAGCATAATTTTCCATCAGTGGACTTATAAACATGTGTGTATACAATGTATAGACTCTTTATATTTTAAATATTTATGGTGTAAAATTAGAATTAAGGTGGTTTTCTTCTTTCTTTTAATTAAAAAATGTCAATATTAAAAGGAAAGTATTGTAATTGTGGGAAAGAGATATCAGATTCATTATGTTTTCTGTGCTGCTCTTAAGGGGTTTTCTATCCTTCTCACTCACCCCCTTGTCTTTTGTTCAGAGTAATGTATTCTGCATTAGTATCCGTTGCAGGCTCTCCAGTGCATAGACTGCCAAAATTACAAGATTATGTACAATGGGTTTATGTTGTGGACGTCTGTCCACCAGGGACTTAACAAGCTGAAATTGTCAACTTGGACTTAAACCAATGGCCTCAAGCTAAAAGGTAAGTGAAATTTCAGCTGTGCTGTAGAATACTTGCAAGAGTGTCTTCATTAAACCAATGATGTTCTCCAAAAGAGAGTTATTTCCAGTCAAAAATACAATTTGGCTCCACTATCAGATGATGTGAAAAAAAATTCGATAAACAAAAAAAAGGTTCAGCCAGATGCCAAGAGGCAGAATGTACCTTGGCACCTCTTGCACTTAGAGATAATCTTCATAAGAAGTGGCACATCGTGTGACGTCATGTGAGCATCTTCTCTGAGGGATTGTACTTCAATCCCTAAATGGTAATTAGTCAGATGGAAGCCTCAGAAGTACAGTGTCTAGTGGGTTACCATCCCCATGTCTATTCTTGAGAACCCTTTTGATCTGTTTAGACCTAGAAAGGAAATACTTTTCTCTATTCTATCTAGTGTTTTGATGTACTGCAAAGACATATGAGGAGAGCTTCATTGTACAGTTACTCATTGTGACTTGATTTGACGTTTTGCTTAAAACTCTATCTATTAGCTTTCCACAAATTAGAAAATCCATACGTGACTGTTCTGTGAGCAACCACATTTTCATAGTCATTCTAAAATTTACTGTTTGACTACTGAAGCACGAAAGGTAGATGAAAGCAATTTCAGATCAAAATCGTCTCCTTTAGGATCAAAATACTCCTAGTAAGCATTCTAGGACTAGAAGTGGATTCACTTTATTAAAATGGATTTTTAGGCAATATGAAACACAAGAGTATTAGTTGTGAGTATTTTGGGTCATTTGAAAATGAGGACATGCAGATCTAGATGTGAGTGAGACTTTGAAATCTGGAAATAAAATATGAGTCAGTTGCCCTTACTTTCTGGAGATGCCTTCTAAAGTTAGGATCTTCAGATTAAACATAAAACTACTAAATATAAGGCAATCCTTGATTTTACTATGTTATTTGTTGCATATGCATTGGGGAATCCAGTTCTGCAGCTGACATGAACATTGGGGCCTCACTTGGCATTTATTCATTCCATGCTTGCTCATTTATTTTATTTATTTGTTTATTTATTTAAAAGAGAGAGAAAGAAAGAAAAAGGAAGAAGGGAAGGTAGGAGGGATGAAGGACTATTATGAGCCAGGCTGTGGACTAAGTTTAAAAAAAATTCTGCCTTGTAGGAACTTAAAGCTTAGAGGGAAGACTTGTGTAAACAAACATCTTTGGAAGATGATAAGTCCAATTATAACAGAGTTCAGTGCAAAGGGAGTACAGAAGTGAGATTACTTATTCTGGCTGGATAACAGAGGATTCACACAGGAGATGACCTTAAGCTGAGTCTTCAGTGACGAGCAGGTGGTTTACAAAATATGCAGGTGGTACACTCACAAGACAAAAGAATAATATTAATAATAATAACATTAAATAAATAAAAGAGGCGGGGCTGAAGTTGTCAACAACAAAAACAAAAAGCTTCTCCTCATTTCCCCCTATATTCATCTCACCTTGCAGATGTAACTATTTATTTCTGTCTTTAAGTATTTCTCTACTGCCATATTCTATTATATTTATACATTCATTAATATTGACCCTGCCCTGCCTCATATGTAGGAGGAAGGACATTACCAACCCATTTCCCTTCCTCCTTTTCCTCCACCTACTTCCCCACCTTCTTAGTTTTGTCAGACATACATTTCCCTATATTGTCAAGATAGATGATATTTAAATGCCATCCTGGGTGCCTAACGAAGTCTCCTTTGCCTGGTCTATAGCTGATTCTAAAAGTTGAGAGCCAATTACAGATATTTATATCATCAGGATTAAATTATATAGTGTTCATTTTTAAGCCAAGTGGTGCGCACAGATTTCTCTACAAATTCAGGGCACCCCTGGCCCACTCTAAGGTGAAGGATGCCTACAACATGGTTATATGGATTTCCTTATGCACCATGGAGTGCTTACTATCATGTCACATCTTAGTTTACTTCTAATATGAGCTGTGACGTCTCCTATGGAGTATTTTCTTCTTGCAGTTTCTAATCGCCTCTCAGTTTCCTTTTCTTGTGAAAAAGTCATATAATGTCTTCACACTATTACCAAAATCTTTCAGTTGTTCTTTATCTTCTTTTGAAGAAAATACATTCTATTTGCCTTAACAGTTTCTTGGAAATCATCATCAAGGTTTTCACATGACCTGAGGATGGCTTTCCAAGCTTGATGCACAGCTGTCATCCTGGGATATTTTTTACATCTGCTGAGTTAGTTCCACTGTTTACCAAACCTTGTTATTTGTCCTTTTGTACTTTTTCTGGAGTATCTATCAAGTGAGTATTTCAGAAAGGGTAATTGGAAGGTGACTATCCTGATTCTGTGTATGTCTAAAAATGCTTTACTTGTCTTCACATTAACTCACACTTTGGGCATAAATTTTGTATTAACTTGTTATGTAACAAATGACTAAACTTGGCCTAAAACAACACAAATTTATTTATTTTACAGTTCTGTAGGTCTGGCACGGTTCTCATTGCACTAAAATCAAGGTGTCAGCAGGGCTGCTTTCTGTTCTGGAGGCTGTAAGGGAGAATCTGTTTCCTGCTCATTCAGGTTGTTGGCAGAAATCAGTTTCTTGTGCTTACAGGACAAAAGTCCCCATTTTCTTGCTGGTTGTTAGTAAACTGAGGGCCATTTCTGGTTTCCAGAGACCACTGCATTCCTAGGCTCTTGGCCCCCTGCTTCCATCTTTAAAGCCAGCAATGGTGGGCTGAATGCCACGTCACATCTCTCTGATCCTTCTTCCAACATATCTGTCTCTGACTCAGCCAGAAAAGTTCTTTTAAAAAAGTGGAACCCGTGTGGACATTCCAGGATAATCTTCCCATCTCAAGGTCCATGAACGTAATTACATCTGCAGACTCCCTTTTGCTATCTGAGGTAATATATTCACAGGTTTTGGATATTAGCTTGTGAGCATCTTTAGGGGCCATTACTTTGCCTAGGTTCGAAAGCACTTGCCCTTAGAAATTTGGAAGCACTGCTCTTTTTCCTTCCGTAGTCAAGTGTTATTGATAAAGAATTTTATGTCAACTTTATTTTTATTCCCCTGTTGGTAACTTCTTATCTCTCTGGAAGATGTAAGAGTCTATCTTCATCCTTGTAATCCTGACATCCTAAACATCTACTTGTGGTCCGTTTTCAGTTCCTCCTTTTGGCCATCTGAAGGCCCCAGCAATAAGACTTCTCAGGTCTTTGTGTCAGGAAATTTTTCATCTAGAATGTTTTGAATGAGTGATCTTCATTCTACTTTTCATATCCACCATTAGGTCTTAGTAAATATTGCACTTAGTAAATATTGATGTGAATGAGAGATGTTTAGGCTAGACGTATGGATTCGGAAGGAAGCATAAGGAAACAGAATGTGAATACATTACGAAGAGAAAAAGCCCAAGGAAGAAACCAAGAACACTTCCGTTTAAGGTTAAGCAGAAGAAAAGGAAGGACAGCCAGTTATCTTGTGGAATGGCAACATGAAACAGGAAATTGCTTCTGGTGGAATTCTATACCCTGAAGTACCCAGATCTCCTTCTGAATTAGAACTCTACTTAATTTTTAAGAAATATATACTTTTTCCTGATCTGCTAAAAGGAGTTTTTTAAGGCTGCATAATTTGCAACTGCATTGTAAACTATAAAGTACCAGTTATACAGATTTAAATTGTTAATGAGATTGCTATTATCTCAGAATGCTTTTATTTTTTCTATAAATACCAACATTTCTGGGTTTTTAACCTTATTGAGGAATAATTGACAAATACAATTATATATATTTAAAGTGTCCAATATGATGATTTGTTATAACTATACATTGTGGAATGATTATCAAGATCATGATCTTTAACACACCCATCACCTCACATAGTCAGCTTGGTGTGTGTGTGTGTGTGTGTGTGTGTGTGTGTGTGTGTTGAGAATGCTGAAGATCTACTCTCAGCACCTTTCAAGTATACAATACAGTATTAATTATAGTCACCATGCTGTACATTCGTTCCTAAGAACCAGCATTTCTTATGAGAGTCAAATTAAGCCTCAATTATTCCAATTCTTTTTTTCTCCCTACTTTCTCTTGCCTTAGTATTTCTGTTAGATCATATCTTATTTACAGTGTACTCTATCAGTAAGATGTATATGAGGTCCTAGGAAGGTGATATTTGAAACTGAGATTCCAGCTCCAAAAAGAGAAAAAAAAATTGGGATAATTGTTACCTGTTTGAAAACATTGACAGAGAAAAGTTTTTACTAAAAAATACTCTAATTTTCGATGCCACCTGAGCATGGATAATCATCATTGCTCTGTGTGGCTGAGACATAATGAGCTTTCAGTCCTCTCCCTATAGGACGGTGGTAAACAGTCCCTACCATTTCAACAGATGAATATTTTTGCAACACTGGCCCCAAATAAATACTTTTATCCAGAGTCAGTCTTCTTGTTCTGGTGATTACAACAGCAAGGTAGAGAAAATAAATAGGTTCTGCTGTACAAACGAACATTGTAATGGAGATCTAAATTTGCCTGTTATCCCTTGAAACAGCAGTTCGTAGGTACAGAGGGGCCAGGATATTGCTGTTCTTTTGTGTACTGTGCAAGGAGAAGGGAGCAATTTGAATAAAATATCTGACAAATAAACTGTGGGGAATTTGTCAGAAGCGCGTTCGTGGTCTCTGCAGGAAGTCTGTGAGGAGAGTTGAAGGCCTGTAATGATGAGGAAGCCTTTGCCACAGTCTACGATACATTGAGTACAGGAAGGCAGCTCTTCTAGAGCTATGTCTGTATCTTGCGTGCCCTAAGGGGCCACTCCTGCCTCTCCTCAAGCTAGTCAGTGGGCTCAAAACCAAAAGATTTCTCTGAAGGGGTTATTTAAGATGTGGTGGATTTTCCTGTATGACTCATACTTACTTTGTACCCAGATTTGGTGACCTGTGTAATCTATGCCTGAACCAATTATTTATTTTCAAGTATATTTATAGTCTCCACTCATCACAGAGAACTGAAAAATAGTAGTCATCTTTTAGAAAGCTGCCTTTAAAGAGAATCATAAAAATGGCTTACTATTTTCAAGGCCACATTTTAAATAAGAAACACTCATTCCTCAAATATATCACTCAATAATTTAAAATACAGTGGAATATGTGTATGTTAAGAGTTTATTGTGATTTTTTAACTTAAAATTTTAACTATTTGGTTAAAATAATTTTTTAAAGAATTATTCAAATGTATTTAAAATTATCTCATGGTCTTAAGGTCACAAGTTGAAATATCTACACAACAATCCATAAGAAATTGCATCTGATAAAGACAGGGGGAGGGGTGGTTACATCATAACATACAATAAAATAAATATAGCTTCCATCAATCTGAGCTCGAAAGTGAATTATGAATTTGAAGTTCCTTCATAAAGAGTAGCTATTCTGTTCCCGAGACTTAAAAATTTTCTTGCCAAAAAATAAAATTTCTTAACGTAACAAGCCAAGGTATAGACTTATATGTGTATTGAGAAGGAGAGTGGAAAGTGCCTTGGCAACAGAAAAATATATAAGTGAGGGTCTTCAGTAACAGACTCTGTCTTTGTGATTTTTCAAATATATTTATTTTTTACTGTCCAGCTGGAAATTCTTTTTGGTTACAGACAGCTCATCAGAGAGCTCAAGATTTCTGTTCTCACTCCTGTGTGGGGAGGGTCTAGTCTGAAAACTTTCAGTCCTAGGGTCATGGTGTCCTTTTATTCCCTGAGACTTTACTGCTCTCTATTGAGAGAAAAGACTCTTTTTCTAATTAATAATTCTTGGAGTCAAATTTACGGCCTTACAATTCCTACGAGCTCAAACTCAGCTCTTCTCTCTGGATTTCTCCAACTCCCATAGAACATGAAGGCTTCCTGTATTTCCTGTGACTGCGTAGTAGCTTTCTGAGCTTGATTATTCAGAGACCTGTTGGAAATAGGAGAAAAAAAACACATAATGATCTCAACAGAGACAGAAAATTACTTGATACAATTGAACATCCATTCATGATAAAATTTCTCAGTAAGAAAGTATCGAAGAGTACTTGATAAAGTGCTTTTCCCACTTGATAAAGGTGTAAACAATTAATAAAGAGAAATCTCAATTAAATAGAGTCAGGAGACCAGAGGGCCTGTCACGCCTTACAAAGATAGCAGAACGCAACAAAGAGAAGAAAGACTTCCTCTTCTTTCCTGACAACATCCCAGCCAATGAGAAACTGTCACAACTCAGCCATCGAAAAGCCATGGACTCTTTGATTACTATAGCCCTCCCAACTGCCTTTTCTCCCTCTATAAAAGAGTTCTCTCCATTTTTGCAGGGGACTTGCATTTGGTTTGCTATGTTTGAAGACCCCAAATTGCAATTCTTTGCTGATCCCAAATAAACCCATTTTTTGCTGGAGCAGTAATTTGCAATCTGTTTGTTTTAGGTCAACATTTTGGTGACATGTGTGGGAATCCAGAGAGGACCCCTAACAATTCCAAGGCTGGTAGGCAACCAGGTGCAGTACCCAATTAAGCCCGTTCACTACTTTTCTCATTCTGCCCTGGAGTTTGAAGGTATGTCTTTCTCCTGGATATGAGGGTCTGTGCTCTTTGCATTTTGAAGCTCTCTGGGCTTTATTTGGAATCATTTTAAGGCTTCATCTGTTCTAGTTAAGGCCCTGTGCTGGTTTAGTACTTTGACCTAATTTTGAAATCAGACTGTTCCACGGAAACTATGCTAGCCTTTGGCCCTTTCCTTTGGGAACAGAGGCTGTTTCATTGGAACTGTGCTGGTTCAGCTTTTGACCAGGTTACCTTTGGAATTGGGGCTATTCTATCGGAACTGCACTGAGCACCTTTCAGCCTGGTTCCTCAGGGACCAGACTGTTCCCTTAGAACTGACTGGTACTAGGTCTGCAGGCTGTTTGAGTTGTTCAGGCTGTTTGAAAATTATTCTCTTACTCTAGAGAAAAACCTCAGAAATGGGATCCCAGTTATCCAAGTATTTTGAGGGCAATCCCCCTTACCGTGTCCCTGGACAATTTTATGTTTGAAAACCATGGTCCTTCCTCATGTGCATGCTAACTAGATGGACCAAGCTAACTAAAGGCAACTGAGAATATCAATGGGAATTATGGGGAACTTTTGAACACCATCTGGTGACCTGAAAGTAAAGATTTCTTTGAATTAAAGTGGACAGCATCTGACGAGGCAGCTTTCCCAAGATATCCAGACCAGGCCTGTTGGAAGTTTGTCACTAGGCCTTTGGGGATGACTTAACATCTCAGATGATTCCAATGTCCATGATCTTGATAGTATATGAACCTTAGATTAAAAGTGCCTGGGCTTCCCTGGTGGCGCAGTGGTTGAGAGTCCCACTGCCGATGCAGGGGACACGGGTTCGTGCCCCGGTCCGGGAAGATCCCACATGCCATGGAGCGGCTGGGCCCGTGAGCCGTGGCCGCTGAGCCTGCGCGTACGGAGCCTGTTGCTCCGCAACGGGAGAGGCCACAACAGTGAGAGGCCCGCGTACCGCAAAAAAAAAAAGTGCCTGAATATTTTCCCTCTTGCCCCTTTTTGTTACTCAAATGTGACCTCCGTAGTCTTGCTCTTTCTTGACCATGTGAAGACACAGAGAGTAGGCAGCTGTAAACTAGGAAGAGGCCCCTCAGCAGAACCTGACCCTGCTGGCACCCTGATCTTGGACTTCCAGCCTCCAGAACTATGAAAAATAAATCCCTGGTGTTTAACTACCCAGTCTACAGTATTTTGTGACGGCAGCCCGAGCTGAATAAGACAGTGAGGAAACAAAAGGAAGGGGGGTTTGACTCATCCTCTGTTGGTGAAATGGGTTCCTTACAAGTCTAATGAGCTCTCTTCCAGGGCAGCTAGGCAGAGCGGTGCCTTCAACAAGTGCTGACTGAACCCCTGATTGAACCCCCGTTGAATTCCCCTTGATCCACATTTGATGATGCGCACTGCTTTGGGAACTAGGCAGTTCAATAAAGGTACCAATTTATCCTAGAATTAAATCAAGAGGAAACGAGAATATTATCACATGTTTTTTTTTACTCTACTGAACACTTTGACAACATTGAGGGAGGGGGATGAATACCTTTGACAGTTTATTTCAATTCATAATAATCTGGGTGTGGTTTTTTCCACACTTTCAGGGTATTTTTCTCCTTTCTGAAGAGTTTTTCATACATTACTATGATAGTCCCATCATTCATTAGTATTTAAGATGGTAAGTTTAGAAGGGTACAGTTAGATCTCCCTCAGATTCTGTCTATAAATCGTATCACCAGGTGACCTGCAAGACCCCTTGCTTCCACAGCTGATGGGGGTCAACATTTCCAGCCTAGACCCTGTATGGCTGACCAAAAGGGTAATACCACACAGGAATAGCTAGGCATGGAAGTTTTGCAGCAAATCACATAAAATAAGTGTTTCTTCTTTTAATCCCCATTAAATATAAATAATATAAATGATTATAACACAAATACCATCAACAACACCAAGTATAGCAAGACAAAAGGCATAGAGCACATAGCTTTTGAATTTGAATATGCATCTCTTTTGAATAGCCCTAGCTCTGTCTCTTTATTGAAAACCCAAGTCCCAGGGTTTTAGTGTTACTGTAAAGAGTCCAAAGAATCCGCTTGCTATACTCCTCTCTTAGCCTTAAACTACAATACAGTCCACAAGCAACTCAAGAAGTGAGCATCCTATTTATATCATCTAAACAATTAATCTTACAGCACAGTAAAACCTGAAACAAAACAGTTTACACCAGATGAACTGCTATCCAGCTGCCTGCAGAAGTGTGCAAAACCTGCAAAATAAAGCATGCTTTATTTTACTGGTGTGCTAAAGCCATCTTGCAGGTACTGTGGTAAGAAAAAATTATATATGTATATATAAATTATATACATGTGTATATATATATTATATATATGATACACACACAAACATACACAGGCTTTGGAATAAAATAACACAGATCATTTAGTCTTATCTTCTTGCTGCTTTAACTATGAAATCACATGTCATTAAGCCTAATTTTTAAACTGTTCAGTGGAAGCCTATTTCTGGGGTCTCTGACTCTGAGACCATGTTAGCTGCTGGCCGTAGGTGCTGACCACTGCTCAACCCACGCAGCTTTGGAGCAGCTCGGAGCAAATCCTTTCTTAGTCTATGGCAGGCACTTAAGATGCCACTGTGTCACATATGTTTCCAATTAATCTCCTGCCAGGCTACCTGATTGAATTACACAATCACTGATATGTTTTAAAGGCTTAGCTAATTTGAAGCATAGCCATAGGTTAAACACTACTGAACCATCAAACACAAAATATATGTTTAACATAAACAAATCATTTCACAGATACAAACACGGCTAATGGGGCGCTATCATAAGGGGAGGTTAACGCCTTTGTCTTATTTTGTCCTTATACCCAAAACATTATATTGCCCATTTTTTTAATACTAAAAAATAAGGTACAAGAATTTTTCATTTATTACAATATAGACAAACAATCTGAATAATTCAGGCTGTGTTTACAGAGCACAAAGTGAGGTTCAGATTTCATAAATATTCATGATTAGTGTGGGTAAGCCATCCAGATAATTCAGAAGCCGTCCTATCCCTGAATGGTTCAATTTGCTGGAATAGAGGAAGCCAATTTACCAGCTAATTATGACATCTCTACTGCTAAGTATGGAACAAAAGAGAAGAAAATACCTCTTTATTTTTTATCTTAATTCAGATTGTTGTTTCAATTTGATTATGTGGAATTAGGTGGATTTGGTTATAAAAGATTATTCAAGTTCCTGGCCTCTGTTTTAAACATGGCATTTCTCTTTCCCTCCATTTTCTTATCCTCATCTTTTGCCCTTGGTGTGGACAGTGTGCAGGCAGAACCAACACTTAGGTCTCAGCTCCCTGTGATTTCATCCAATTATGTTATCTAGCATCTGGTGAAACTATTACTCAGAAGGCAGCGACAGTCTCTACTCGAGGAAATGAATGGTTTCCTCCACAAGGTCATTCCAGAAAAATCGGTCTACTTTTAATTATAAGGCACGCTGAGAAGGAGGTAACAGAATGGCATTTAAGATTTAGGCCAACATTTTAAAACTTCTGTCCTTCTACTTATCTATTCTACTGTGGTTTTTTTTAAGTATTTAAAAAAAATATTTATTTATTTAGTTGTGCCAGCTCCTTAGTTGAGGCATGCGAACTCTTAGTTGTGGCATGCATGTGGGCTCTAGCTCCCTGGCCAGGGATCGAACCCGGGCCCTCTGCATTGGGAGTGTGTAGTCTCAACCACTGTGCCACCAGGGAAGTCCCCACTGGTTCTTTTAATAAATCTGTTTAGTAGGTAGAAAATAGCTATACAAGAGAAAAGACTGATGAGAAATTACTGGTGGAAAACAACAGGAAGGAAATTTTTTAATATGATAATGAAAAGTAAGAACTATCAATGTAGTTCTCAGACTCAAGCCTTGTGTTGTATTTTGAACATATCAAGAACATTGATCTCAGCTGGAAAACTTGACTTTCCAGAAGCCCTCAGTTTTACAGACCTTTTCTTCCAAAGCCTTGTGAGTTTCACTCGTATCTCCCCTGTTTTATCTAGTAGTTACGGAGAGGCTGTTGCCACAACGACACAAAGCTAGACAGTCTGACATATTATGGTGGGTCAGAGCTGTCAAAGAGCTTCTCCATCCAAGGAGGCAGCAAAGCTGACAGAAATGCAGGGACAGCATCAGGACTCCCCGTCTGTTTCCACAGAAGGTGACAGAACTCTGCCATTTCCTCCCATGAGTAAGTCTGGCTGAGCCTTTAATGCCCATTTTCTGGGCTTCACATCTTTTTTTTTTTGCGGTACGCGGGCCTCTCACTGTTGTGGCCTCTCCCGTTGCGGAGCACAGGCTCCGGATGCGCAGGCTCAGTGGCCATGGCTCACGGACCCAGCGCTCCGCGGCATGTGGGATCTTCCCGGACCGGGGAACGAACCCGTGTTCCCTGCATCGGCAGTGGGACTCTCAACCACTGCGCCACCAGGGAAGCCCCTGGGCTTCACATCTTAAGCAACAGTCAGAATAGGGCTCCCTAACAGACCTGTGAGAAGGGCATCTGTTTTATTTTTACAAAATTCAGAATTGTTGTTGGAAATTGGTAATGATAGAGGGGTGAGTATGGGGTAGAAGGCGAGGTAACAGTGGGAAGAACAGAAAGAAACAAGGGGAAAACAATTGGGAAAGTAACTAGAACAGTATATCAGAGCACCTGGAAGACTCTGGCAATGCTTTGTTTATATCTCTGTTTCTCTCCTCTAGCGGAAAGCTCCTTGAGGGCAGGAACTATTTCTTATTTGTATTTGCAATCATTGCACCTGGTATAGGCAAGTGAAATATCCCCACCCCTCCGTCCACCTTCCCTCTCATTGTCTTTGTCTCTCTCCTCCCCAAGGGCAGAGATGTTGCTTATGCATTTAGTCTGAGTTTACAGCATGACGGGGCCATATTATTCGGAAGATGGGGTCACTGATCATACTCATCTGTGGGATAGGAAGCTAAATGAACCAAGATCAGTGAGCTCTAATAGAACAGCTAGAAGGGACGAGAAGTCAGTGGCTTGAAGCCTGGCAGATAAACATTTCAAATGACAGCAAGCAGTGCATTTACATTTGCTGGATATGAACCTCTAGGCAGGTACATGGAATCACTGACTGAAATATGTCCAGACTGTATATTCCCTATCAAATATGGAAAGACCAACTTTGAAAATAATTTTTTAGAATTCTTAGATTTGTTGCTATTATACATACACGTGTCAGAAACCAGTATTTCACTGTTTTAATTTCATTAATTAAAATATTTATCCGGAGCTTATTTCACTCATTCACTTACTCCTTTATCTGTGCTGTGCAGAATTGAATGTTCTGTGTACACTGTGATGCTCTGCAGACACATCAAACCCATGTCATCACGCTCCACACTCAGAGGGACCCACACTTGGTTTATTGCTCTGTTGTCATTGTCTGGAAAGTCTTATCAACTTTTTTTACGAGGGGCCTCACGTTTTCATTTTCCACTGGGGCCCACAAAGTACATAGCTGGTACTGCTTTCGGAGTCATGATGAGGAAATTCAGGTAAGATTGTCTGAAGGTCAAGGAACCACAGTCCAAGCATTCCTTAAAGAACCATTGCATAGTAAGGATATACACAGTCCGTAGGGTTATCTTGAAACTCAGTATTCAGAAACTAGTATGTCCTGGGATTAGCCAGGTATCAGGTAAGCCAGTTAGGAAATGTGAGAACCAGGAAATCGGCAGAAAAATCACTGACCCAAGGCAAGTCCAAACTCCCAAATATGTGAGCTTTGGAGTCTTTAAAAGTTAAAATGGAAAAAGAATATTGATTCATAATAAGAAGGCATCGTCTCTGAAGCAGTTCCCTCTCCCCACTTTTATCTGTTTTATTTTAAATATATTTTTAAATTTTATTATATAAAATTTCAGACATCTTAAATACATGGTAATAATAGTATAATAAATCTCCCTATACCTGTCATCCAGCTACAATAGTTATCAACATTTTGTCAACCTTGTTTCAATCATCCCTGCATATTTGGTTGAAGAATTTTAATCAAAATCCCTATATTTCACCCATTAATACTTCAGTATTGAAGTCTAAAAGGTAGACTCTTTTTCAATATAACCTCAACACCATTGTTACAGCTAACAAAATCAATATTTTAAAGAATTATCTAATGTTCAGCTCATGTCCGTATTTCTCAAAGATGCGTTTTTTACAGTTTTGTTGTCCAAATTAGGATCCATGCAAGGTTTGCCTCTGTTTGGTATTGTTATGTGTCTCTTTTAACTGATCACATGTCCTCCTGACTCCATTTTTTCATGTTACTGATTTGTCAAAGTATCTGGGTCATCCATATTCAGAATTTGGCTGATTGCATCTTCATGGGCCTCTGTACCATGTTCCCCTAACTTTAGAATTTTTCTGTTAATTGGTTTTAGATTCAGGGGGTAATTGGGTTTAGGTTATTTTGGGAGGCAAGAAAATTTCGTAAGTGCTGCTATGTATTTTCTTTACATCACATGGGGAAACATATAATGGCTGATTGTCCCACTTGTAATACTATTAAAATTGGGTTGGATATTGCCAGCCTGGTCCCTCCATTTCAAATTTCCTCATTGGCTGTTCAGATAAGAGCTTTAACAGCTATTGATTATTACTGACTTGATACGTTATTTCATTAGAAGTTGCAAAATGGTGTTTCTAATTCCAGCATTCCTTCTGTTTTTATTAGCTAAAATTCTTCAACAGAAAATTTTCTTTCATCTCCTTATTTACCATAAAATAGGGTTCATACAGGAAATTTAGTATAAATGGTCCTCCTACTCCAACTTTTCTTTTCTTTTTTTAACACTCTTTAGAATAGTAAGTGGGTACCCCAGCAAATTCTATTGATGATCAATGAGAGCTTTGTTGTTGTTGTTAACATATACTGATGAAATTTTAAAATATTTGACATATTTTAATCTACTGCAGTCATTATTATTTTTCATACTGCAATTACCTAATCTATGGTTAGTGGGATCTCTTCAAGTAGGGTCCTGCCTCTCTTTGATATGTCCCCAGCAGTCTGATATCTGTTTCCCTTTCTGACATAAGATGTTCCAGATTCACCTTGTATCTTTTCTTTCCCAGGCCTAGAATCAGCTATTTCTCCAAAAATTTTAGAGACCATGCTCTCTGCTACTTCTTTTTAAACAACTTTTTACTGTATAGTTAATTTACAATGGTGTGCAGCAAAGTGATTCATTTATATATATATGTATATTTTTTCTTTTTCAGAGAAAGACAAATATCATATGATATCACTTATATGTGAAATCTAAAAAAATGATACAAATGAACTTATTTATAAAACGGAAATAGACCATACACTACTCTTTTGAATTTTTCTTCCCTTTTGGTAGAAGCCAATACTGGCAGAACTGGTTTGAGACCGTTCATGTATGAATATGGTTTCCTCTGAGCTAAGACTATCCAAGACATTTAGGGCAATTGTCTCAGCTATGTTGAGGTCAATCTAAGAATAAGATTTTGTCTCTACAACTAATGTACTACTTGTTCCATTTTCAGGAGTTATTCTATATGTACAGAATAAAGAAGAGAGATAAAACTAGGAGAAATTTTTTAAAGTTCTCTTGTTTTAATCTTTTGTTTTCTGCAGATTCTTTAAGAAAAAAAAAAAAGAAAACCTAGTGCTAAAGTGATTTTGTCTTAAATCAGTGAGGGTTTCCCAATAAATAAACTTTTTTTTTTTTTTTTGCCGTACATGGGCCTCTCACTGTTGTGGCCTCTCCAGTTGCGGACGGAGCACAGGCTCCGGATGCGCAGGCTCAGCGGCCATGGCTCACGGGCCTAGCTGGTCGGCGGCATGTGGGATCTTTCCGGACCGGGGCACGAACCCGTGTCCCCTGCATCGGCAGGCGGACTCTCAACCACTGCGCCACCAGGGAAGCCCAAATCCTTTTTTTTTTTTTTTTTTTTTTTTTTTGTTACGGTACGCGGGCCTCTCGCTGTTGTGGCCTCTCCCGTTGCGGAGCACAGGCTCCGGACGCGCAGGCTCAGCGGCCATTGCTCACGGGCCCAGCCGCTCTGCGGCATGTGGGATCTTCCCGGACTGGGGCACAAACCCGTGTCCCCTGCATTGGCAGGCAGACTCTCAACTACTGTGCCACCAGGGAAGCCCCGCAATAAATAAACTTTTGATATGAGTTTTGTTTCAATTTTTTGACCACAGTAAATGAAATTACAGTAGAAACTCAGATTCTTGATGCAAGAGTTGATACATAAGTAAATATTTATGGAACTTCTTTTTGATTATTGCCTATTGATGATGACAATGACGATGATGATTCACACTCATCCTTGTGGCTAAAGGAAGCACTTGTAATTAAGCAGCTCTGGGGAGCCAGGACTGTCTCATGGAAATCCTTTGATCTTAGTAGATCCGGGTACATGACAAATATGCTGGTAGATGTTTATCCACTACCATTTCAAGTGCTCACTTGTTGCTCCAGCCTCTTTTCTGATCTCCTAGAGTACCTGCTCTGTGTAAGACACTGTCAGGGGCAGTAATAAAAGTCCTAGCAACAGAAAGAAAGAGCCAGAGCCCCTTTCTCTTTTCTTTCCCCATTTCCCAGTACAGATGAGAGCATGTGCTATATAACAAACTGGTACCTATTGACTGCAAACTTCCCTTCTGTCATAGAGTGAAGCAAGGGTGAGACATCCACCTGACCTGTTTACTGTGGAGTTTCAATGCTTCGAATGGGAATACATGACTACATTTATACAACTTTACCACCTATCAAGATGTCAGATTCACAGATGCTTCTTTCAAATTAAACATTCTTAAAAATTTCTTTGAATTGTTTCTAGTTCGTCTAAACAATTACCTCTCGGTTTAAGGCTTAACATTTTTAGTATTCCTCTAAGTTTCCACAAAAATTACAAAATTCCTAAGGTTATAGAGGTATTCTTTTTTTTCTGAATTCTTCTTAATTAGTGTTAGGTTCTCTCCTTCTAAATGTATCTGTCAGTCATATACCTGATTTCATTACACAATACCTTCAATTTCCTTTTTCTTGTTATATTTAGTCTCTAGACTTGTTTAATAAAATAACTTTAGGAATCTTTTTCATTTTAAAAACAATTCTATAGGACTGCATTATCACATTTAAGTAAATGAGATTTATATTTTTACATTCTTTCAAAGGAAAAGAAAAATGTTGTTAAATTATTAACTCTTTTGTCAAAATGCTTTAAAATTCCCTGTGTTTTTATTTATCAGATACTTTTAATTGAAGTTGTTTCTTAGAAAATGAATTCCTTGTGAAGAAAACTTTGAATTCTCCTTTTATCTATACATTAAATGGCTTATGCCTCTTTTATTCCTTTAATGTTAAATGCCAATATTTTACTCTTGGGTACTTTCTATGCAGAAGATCCACAACAAGAACAATGCTTATTCTGCAATTCTTTATATACAAGTGACTAACTATTCAAAAATTATTATAAGCTGATGATCAAAGTCTAACATAGGTTGCTGTGCTGCAAAGTGGATGATGACATATTTGGCAGGCTATGCATGGCCAAGTTTCTTTGCAACCTGGATGATATGGTAAAAACACAGAAGCAAGAACTCGTATATGTGATAAAGCTAGACCCTTGAATATTGACAAGCCCACGCTCCAGCCTAATGATGAGAACTCAGCTCCTGAATCCACAAAGTTGACCATCCACCTTCTGGAAAGAAGCAGGAGGTATGTCTTCTCATTGATTTCTGTCATTCCCTCATATAGTTCTTACATTGCTGATTTGGTAGAAAAACAAACTGAAAGCACTTAAGCCAACTTGGAAGATTATTTTCATCAATCTTTGAACCCACACCAGAATTTATTTGTAGCCTAGCTTATGTATATAGTGAAGGAGTATAGTAAACATTTAATAATTCCTTTGTTCTCAGAGATGTGGGAGACTGAGGTAAGATTGCCACCATCTCCTTTGGAGTGGTTTGAATTGCTTGGCAGGTGTGCACTCACATGTGTATGGCTAGGACACTATAGCCTGTGACAGTTACTTTATCAATGCCACCTTAAGTCCTATTTCATATTTATTGGCAGTTGGCAATTTTAAATTTCTTTTCGCAGTTGAAGATAAGATCTTACAAATTCAATTGACTTACTTTTCCTTAAATCATCTGCACCCCTCTCCCAACAAACAGCCAGAGACCCACACCTCCTAATCTCTTGCTATCAAGAATGTCTTTTGTTGGATATGAATATCAGGTACTTACGAATAGTAAAGGCTAGCATTTGTTCGAGCCCCTATCTTAATAAGCAATGATCTACAGAGAGAAGGAATGAAGCAGCATTGGCTCTGTGCTCACTGTTTACCAGTTATTCTACATATATTTACATAAATAATCTTTATTTTAATCCTCAAAATACCCTTCAGAATAGATATTGCAATGTCCAATCTGTAGGGCAGTAAACTGAGTCCTAAATAATCATAACATTAGTTAACATTTATTGAGCACTTACTATATATGAGTACTGTGCTAAGCGCTTCACATTTACATTTACATTGTGAACTGCGCACTGAATCCTTACAACAACTCTAAGAAGGAGATGCTATGACTATACCCATTTTATTAAAATTTTATTTACTTATTTATTTATTTATTTTTGGCTGTGTTGGGTTTTCGTTTCTGTGCATGGGCTTTCTCTAGTTGCGGCGAGCGGGGTCCACTCTTCATCGCGGTGCACGGGCCTCTCACTGTCACGGCCTCTCTTGTTGCGGAGCACAAGCTCCAGACGCGCAGGCTCAGTAGTTGTGGCTCACAGGCCTAGTTGCTCCGTGGCATGTGGGATCCTCCCAGACTAGGGCTCGAACCCATGTCCCCTGCATTGGCAGGCAGATTCTCAACCACTGCACCACCAGGGAAGCCCCTATACCCATTTTAAAGATGAGGAAACTGTGATTTAAAGAAGTAAGTAACTTTCCCAAGTTAAGATGTGATGTGTGCAATGTATAGCTACAATAGCTTCATTCTAAAGTCAATATTCCAAGATGCTCAGAGTCTTTAGGGTTGTGTGTAAATTAGAGGGAAAAAAATTCATTTTTTACTTAAAAGCTTTCCATTATTAATAGTGTAACAGGATTAAGGGGAATTCAGAGCCTTTTCCTGCTGCCATCAAAGAGATTAGGGGAGCTAAAATGTAGGAAGGCCTTCTCTCACCAGGCATTAGAATCAGTGCCTTATATGTTGTCTTATTCACTCTCCCCATATGTGACAGCCTGATCCCATTTTACAAGGAAGGAAACTAGGATCAGAGGGGTTAAGAAAGTGGTCACAGTTAACAAGTGGCAGTCTGGGATTCAGAGGCAAAGCGCATGTGAGGCTCGAGCAGGATGTCATGAAGTGGGATAAGCATGAATCTCAAGGATTTGGAGGACTGTACAGGTTTGAGGGCCTCCTAAATCCTAAGCACTATGCTAGACCCTTCCATACTGTCAGACTTCCTTATGCAGCCGTAAATTGCTGTCTTTAAAACTTTTTCTGGGACCATTTAAATGGGCAGCCCTGCTAAGAACAAAGTCCTGCCTCTACCCAAAGCAACCAGCCTGGTACCCCGTTCTGCTCCGCACTCTCAGAACCTTGAATCTGCCACTTATTCATCTCACTCTTCACCTTAGAAACTCCCTAGTTTTAGGTAAGTCTCTGTGAAAATATGGCTGTCTCTTGGTTCATACCCTAGCTGGTACCTCAACCTGCTGGACAAGGATGTTATACTCTTAGGCAGGTCCCTCTGACCCTTAGACAACCCACACACAAGGTATATAATCTCTCTGAGTCTTCCTTTTCTGCTGATAGGTTAAAATGCTGTCTATATCACTGTGTAGAGATAAATTCTATAACTATGTCAAAGTACTTTGAAAAATGTTAAAGTGCCAAACACATCCTACTTATTATTATTAATAACCCAGCACACATGGCCCTACCTCTAGAAATAAGAGTAGTAACAGGCATAGCGTGTGCCGATAGGTGTAGGGGAAGGGAACTAATATTTATTGAGTGGCTCCTATACCTGGGGCTTTCAAAGTTCTAGGGGTGTAGAGAGAATCCCAATAAAAGGCAAGTTAATAAAGAATTCTAGTTCAGACAATAAGCTCTAACGGATCCACACAAACAATGGGACCAGCATCAGCTGAGTTATAGCCTCCGTCTACTCCTACCATCCTCATGGTACCGTGGCCTAACTTCCAGGAGCCCCTTTCTTACAATACGGTCACCATCCCCCACCTCGACCCACAAGTTGGTTGGTCCAAAGGTAGGACCCTATTCTAAGCTGAACAAAGTAGAATCCCTTCCTTGGAACGTGGCTTGTCATTTTTGCAGGTCTATTCATTGCAAGCTCATATTCACAACATCACTGGGCTTGCCTCAATATTTGCCCCCAGACACCTCTCCACTGTTTGTGGTAGCCGCTGAGGAAGGCTTACATATGCTCAGGTGTGATCCTGTAACTCTGCACGGGCTTCCTGCTGAAACTACCAACAGGAAGGTGACTCCAGGGAGACCACTGCTGTCCTTGCCTCCAGATAAGCTGCTTCCACTTTAGGGTGCAGTGCCCTATGGTCCGCAAGGCTTTATATCCTCACATTGCACAACATGTTGTGTACCTATAAAGCCTCCCTGAACTAGAGTAATTCTGAGTTCTTCATAGATGGGGGAAATACCCCTTTTCCATAGAGGTTGGATATAATTCCTAGGTGTGGGTAGTCTTTATGAGTGTCAATTGATATATAACAAACCATCCATAAACTTAGTGGCTTGAAAGAATAATTATTTATCATGTCTTAAGATTCTGTGGGTCAGGAATTAAGGCAGGGCAGATGCTTTCATGGGCAGTCCTTTCGCTCCATATAATGTTGGCTGGGATCAATTATGTGAATCCATTCAGCTGGGTGCTCAGCTGGAATTGGAACATCAAAGATGGCCTTTTTGTTCTCCAGGACCTCTCTCCACGTGGTTTCTACTTATTTACTATACTAGATTGAGCTTCCTCACAACATGGTTGCTGATCCCCAAGACAGAGTTTTCCAGGAAGGAGAATGCAGAAGCTGACATATCTCTTAAGGACTGGGCCCAGAAACCCCAGAATATCACTTCCACCACATTCTATTGGTCAGAGCATGTCACAAGGCCATCCCAGCTTCAAAAGGGAGAAAGAGACTCTACCTCTTAAATGTAAGGCACATCAAGTGCGTCTAGGAGGGAAAGTATGGTTGGTGGCCATATTTAGAGACTACTACCGTAATAAACGGACAGCTTGCTGACTTTTCCTGTCCCCTTCCCCTCTTCTCACCTCCCATGGAGGCACTAAACAAACCTTTCTCTTCCCAAGTTCTCTTTCCCCATGCACATCAATATATGTAAGAGATATCAGTGCATGTGTGTTCTATGTAGACTTTGCTGAGGTAGTGGTGTTACAAACTCCAATATTAAGCATGCACAGCTAGAAATTCAGAGTTTTGGCTCAACATTTACTTGAGATAACCTAGACTAAGTAATTTCATTCTTCATTTAATTTAAGTTTCTTAAACCCGATGAGAAACATACTATTCTTCCCGTTTTATACATAAGGACACAGATTTAGCAAGGTAACATTCCCAGGGTCACACCTCTGATAAATAAGAGAACTGCAAGCTCACCCCTTGTGCATCTAAACACAAAGCCTGTATTAATGACTTTTCACTTCACTGCCTTTCTTCAGGCTCATGGAAGTAATTAAGAAAATGGTCCTTACGTCATTCATGAAATATTTGTGGATTTTTTTTAAAGAAGAAGTTTTCTTTTAATGTATTTTCAGGGAAGCTCCTTTCTAGCAAGTTTCAAGCACTGTGAAACTATGGCCTTAACCCTTTAAGTAGAAAAATAATTAAGGAATAATTGAAAACTGATTTTAATCAAAATGATCACTGATAGTCATGTTTATACCATTCTAAAATGTTGGAATATTGATTTTTAGGAACATGTCACTATATAGAGAGATTTTAGCTAAGCAGTGTAAACAGAATTCATGGTTTAGCATCAAAATTTATTTACTGAGGGCCAGAAATGTCTTTAGGACATTGGTAGGCACTGGAGGAGTATGAAAGACATACAGGCTTTTGTCCTTTAGAGCCTTATAACCTAATTTAGGCAGACAAAACATTCCCAGGATACAGATAAGTAACAAATTATGATCATGTAAATTAAAGTGAGATAGAGATGAAAAAAAAATACCCTGGGATTATAGAAAGGCTAGACCCATCAGTGCTCGCTGGGGTGGTCAAGACATAATAGGAATTGTGGGCTGGCATCTTTAGAATAGGAAGGATCTAAATGTGCAAAAAAAAAAAAAAAAAAATGGGGAAGAGAAGACGAAACACCAAACATAGCCAGCGGCTCACTGAAGGACTTTGAATCAACATTTTTACTGGAAAAAGTAAGGCAGGAGGCAGAGGGAGGAAGTTGCCCAGAATTAGCCAGTGTACTTGGATGGTTCTTTGAACTTCAGAGCCTGCTCTTGACACAGCAGAGTCAGCCGGTGAAATCAGGTGTTAGAAATAATTCCCAGTTCAAACGCTGGGACAACCTCTGCGGCATTATGTCTTTCGGAGGGTCTCTGAACCTCCTGTCATCAACTCTTTCCCTGAAATAAAGAGTGGCAAGCACATTTGCAGATTTAGGGAGGCAGAGGTGGGAAGCGACGCCAATTTTATACTACTCACATCAGTCCTTACCTTAACCCATTTCTGGCTCTCATTTAGAAGTTCCTCTTGGCAATGAACTTGGCACCACCTTGAGAAGTTTATACTTGGAGTTTCAAGATCTTAATTTCTGTATTGGGTGCTGGTTGTGGTGATGGTAGTATACAAATTCAGTAATACATAATTTTCATATCACATTAGTGAATAATACGATGTTATTTTTACAAGCAATGGCATGAAGATAATGTGGCGATTTAGTAGGAACTAGCAAGAAATCAAAACTATAGAAATTAGTTTCCTCATCCATAAAATGAAGTGATTGGAGAAGGTGATCGCCAAGGTCTCTTCTTGCTTTATTAAGATGCTATGATTCTAAGATTCTATTCTGTATATAAACAAGATCATTAATTTCAACTCAGTACCTATTTTAAAACATGTATTTTAACACTGCCTATGTAAGATTTTTCAGGTTCCTGTAGTTTGTATTATGCTATTTCACTCAGTACAATTATTGTTATGGCTGAACAGTGGAATAATTTTAGTTTACCAAAAGCTCTGGACTCTCTCATGATTAAATATAAACATAAGATGGATTATTATTACTTGTGATTGCTTTGAATGAATGAACAACTCAGCACACATATTCTTAATCAGAATATAGACTTCACTAAATGGTTTTGACATCTTACTTCACCCTAATGCTGTAGACATTCCAGATTAATAACTGCAATAAACATGGTCAACCTATTATATGGGTCAGTTACAAATGTAATGAATATATTGTAAAGCACATTTTAATGTTAAGACCTGAGTTCTCATCTGATTGGTGAGAACTATGTCCTGAAGTGAAGGAGATTTAAATCTACTACCTAATACATATAATCAGAAAATATAGATATGAATTCAAATATGACGTCCAGCATTTAATTTTCTGTATCTCCACAGTAATTTCATTTCTTTCATTCCATTATTCCATAACAATAAATAAAACACATTCAGAAACCAATAAATATGATAAAATACCAATTTCAGTTACCTATATGGAAGAAAACTAAAAATTGTTGGCAAGACGATGTATGCCTTTCACAATCTACCTCTAAGCTATGCTTAAGCTTCAATTTATACCACCCCTCTGCATTTCTCACTATGTTTTAACCACAGTAGATGTGGCTAAAACACAGTACAATTTAGAATTCCACGCCTACTTGATGTTCTGATTCTGCCTCTCTCAGTGAATTCTTTCTCTCTTTACCCCGTTGTACTTATATTTCTATAATTGTACTTACTACTGTTGGACACATTAGAGTTAATTGTATAACTTATGTTTGATCCAGCCACGGAAATGGTCATCATCAGTATGTCTCACACTTCACCCTAGTTGACTAGTGTGGCACCTCCATCAACTCTCAAAACTTCCCACTATTTGGGAGAGTTCCTAAGAGATGCCATACATCTTATTATGAACAATCCCTTCAGGTCTTCTTATAACTGATGCCTTAATTTTTGATTTTTTAAATTTGTTGTCTTAATGACATCCTGCCATGTGCTGCCAAAGTAATTCCATCTAGAATGAAAAAAATAAAAAAAGGATTTGATGACTTCCATGTTTAAAAATCAATTTTTAAAGCAACCACACTCCTTAGTATGGCATTCAAGGCCATACTCCACGACCTGATCTTTATCTAATTTTCTAGTTTTATCTCTGACCATTTGCTGCCTTGAAATTTATACTTTAGAAATATCTTCCTGTTTTATTTTATCTTACATAGCATATGCTTCCATTCTTTGTGTTATGTATGTTGTTTCTGGGGCCGGAAATGTCCTTCCTACACTTCAATTGATTCATCTCCTCCTCATTCTTTAAAATTTAGCACACAGATAACCTCATCCAGGAAGCCTTACCTGAAACCTTCATATGATCTCAAGGCCTCTCTTGTGAGCTAAAAATTTTAAATAATGATAAGTGCAGCTAACACGTATTGACTACTTAGTTCTAGGCATTGTTCTAAATGCTATACTGAATTTTCATCTCATCCTATCAAAAGCCGTATCAGGTGGATACTAATATTCTTCCCATTCTTCTCTGATGAGAAGAGAGAGCTCACATAATGTTTTCCAAGTCACATAGCTAATAAGTGGGATGACCCATAACTGTTTTCTTCCTGCGATGGACTTAATCGCATTTTGTGTTGTCCGTATCACATTTGTCTTCCTCAACTGGTTGGCACACTGGTGAGGAATATAATATAGGAATTCAGGAAAAGGCTCTAGGCAGGGAACATAAATTTAAGAATTGTGTATTGTAGTTGGTGATTGAAGCTAAGGATTTGTTGAGATCGCCTGAATAGAGCTTTTAGAGTGAAAGGTAAGAGAATTGAAGATGGCATCTGGGAAATTTAAGGGGTAGTCCAAGAGGCAGAAACCAGTCACAGGAAAGAAGAAGGATAGACACAGAGTTAGAAGTGAAGAGGGACGACACAAGTTCCAGAGAGGACAATTAAAATCAAACAAGAACAATCAGCACAGTAAAAAGCTGCAGAAATGTCAGTAATAAGAGGACTAAAAGAAGTGACTGAATGGAAGGAAGAGACTACCGTAAGTTGTGGATAAATGGAACCAAGAATTTGAGGCAGCAGATGAAGCCTGCATTTTCATGAGTGAAATTCCAGAAGTGCTTAGGAGGAGGCAGTAGGGTGAAAGAAGGGGTAGTTAGTTAAATGTTTGTCAGTGGACAGGGAAGAGAAAGTGAAGAAGGAGAGATTGGATATGTAACAGAGGGAGGGGATACTGATGAATCGATATAAGAAGAGTACAGTTGAAGAACCATCCTTTCTGACATAAAGGATGGAGGAAGCTGTGAGTTCCTTCATCATTTTATTTAAAAAACTCCTACGTGCCTGGCATGTTTCTAGGCACTGGCGATACAGCAGTGATCACATGAAACAAAAAACCCTGTCTTCATAAATCCTACATTCTAGTCGAGATGAATTTTTGTTTTGTGATTTCATTTCACTTAATTTTAATCTTATAGTCAAATATTTTCATTGTCTACTTACTGAATATTATTTCAACAATTATCTATACATAGAAATGCCTATTTTTATTATTTATTTTTCTTGTTTTATGGATGAGATTTACTTCATCTCTCTGACTATATGAAACATATTTCTTTAAAGTTCCTTCTAAGTATTCTATTCACACCATGACATGCATGCTAGTTCTTTCATTTGTGTGGTTTTTATCAGTCTTACACAGTGTTGGCTCTCCTGAAAGGTTAGCTGTCTTCATTATACACACGCCTTCTGCAACGAATATTTCCTTTGAGCCTCGTAGACTTTGGCGTATATGAATATGGGGAAAGCTTTTGTCAGTGGTTGCAACCTTAGCGTACTGCTAGCTCTGCCTATCTGCTTCCTTCTTTTAGGGATATATTAATCTCTCAATTATTCAGCAAGAGTTCCCCTTGCTGTTTTCAGGTATAGTTGTATATTTATTGATTCCGTTTTAAATACATGTTTTAGACTGAATTTACTGTATATTCAACTTGCCATCTAAAATGAGAAATTTCAACAGGTGTTGAAGATTGCTAGACAATGACTTTTCATTAGGAATTGTTAGAATTTGGTTTTTAGGAGTCTCAGATCCTTGATTGTTCTTAAGGGGAATCCCATTTCCCCGGTCATATTTTCCATTAGAATGGATTTTCCTTGAACCTTCTTGGCCTCCCTTCACTTACTCTGCATTGGGGCAGACCTAGCAACTTATTGACTGGTAAATTTTGCATTTTCATTTCCCTTCTACTTGAGAGTTAGTCTACTCCCAGAGAGAAGGACTTCTCTTCTGTTCCTTCAGAATTTAAATCTTGTTTATATTATGGAGTAAAGCCTCCCCAAGACCTGATCAGAGAGGAAGGGTGCTATTAAGAAAACGTCTTCGGAAACCTCAAAAATATTAATGGATGATAACATTTCTCTTTTGGATTTCATTGAGAACATGAATATAGCAACGAATTTGGTGTCTTAGACCTAAGTATCCAAAGTGATCACTTAAGATAACACCCATCTCTACAGTTCAGTGACATT